>NC_060119.1:43994040-44361540 GCF_021461395.2 Schistocerca americana
CATCGACGGAAAGAGGAGTGGTAGGAACTGACAGTTGACAAGTTGCTCGTGGTGAAGACCACTATGTGGCCACAGTGTACCACCTTCCTTCCACATAGGCGGGACGAGGTTCTCCTTACTTGTCTACACGCAGGCCACACCTCTGTCGCATGAGTTCTTGCTCAGGCGAGAGGACCCTCCGACATGAGCTGCTTGTGGCATACAGATCACGGTGCACCACATTTTATTAGACTATGTTTTACTTTCAGAGGAGAGGGCAGCAGCGGATTTACTGACAGACGTGCCCTCTATTTCGAGCAACATGCAAACGAATGTGGCAAGAGCTTTAAGGTTCAGAGATCTGTTCGACTTCTCTCCAAAAAATTTAGGGCGTTGTTCTTAACATGTTATCTGGGCGATTGCCTCACCCACGATTTTTGTAACTGGTCAGCCAGACTCATTCCTCGTACCTTTCTTTCAGCTTCTGTAGTTTTACTTCTGTTCCCAGGTGTAGCACCTTTCACCTGCTCTTTTGTATGAAAGGCCTGTGAGATCGAGTGGTTGTGTGTGTCAACGTGAGGTTGGAGTGAGCGAATGGGTGTCATTTTATGAGATTTCCTCCTCACTGTGTGACTCGGCCCCCACCCCCCACGAACACACACAGTGAAAGAGAAAAAGGACTATGGATCCCCATAAGGGTTTGGATAAAGTCTATTACCACAGACACATGCGTGGTGGTCCAAATCCACCAAAACACCTCGATTTTTTGTCACTTTGATACGAGAACTGTCATCCTAAAGGAAGAACCAATGTGTTGTTTTCTTCATCAGAATGGCTTGGAAATAACTTCGTTGCTCATCGGTTGGTTGCACCTCTTAAGCCTCGAAATACCTTTTATTATAAATGAAGTATCCGTTTAATCAAAGCGTCGGTGTAACATCACAGAGCCATTCCTAGCGTACGCTGCCCCTCATAAGCGATCTCCCTGAGGGCCTCTGGAGGTTTGTCGTGTTGAGGACCTGCACGCCGTTTACATACAGACAGTTAACGATATGCTTCTGTGTGCTCCGCCAATCCGTTTTGTGTAAGATATTTTGACGACCGACCAGATCATTTTCATAGGGTTGTGTCGGGGTGGCGAGGACGTGAGACGACTAAACTCGTGACACTGGGAGGGGACGATCATGTCGGTCGTCGAAATATTGTGCACGAATTGGAAATGACTCATCTGAACACGCGGAAGTGAACTGTCGATGGCTTGTGTGGAGGAAACCTGACAAATCGAGCAGTAGATTAATTCACGTAAATGGATGGCACTGTGGAAGGCTCGAAACATGCTGTTTACATCTTTGTTTACTGCAAAGCGGCGATTTTGTGGGCTGGAGTAAGCAAGACTCGCTAGTGTGTAAGCAAGCTGCAAACGTCTGCGAAATCCAAAAATACATTTATGGTGTTTATTCGGAGTCTTGACAAGAGAACAAGAGGATGAAAATTTAGGTGCTTGGTTACTTATAGTGAGGCAATTCTGGTCGAGAACGCGAGTCATCCATAGTTCCCTTCTGTCATGTTCGCCATCTGTCTTAGATTTAGATGGGAACCTCCCCTTGTAAGCTTGTCCGCTCGTGTGTGGTGATATACATTTGTAAGATTTGCTAATTCATTCAGAGAAGGACTTTTCGTATGTCTGACGTCAATTAAGTTTTCACACGCAACCTCAGTTTTGTACAGAATCTCACGTTTGGTGAAAGGAACGAGTACAGTATTCTACAAACATTACTAATAGACTGTTAACGGTCAGAGCATGTGCAATAGGTTCCTAGGTATCCGAGTGGCACGAAGACTTCGTAAGTAAAAGAGCCCAGTACATTGTTCTCGACGGCGAGTGTTCATCAGAGACAAGGTTAACGTCAGCAGTGCTCCAGGAAAGCAAAATAGGGCCGCTGTTGTCTATACACAGAAATGATATGGCGGACAGGGAGCAGCAATCTACTGTTTGCTGATGATGCTTTGGAGTGTGGGAGGAGTGTGAGTAGTGCTCTGCTTCACACAGTCACGTCATTTAAATATCTCTGCATAACGTTGCAAAGGTACGTGAAATGGAATGAGCACATGAGGATTGTGGCAGGGAAAGCGAATGGTCAATTTCGGTTTATTGGGAAAATTATTGGGAAAGTGTGGTTCATCTGTAAAGGAGACGACATACAGGGCACTGATGCAGCCTGCTCTTCAATACTGTTAGTGTCTGTGATCTGCACCAGGTCAGATTAAAGGAAGATATCAAAGCAATTCAGAAGCGGTTTGCTCATTCGTTGCGGGTAGGTTTGAACAACACAAGAATATTAGAGATTCTTTGGGAACTCAAACAGGAATCACTGGAGAGAAGGCGACGTTCTTTTCGAGAAACTTACGAGGAAATGTAGGGAACTGGAATTTGTAACTGACTGCAGAACGATTCTACTCCTGCCAAATATACATGTTGCGTAAGAATCATGTAGTTAAGACAGGTGAAATTCGGGCTCATATGCAAGCAAATTGTCGGTTTCAGCTCCCTCTGTTTGCAAGTGAAACAGCCTGGAAATGACAAGAAGTGATACTGGGTACCCTCCGCCACGCACTGTACAGTGGCTTGCGGTGTATGTGCGTGTGTGTAGGTAGTTTTTCGGTAAGGAGACGATTTCTTGCCTTCACAGAAAAAGGGTATTTTTGATATAAATGCACCAATTGTACGTCACTATCCGTTTTATGTCCGTATACTTTGTGCATTTTTCCAGTGAGGAGATCCCATTCCCCAAGTGTGGCTGTAAGATTTCCGAACCTATCCTTGGCGGGAATAACAACGTTGTTCATCTAGAGGACAACAGCCAGGGGATGCAAGTGTCTCGAGCTAGCGTGGTGGTGGTGGTGGTGGTGGTGGTGGTGGTGACTCGGCCCCTTAGATGTTGGAATACGTGGTTGTCATTGTGTACCAAATCTGTTTCGAACTGCCACAACAGCTTCATGTGCAGGTACATTTTCCTGATAAGATGACTTCTTTCCGTTTGTAATCCAATCTTCTTCCCGCATGTTTGTCGCCACTAGGTTGGCAACCAAAACTTGCATAGTATTTTTTCCCCATTGCGAGTTGAACTGTGAATAAAAATCATAATTTTTTTTCTTGCAGAGAAAAAAAATCACAATGCTTTCGACATAAACCTTTCAATCTCTTGTGCATGCCACCTGTGTACCAGTTACTATGATGCTACTGATTTCCTCGCACGAAGCAATGTACCCTGTCATTGCAGCAAATTATCAAACAAAAACTCGGTTGAATTTTTTGATATGCTCCAAAATTTAGTGAACTACTTTTTGCACTTCATTTGAGTACTAAACGAACATGATGTACACCTTGAATAAGACTTACTCTTCATGGCCAAAGTACGACGCCTCGTCATGATCAATGAACGACGTCTCTTGATAAAATTCCGGAACTTTTTCCACAAAAGTTTCTGCGCTTACCTTTTACTAATTGTGCTTGGTCTCCTTCTAAATACTCTCTTGCACAATTGATACACCGCTCCAAATGCTGTTTCTACTTCCAGAAGCAGTCTTGGTATGCCTTTTGCTGGTTCGCGTGAAGTGTCGTCCTCGAATTTTCTTGCCTTGCCTATCATTGCAAATCTTAGTTGTTTTAACGTCTCAATATCATAAACGTAGATCCACGTCTCATCATCAGTTAAGATTATCTCAACGAACATCTGGTTCCCATTTGCGCCATACAAAAGCTCTTCACAGATTCAGAGGTGAAGGTCTTTCTGGTCTTGACTCCATAGCCGTGTGACCAACCTGGCGGCAACACGATGCAGTGTCGGGGTTTTGTGACATGATCCAACTGAAATATTACATTCTTCTGCAGTCTCTCGGACATTCTGTCTTAGATTGGCACGCACAGTTTCGTTGACGTTCCTGACATGAGCGTCATCGGTAGACGTCGAAGGGCGTCCTGAACGGGCGTCATCATAAACTTCCGTCTTCGCATATTTAAACCGCGTGATACACAGAATACGGCTTTGGCGCTCAACAACGTAGAATTTCTGCATCTTGTGCGTGTCTGTAAATGTTTTCTAGAGTTTCACGCAAAATGTAACTCAACGTGTTGCTCCTCTAACTCTGCCATCTCGAAATTCACAAACTGTGCGACAAAACATTATACTCGGTGAAGCTCTGAGCAATAACTTACGGACCTACAGCAATGATACTTTAGACAGTTACACATTAAATACAGGTGTGTACAAGGATGACACCACTTGGTTCCAACACACCACTAGCGCAATTACGAATGTTTACGAAATTTTGAAAAGACAATATTCTTTCTTATGATATTTCTATGGCATCTCCTATTTTCAACACCTTGAATTGTTAATTGTGTAGTAGATCACTCTGCACTTTGTCGATATGTTAATGAATGACTGCAACTTCGGAATCCCCTTCAATTGACCATTTCTCAACTGTTGTTAGTGTCGCAGTGGATATTTCGTAATCTTGCACCAGTTTCGGACGTATTTTCGTCAGTGTTAAACTGTTTTAAACTTTCTGGTGGTGTGATATTCAGAGTTATTGTTTGAGTGGAATGTATACGACATGCCTGAGTAAAAAGAAGTGGTTAGATCTAATGTGTGGAACTATTGAAACCTATTTCACTGTGGAGCGTTACAACACTACCTCCATTCAGATCATTCATTGTCAGTTCTCTGCAAGGCCAGGAAATTTTCTTCCTGTAACCATAATGGGATCATTCACCAGTCACAGTTTTTTATTTAGAGAGGACTATTCTTGTTTTTCATTCAGATGGCTTGCTGGTTCATTTAACGCAATAGGTAGCTAAATTGTTGTCTGATGACTTAGTTATGTAACAGTTTGTTCCATAAAAATCAGTTAAATACAGCAGCATACTCGGTTGGCAAGGCACTGTGAAGGACTGGTTATCTGACCCTCCAGGGGGTTCACAGAACTAGTGAATAAGTGCACGGCTGTCATGGGTCCCCAGCCTTTGCAGCATTACTTCCTTTCCATGCTACAAGCTTGTACTTCCACTATTCCCCCCGTCTGCCTACCCATCAGATGGTTTTCTTGGTGCACACCTTGTTGGGATCTGTTTTATGGCAAGGAATCGAGTTTTCACTTCAGACATTTTCTGTAACTTCTCATTAAATAAAAACATAGTCCCCATTCTTGGGTTTGACTAGCCACCTATTTCCAAAGTTCTCCGGAAGTGCATATCGTGCAGAGGTGGTCACCCAATGCAGTGGATGCTCCAAATTTTGTGCGTTTCCATCATTGCACCCTTCACAATGCATTACTGGCCAGGTAGTTATTGGTGAGGCTTAGTGGCGTGTATGGGAAAAGTTCCAATTCAGAGTGGTGTCACAACAGCAGATGAGCTGCAAATGTAGTAGATGAAGTTACCTTCCACTGGCAGTCATACAGCCCAGCAGTCTCTATGGAAGGGAAGACCCCTCTTAATCCAGAGAGATACAACCTTAAAATGTTCCCTTCCTTGGCTATGCCATGGGAGAACCATAGGGTTAAGTGGCAAGCAGAGAAAGATGCTCTCCACAACATGGTTTGCATAAGGACTGATGGGGATTCCTTGTTGGCCACAAAAAGAACTTACAAGACAAGTTTGTGGAAGTGGCAGTCATCTGTATAATGAAAAGTGGGTCAGTTTTGATCAAAGCAGCATCCCCTGCCCAGTCACAGGTGCTGCTTGCTTACAACACACTGGGTGACATACAGGTGACTGTCACTCCTCCATTGTTGTTGTTGTTGTTGTTGTTGTGGTCTTCAGTCCTGAGACTGGTTTGATGCAGCTCTCCATGCTACTCTATCCTGTGCAAGCTTCTTCATCTCCCAGTATCTACTGCAACCTACATCCTTCTGAATCTGCTTAGTGTATTCATCTCTTGGTCTCCCTCTACGATTTTTACCAACCACACTGCCCTCCAATGCTAAATTTGTGATCCCTTGATGCCTCAAAACATGTCCTACCAACCAATCCCTTCTTCTAGTCAAGTTGTGCCACAAACTTCTCTTCTCCCCAATCCTATTCAATACCTCCTCATTAGTTACGTGATCTACCCACCTTATCTTCAGCATTCTTCTGGAGCACCACATTTCGAAAGCTTCTATTCTCTTCTTGTCCAAACTAGTTATCGTCCATGTTTCACTTCCATACATGGCTACACTCCATACAAATACTTTCAGAAACGACTTCCTGACACTTAAATCTATACTCGATGTTAACAAATTCCTCTTCTTGAGAAACGCTTTCCTTGCCATTGCCAGTCTACATTTTATATCCTCTCTACTTCGACCATCATCGGTTATTTTACTCCCTAAATAGCAAGACTCCTTTACTACTTTAAGTGTCTCACTTCCTAATC
Organism: Schistocerca americana; assembly: GCF_021461395.2. Classification (NCBI taxonomy): domain Eukaryota; kingdom Metazoa; phylum Arthropoda; class Insecta; order Orthoptera; family Acrididae; genus Schistocerca; species Schistocerca americana. The sequence continues at coordinate 44,000,439 of NC_060119.1, forward strand.
TAATTCCCTCAGCATCACCCGACTTAATTTGACTACATTCCATTATCCTCGTTTTGCTTTTGTTGATGTTCATCTTATATCCTCCTTTCAAGACACTGTCCATTCCGTTCAACTGCTCTTCCAAGTCCTTTGCTGTCTCTGACAGAATTACAATGTCGTCGGCGAACCTCAAAGTTTTTATTTCTTCTCCATGAATTGTAATACCTACTCCGAATTTTTCTTTTGTTTCCTTTACTGCTTGCTCAATATACAGAATGAATAACATCGGGGAGAGGCTACAACCCTGTCTTACTCCTTTCCCAACCACTGCTTCCCTTTCATGCCCCTCGACTCTTATAACTGCCATCTGGTTTCTGTACAAACTGCAAATAGCCTTTCGCTCCCTGTATTTTACCCCTGCCACCTTCAGAATTTGAAAGAGAGTATTCCAGTTAACATTGTCAAAAGCTTTCTCTAAGTCTACAAATGCTAGAAATGTAGGTTTGCCTTTTCTTAATCTTTCTTCTAAGATAAGTCGTAAGGTCAGTATTGCCTCACGTGTTCCAACATTTCTACGGAATCCAAACTGATCTTCCCCGGGGTCGGCTTCTACCAGTTTTTCCATTCGTCTGTAAAGAATTCGCGTTAGTATTTTGCAGCTGTGACTTATTAAACTGATAGTTCGGTAATTTTCACATCTGTCAACACCTGCTTTCTTTGGGATTGGAATTATTATATTCTTCTTGAAGTCTGAGGGTATTTCGCCTGTCTCATACATCGTGCTCACCAGATGGTAGAGTTTTGTCATGACTGGCTCTCCCGAGGCCATCAGTAGTTCAAATGGAATGTTGTCTACTCCCGGGGCCTTGTTTCGACTCAGGTCTTTCAGTGCTCTGTCAAACTCTTCACGCAGTATCTTATCTCCCATTTCGTCTTCATCTACATCCTCTTCCATTTCCATAATATTGTCCTCAAGTACATCGCCCTTGTATAAACCCTCTATATACTCCTTCCACCTTTCTGCCTTCCCTTCTTTGCTTAGAACTGGGTTGCCATCTGAGCTCTTGATATTCATACAAGTGGTTCTCTTCTCTCCAAAGGTCTCTTTAATTTTCCTGTAGGCAGTATCTATCTTACCCCTAGTGAGACAAGCCTCTACATCCTTACATTTGTCCTCTAGCCATCCCTGCTTAGCCATTTTGCACTTCCTGTCGATATCATTTTTGAGACGTCTGTATTCCTTTTTGCCTGCTTCATTTACTGCATTTTTGTATTTTCTCCTTTCATCAATTAAATTCAATATTTCTTCTGTTACCCAAGGATTTCTATTAGCCCTCGTCTTTTTACCTACTTGATCCTCTGCTGCCTTCACTACTTCATCCCTCAGAGCTACCCATTCTTCTTCTACTGTATTTCTTTCCCCCATTCATGTCAATTATTCCCTTATGCTCTCCCTGAAACTCGGTACAACCTCTGGTTCTTTCAGTTTATCCAGGTCCTATCTCCTTAAATTCCCGCCTTTTTGCAGTTTCTTCAGATTCAATCTGCAGTTCATAACCAATAGATTGTGGTCAGAATCCACATCTGCCCCAGGAAATGTCTTAATTTAAAACCTGGTTCCTAAATCTCTGTCTTACCATTATATAATCTATCTGATACCTACTAGTATCTCCAGGATTCTTCCAGGTATACAACCTTCTTTTATGATTCTTGAACCAAGTGTTGGCTATGATTAAGTTATGCTCTGTGCAAAATTCTACAAGGCAGCTTCCTCTTTCATTCCTTCCCCCCAATCCATATTCACCTACTATGTTTCCTTCTCTCCCTTTTCCTACTGACGAATTCCTGTCACCCATGACTACTAAATTTTCGTCTCCTTTCACTACCTGAATAATTTCTTTTATCTCGTCATACATTTCATCTAATTCTTCATCATCTGCAGAGGTAGTTGGCATATAAACTTGTACTACTGTAGTAGGCATGGGCTTTGTGTCTATCTTGGCCACAATAATGCATTCACTATGCTGTTTGTAGTAGCTAACCCGCACTCCTATTTTTTTATTCATTATTAAACCTACTCCTGCATTACCCCTATTTGATTTTGTATTTATAACCCTGTAATCACCTGACCAAAAGTCTTGTTCCTCCTGCCACCGAACTTCACTAATTCCCACTATATCTAACTTTAACCTATCCATTTCCCTTTTTAAATTTTCTAACCTACCTGCCCGATTAAGGGATCTGACATTCCATGCTCCGATCTGTAGGACGCCAGTTTTCTTTCTCCTGATAACGACGTCCTCCTGAGTAGTCCCCGCCCGGAGATCCGAATGGGGGACTATTTTACCTCCGGAATATTTTACCCAAGAGGACGCCATCATCATTTAATCATACAGTAGAGCTGCATGTCCTCGGTAAAAATTACGGCTGTAGTTTCCCCTTGCTTTCAGCCGTTCGCAGTACCAGCACAGCAAGGCCGTTTTGGTTAATGTTACAAGGCCAGATCAGTCAATCATCGAGACTGTTGCCCCTGCAACTACTGAAAAGGCTGCTGCCCCTCTTCAGGAACCACATGTTTGTCTGGCCTCTCAACAGATACCCCTCCGTTTTGGTTGCACCTACAGTACGGCCATCTGTATCGCTGAGGCACGCAAGCCTCCCCACCAGCAGCAAGGTCCATGGTTCATGGGGGGCACTCCTCCATAACATTCTAAATATAATTCAGGGCATCATTTGCCGCCAAGTTCTGCTCTTGCAATCTGATGAGCTGTGCACCAGTTTGGAGTGAGGGGTGTACACTGTGTTCATCATGAACATGGGGGACCAACGGACAATGGGTTGCTATAGGTGCCTTCATCTTGGCCTGTGAGGGCAATTAATTGCCTGAAAAGGTCAAGGTGATTATATACTGATATGTGATGTGAAACTGTATGCCCCCCCCCCCCTTTCCACGATGCAGTGCTTAAAATGTCAACTGTGGAATGCACCATTCCCCCCTGCCCACCAGGATGCACCATTTTCCAGAGTGAAGATAAGAATACGAGACCCTGGATGATCTAACTTGTCAAGAGCCAAACAAGTATGAGTGGTTGCACCCAGCACGTATAAATGTCATATGCTGCAGCTGTCATGACCTTGCCTGCTTTGGCAACAGTACTCTCACCAGCTACATCTCCGACAGTGGGGCTTCAGGGCTGCTTGACCAAGCCTCCACCCCCCCCTTCCCCATAGTTGGCAACTCTCCTCCTGTTACTTCCACCTCACCTACTTGAAAATCATGGACTTCCCACCCATCAGGGACATTGGTCCCCCACCTCCCAGCCAGACAAGTCATGTTCCTCTGGCTTGCCTAGCCAGAAAGAGGTCCCTTGGAACATGGGACACTTGCTTCCAGGGTTTCCACTGGTCTGCAAACACTCTAAGAAGAAGAAGTATCAAAAGTCCTCAAACAAGAAAATTCTGGTAGCCCCCACACCACCAAATCGCGCCTGTTCCATTCCTGTGACCAAGGAAGAGATTCTGGTGTCCCATGAGGCCCAGTTGGTACCACGTAGTGGAACCCAGAACCTGTGTATATTGATGCTATAGCCCCTCAAGCTATGGCAGCACGTGACCCTAAGGCATAGCCACCTCCTTGGTCGCTTTACGGCCCCACAGTACTTCAACATTATTATTCTCCAGTGGATCTATAGCAGTTTTTTCCACCTCCAGGCTGAGCTATGACATCTTTCAAACACTTCCCCTGCCTTCCATATTGCCCTTCAGGAGGCTCGTTTTCCACCAATGCAGACCCTGGCCCTTCATTGATAGGGTGGGTATTATAAGACTTGTGCTACCTATGACAGGGTGTCAGGCAGAGTTCGCACATATATTCAGGACACTCTTTGTAGTGAACTTGTGCCTCTTAATACACCTTTAGAGGCTGTGGCTGTTTGAGTAAGGGCATTTCAGAATATCACCTACTGCAGTGTTAACCTCCCCCGCCCCCAACGGTAAAGTGTGTCAGAATATACTGTAATCATTGGTTTCTCAGCTTCCCCCACCTTTTTGGGGATTTCAATGCCCATAACTTTTTTGGGGTGGCACTACAATCATTGGCCGTGGCAAAGACCATGAAAGTGTACAGCCACAACCTGACCCTTGCCTACTGATTTCTGGTAGCCCCACAAACTTCAGCTTGGTGCATGCAACTTTCTTGGTTATTGACCTTCGTATCTGCATTCCTTGTCTTCTCCCATCCATCCATCCATCCATCCATCCATCCCTCCCCAAGAGAGTCCACGATGACATGTGGTGACCACTTCCTGATGTCTTCTCTGCCGAGATGGGCTCTCAAACAGTGTTGACCAGGGTACTTTCACATCTCCTGTCACCCTTGGCTTCCTGCTGCATGGAGATATTGATGAGGCAGCTGAGAATATGAATGCACTCAATCTTTGGCAGCTGAATTGGAGATCCCCTGTCTGTGGACCTGCCCCAAAAGAAGACAGTACCTTGGTGGTCATAAAATGCTACAGAGGCCATTAGAGATTGTATGTTGGCTCTCCAATGCTCTAAGCAGCACTCACAAAGCACCTTATCACCTGTAAGCAGCTTCATGTTCGGGCCTGCCACCTAACAAAACAAAGGAAATAAGTTTGCTGGAAATGGAATCATTAAACCATAAGACTATGTACCTCTCCTGTCAGGTTTGGGCTAAGATCAGAGATCTCTATGGATACCAGACACCTACAGATGAGCCTCGTATTACCTTGAATGGCACTGTCTGCACCGACCCAGGTGCCATTACTGAACATTCTGCTCTTCTTTATGCCCGGGCATCTGCATCTGAGCATTATCAACCTGCCATTTGTCTCCTGAAAGAGTGGATGGAGAAAAAGCAATTATCTTTCACTACACACCACTGGAGCCATGTAATGCTCCATTGAGCAAGTGGGAATTTGTCGGTGTCTTAGTCCACTGCCCTGATACAGCCCTAACACGAGACCACATCCGCATCCAAGTGATTAAACATCTATCAGGGTACTGTTGGTGTCATAGCTTTACCATCTTTAACAGCATCAGGAGTGAGGGCAAGTTCATATCACAATGGCAAGAAAGTATATTTGTCCCAGTACTGAAACCGCGTAAGCACCTTCTAGAGATGGGCCATTATAGCCCAGTTAGTATCACAAATGCTCTCTGTAATTTTCATGAATGCAGGGTGAGCCAACAGTTGTGTTGGCTCTTTGGGTCTCGGGATGTTCTTGCTTCGTCCCAGAGTGGAAGCAAATTTTGTGTAGAGGTTTATGAATTCTTATGCCAGATAGGTACCACTGCAGCAAAGTGAGGGAGATCTAGCAATGAAGTGGATCAAAAATCCAAGCAAAGAACAGTAGAGTACCAACAGCCCATGTGCCACCAAAGGATATAAGACTGGACCACGTCTGTCACTTGGAAGTAAGGCAGAGATGCAAATTTCCTGAATATAATGAATCTATGTGGGTTTATTGTGAAAAGTATGTAGTCCCATTGTGCAGTAACAAAAATGAAGTGCTTTAACACTAGAACCACTGATACTTGGACGTACCTACAGTAGAACCACAGCTGGGTCACTAATGACCCGCGATCTTTTCCTTTATTTCCCCTATGTCAGTGGGTTATTGTTACTGCTAATCAATCTATTGTTAGAAGCACTATGATATTTAGAATGAAATTAATAAAAATAAACCATGTTTACACAAATTATAACTTAATATTTTAAAACTTACATGTATATGCTGAGTGTTTTTACTGGCTACCATTACATAATGAACACAAATAATAGTCTTTTGATGTACATTTGTTGCACACAGTTTTCTGGCAGATGTGACACTTTACAAATGATTTGTTTCCTTCACAGTTAGACTTTACAAGGCAACGTTCACTTTTTTTGTCTGTCAGGATCATCTTCAGGTCTGACAGGGACGCTAGTTTTTCTAGTCGCTGCGTACTTCTCAGCAAGCTCCTCCACCAGCTGCAGGATGAAATCCCTGCATTTCAATTTTTTATCATTTAGAGAATTGAACAATACCCACGCATTTATCCCAGCCAAATCCAGCAAGTTGTAAAATGTGTGAACAGGCCAATGTCTCGATGGTGCTTTGACAGACTATTTGCGAGCCATTTGGTCAACCACGTCCACTCCATATTTAGAGCAGTTATAAAACGTAACAGTATCTGGCTTCTTTTTATACCATCCTCAATCGTCACATAAGGATGCATAGTGCTCAGAATCAGGACATTCTTGTTGCTCTTACAATGATAAACAGTCAAGTGTGGTATCATCTTTTTTTCAACAATACTGTGCTTTATAACTGTTCTCTTGCCTTTTTGATATAGACTGGTATTTCCCTGCGAGATAGATATATTGTTCCCACAAGACTCGTAGAATTAGCTTTCAGTGTGTCAGAGAGTGCTAAGGAGGTGAAAAAATTGTCACATGTGACATTTATTCCTTTTTTGAGGTAAGGTTGCATAAATTTTTTTTTAGAACAAAGCCACCAAGACGCTCATCACTCCGCCTAGTATCATCCTTTCCTATATAAGGGATAGCATTCACAATATATTTTAAGTCTTTATCTACCGCCATCCAATACTTTTGCCCGTATTTGTCCGGATTTGAGGCCATAAACTGCGTGAATCTGCAACGGCACTTTGAAGGAAAAAGCTGTTCATTGATTGTTATATATGGACCCGGTATGTAGCTAGACTGCGCATTCGCAACGAACTCATTCCAGATTTCTGATACCAAAGCAAACTTGTCTTCCCTTAGTCGTTCTGATCTTGTGGATCTATTGTCAAATCTGAGATAACGCATTGTATCTCTGAATCTGTCACAAGCCGTTGTTGATTTCACAAAATTATTTCCCCACTTCACTGACCACTTGTGTCCAGTTCTAAGCTCTTAGCTCCAATAGCACCATGGACGTACAATTTACCTATAAAAGCTTCCAGTTCTTTAATTTTTATAGTCCATTCATCTGAGCTCAGTACACGAGGTGCTTCAGTTTCTGTACATTTTAGAATATGTTTCAAAACTTTGTCCATTATCATTAGATGCTGTGCACTCTAACAGGTCTCACTCACGTTTTGTTTTGCATGTGGAGATGGTCCTGTCCTATCTTTGAAAACATTCTGTTGTCAATATCTTCCAGATGAACAGTCACCTAATACTCCAACTTTCCAGGTTGTTCCATCGGGTGCTACAATATCTCTACCTGAAGGAAACTGAAGTAGTCCAGAACCCTGGGCAGTTTGTTGTCCACACTGACCTTCAGGACATCCACTTCCTTGAGTTGACTTAGTCTCTGTGGCAGCTGTTCCTGTAATAGTAGTTATACATATTAGAACGTGATTTAATATTGAATATATTGTGTAATATTAGAACAAAAAAACACCTTCATAAATGTAACATATAACTTGAAAAATTTCAACAGGAAACAATGTATAAACATAAGTGTTGCAATTCAAATTACTGTCTATGCAACATATACATAAACAAAAATCATTATAAAACACACACATAAAAAAGCATACCTTTCTCATCAGCATACAGTAGAACCTTCTCAGGAGTAAGATATGGAAATTCTTCCTCAGATAGAGACTCCAGTGGTTCACCCTCAGATTCATTATTTAAAATCTCATTTAGAGCATTTATAATGTCCGTTATGTGCATAGAAATATGGCCATAACATATTCGTAAGGTCAGACTTGTTTGAACCTGTCTTTCTCATCCCCTGCTGAAAACTGGAACATCAGCCAGAAGTGAAGTAAAAATGAGTTTTGCGATTATTGACCAAACACACTCTAACAATAGGCATGAAACTACATGAAAAATGAGATTGTTATAGCGACTGCGCTGGGCGGGTCAAAACTGACCCATCCACAGTTCTAGGTGAATCTTCATATTTCTCTTTTATGTTATCACCATAAAATGTGAAATGAAGTATAATCACTAATTACATTATTTCATAAAAGTCACAGAAATGTAACACTCTAGGCAATAATACAAAAGAGTGACAAACAAAAAAATTATCAAGTGGGTCACTCGTGGTTCTAGTGTTACGGCATTTCATATGCAAGAGGACGAAATGGTTAGTACTGAAATAAGCTGAAAAATGTAGGATTAATTCTGTCTTGTATTTAAATAATTTTTCTTCGTATAATCTCCTGAGACTTAAGTACTTTATTTTATTTTTCCTCTCTTCTAATATCAGTTAAGAAGTGTGTGTGTGCATAAATATTTGTGTTTGCATAAATATTCCTCAAACTACTCTGAAATGTATTTCAGAGGGTATTTTGGAAGGCACCATGTGTTAGGATTTCTCCTCATTGCAATTGCATATGGACTGAGTGAATAACGGATGATTAACTGCCTTTATGTATACAGAAAATAGCCTAATTTGGTCTTCAGAGTTTCTAAGAGAGCTAAATGCATGAGGCTGAAGAATATTTCTAGATTCTTCACTAATACTGGTTCTTGTATTCTTATAAGGTGACTTTTGTGGGATAATTTGTATCTGTTTTCTCAGGATTATTGTTCCCATCAGTCAAGCAAACCTGTAACCATCCATGACATCCTCCTTTGTATACATTCAGTCAGTTGAACAAATGGTCTGATCCCTCACACTTTTAACAGTTATCTAAATTTGGCCACACGGATGAATTGGAGTCATCCATCTGTTATGGACCTTGTAAAACTGTTCCATTTTGAATTCCTGATAATTATTATTGTCTTAGTTTACTGTACAATTATTTTGAATCATTGATAATATAGTAAAAGTATGACATTTTTTTCATTTTGTGAAATCCAGAGTTTTACCTTTCTATGCATCAAATCAAGTTACCAATCTTTGCCCCACTTTGAATTTTTTTAAATATATGATTCATTATTTCTGCAAATCTTTCCTGACAATAATTCATTATTGGTAAGTATCATTTGTGAAAAGTCTGAGGTAGCTATTAGTACTGTTGGTCAGCTCATTAACATAAAATAAGAATGACTAGAATTCCAGCACTGTCCTCTGGTCCAAGTCAGAAGCTATTCTTACTTGGTTTGATGAGTCTCCATCCAAAATTTCATACTTCATTTATCTAGTGCGTCACTTTATCAAATGATTGAATGTTCATACAGTTTTTTCTTTTTTTAAACTCATGGTCCTGAGTTCCACAGACATTATTGTGGAAGAGCCTCCCTTCCAACAGGCAGGTAATAAATTTCTTGGTTTCCCTTGTAGTGCTTGACCCAGGTTTGCTTGAACCAACAGTGCTGACCTATGGAATGCGGTGACACACACTTCCTATTTCCACATCTGTCAAAGGGTGTTAACCATCTCTCCCAACCAGTGTGAATGGTGTTGACAAAATGGAAATGGGGTGAGAGGACAGAGGCAAGTGAAAGAAGAGACTTTGTATACTGTCCAAACACTGTCTTTGGTTGCTCCAGCACTAGTAAAGGATATAGTTTTTGCACATCTGCCTATTATTTGACACATTATCTCCATGGTAAAACTTCTTCTCCCATAACCCTACCAAATAGTATAGTGAGAGGAGCCCTCCTCTATTCTTATTACAGTGGTTTGCAGAGTATATATGTAGACATATTGCAGTCTTTGTAATAGTGATTTACACTCAAATTTTGTTGATTTACATTTATTTAAGTGATGAACTTTATTTTCTTTCAGGAAAGAAAATCTGATGGTGATAGCGATTCATCAGTCTCTCCTAGAAAGCGAAGACGAAGTGATAATGCAGGTAAGCTGTTTACACGCTACTGCAATGTCTCTGTTATGAGAATTTTGTGAAATGTGATCTACCATACTCAGCAAATGGGAAGTGATTCTCCATTACATAAGTGGCATTTGTCACCCACTTCATAATTCATATTCCTATCCCAGGAAAAAGCAAACAAAAATGTTGTTCATGGTTCATTTTGGGAATTTCTCTTAGAGCTGTCTGCATTCCTGAAATCAGAGGTCATTAGAAGTAAAAATAAATTTCTGTATTTTCTAGAATGTAAAAATTCTCTTCCATGTTTGGCATTTATTCATTACTTCATTCACCTCAAGCCACCTGTGTTAGACTATATATTTGCTGGTGGTTACTTGACACCATGCTGTTTGTTGATCTGCCCATCTAATAACATTATCTACACTCTGCAAACAACTATACAGTTCATAACAGGGGGTACACCTCACTGCCCGTTATTTGGGTTTCTTCCCCTGTTCCATTCGTGTATGGGGTGCAAGAAGAATGATTGTTTTAATGGCTCCACGCAAGCTGTAATTAATCTAACCACCTCCTCAGAATTCCTGTGGAATTGGTATATACGGGGTTGTAATATGTTCTGAGTGGCATAATTTGAATCCAGTTCCTAATACTTAGTAAGCAGGCTTTCTTGGAATAATTCATGTCCATCTTAAAGAGTGTGCTAGCTCATTTTATTAGCAGTTCTGTGATACTCTCCCATGGATCAAACAAACCTGTGACCATTAGTGCCACCCTTCTCTGTACATGTTTAGTATCATCTGTTGGGTCCTATTTGATATGGGTCCCATACACTTCAGCAGTATTTTAGGATGGGTGATTTACAAGCAATCTCCTTTGTAGACTGACTGGATTTCCCTAGTATACTACCAATAAATTGAAGTCTGCTGCGAGCTTTACCCATGACAGAACTTCAACATATTTATATGATAATATTGTATTGCTAAGTTTTTCATTTTGTGAAGTGCACAGTTTTTAATTTCTCAACATTTAAAACAAGGTGCCATTCTTTGCACCAGTTTTAAATCTCATCAGGCTGTAACTGAACATTGATGTCACTTGTGTCACACTGTACTTCTTTACTCTGAGGTGACGAAAGTTGTGGGGTAGCGATAAGCACATATAAAAATGGCATTAGTATTGCATATGCAAGGCATAAAAGGCCAGTACACTGGTGGAGCTGTCATTTGTACGAAGGTCATTCACGTTAAACAGTATCAAGCATGATTCTGGCAACATGATGGGAATTAAGACTTTGAACATGGGAGGGTAGTTAGAATTAGATGTATGGAGCACCCATTTCTGAAATTGTTAAGGAATTAAATAGCCGGCAAACTCGCACCAGGGAAGAACAGCATCTTTTATTTGTTTTTTGTGAAGATGTGAAACCTATTGAAATTCATCAATGAATGAAGGTCCAGTAAGGGGCTGCATGTTTGTCACAGCAGCAAGGCTTTGAATGTAGTAGGAAGTTCACAAATGGTGTGACTTCAGTGGAAGATGCTCCTCGTCTAGGTCAGGCAGGTACAACGATTTGTGACTCCGCCGAACATTGCAGCAGTTGAAGCCATAGTGAAGTGACACTAAATGACAATGCAGCATGTTTAAAGATTAATGGGTCAGTACACCACATTATGCATGATGTTCTCCAGTTTCACAAAGTGTCTGCAAGATGGGTCCCACGGCAGCTGACTCCTGAAATGAGGGAATGACATGTTGATGCTTGTGAAGATCTTCTTGAGCCCTTTGAACAAGAAGGTGATGGCTTCCTTGCAAGAATCATTACTGGGGACAAAACCTGGGTTCACTTCCACCAATGGGAAACGAAGAAAGCCAGCAAGGAATGGTGCCATTCCTCATCACCAAGTGATTTCCATATGTTCAGACTACTGAAAGGCGCGATGGGAGGAAAGAAGTTCTGTTCTGATGAAGTGATGCACCATGCAGTGCATGAATGGGTTGCGTGGACTACCAAAGAATTTTTTTCTAAAGGAATTTATACACTTTGTAAGTGCTGGAGGACTTGCGTTGAGCGTGGGTGAGATTATATTGAAAAGTGATACAGCTTTGTACCATTTCTGCACAGTAAAAAATATAAAAAAAATATTTAAGGTTTTCATTTGACTCACCCTCATACTTACTTTACTCATCTTTTCAGTGGTAAGCAGAGAGTGATTCTTTCCAGATGAAAGGCAAGGCCTTTCATAAAAATCAGTCATGTTGTATACCAGCTGTGCTGTAATTTCCATGTCACGTTTAACCTGAACGTGATCACCAAACAGCTGTTCAGAGACCATCTCAAATTGCCGCAAAGAGCAAAATTGACTACTCAGTTGCAGAATATGCTGCCAAGAAAGTGATACTCAGCTATTACCTCACTTCATAATCCATGGCATCAGAGTTCCCAAGCATTCTCGCCTCATTATTTCCCTCAGCTCCTATATCAGATTCCCTGACATAAGTAGAGGGTTTTGCCTTGTCATTGCTTTCAGTCTCAGAATCCTCCATGTGTCAGTCTTCACTAGCTCCTATCCCAGACACATGTCCACCTCTGCCCATGTCCTGTGCCTTGTCTTTCTCTCTCTTCACTTTCAATTCCTCTCCAACGCAATACTTTTCTGTCCCGCACTTACTCCCATCACACTAAATTGCACACTACATGCAACTTCTTCTTTTCTGCCAATGGCTGGGCCATGTACAGGCTGTTACATTTGAATTCAGACTGCAGGAAGCATTGTTCTTTCTGTGGGAGTTCATTTTTATGTTGCCTAATGTGGACATGCATTAATATCTCCCACAAATGCACAACTGTGATAAGAAAGGACTTCCAGTCTCTTTAAGAGTCACAGTTGCTATAATTAAAAAACTGCCTGATTCTAAGACTTATCTTGGAATCCATTCAAAGTAAAATTCTCAAACACAGTTCAAAATGAAGGTAATGCCATATACTTTTTTGTGGTAGTTTTGTGCTATTTTAAGGACTTACATATATCATAATTTTCATCATGATTAACATTTTTTCCAATAACACAATTTTAAATGGAATAAAAAGTGTTTTATATAATTCAGCATTGATTTAAAAACAATGTTAGTAAACTTTCTATGGTACCTTCAATGAAGGGTTATAGACAAAATAAAAAGGAATCGAAATAGTGGCAAATGCTGCTGAGTGCACTATGGTGTATTACACAACCTCCATGAATCATGATGACACCATCATTGATAGACTGCTGTTCGTTTCACTGTGGGAGGATGCTGAGAAGTGGCACCTGAAGAAACGACCTTCTTTTTGTTCCCATGATCAATGACCAGATGGCATGAGAAGGAAAGAGGCTTTCCTTCTCATTCTGTCTGGTAAGCCTCCCATTATCTGGGGTTCAGGCTGACTTTTCTGAACTCTGCGTCTTTTCCTAAATCTCTCTCTAGTCCTTATCCTTCACAACACATCCTTCCCCTTGAACACTTCTGCCAGGAGGAGGAGCCACTGGCTCCAAAAACTAGCAAAAATAATACCTTTATTGAAACTTCCTGACAGATTAAAACTGTGCGCTGGATCAAGACTCGAACTCGGGACCTTTGCCTTTCACTGAAAAGTGCTCTACCATCTGAGCTATGCAAGCATGACTGACACCCCGTTCTCACAGCTTTACTTCCGCCAGTATCTCGTCTCCAGTAAAGCTGTGAGAATGGCCTGGATTCCTGCCCTCCTCCCTCCCCTTTCCCCTACACGTTGTCTGGTTCTTTGTGCCATTTTGTTTCACCTTTCCACATGTCTTCTTCCACTGGTGTTGTCACAGTCATACTGTGGTGTGGGGACAGGGATGGGTTGACAGCAGGGCTGGGGCATCATCATGTCTAGCACCTTAGAGATTCCACCTGCTGTCACCTTCTACAACATCCCTCATGTTCTTCAATTTCCCTACCATCTCATCATTTGTTTCATCTCTTTCTTTGCGTGTTTTCCTTTAGCATTTATTGCCCTGTGTCATTTGTGTTGTTTTTTGTAACCCAAACAGACCTTCCCTGAGGTTGGATTCAAACAGCTTTTCCATTCTTCTGCTAAGAATTAGTGTTAGTATTTTGCAGCCATGAAATACTCTCACTTGTCAGTACCTGCTTTCTTTGAAAATGGAATCATTACACTCTTCTTGTAGTCTCAGGGTATTTCACCTGTCTCGTACACCTTGCTCATCAGATGGAATAGTTCTATTTTGTCAAGGCTGCTCTCCCAAGGCTATCAGTAATTCTGATTGGATGTTGTGTACTCCAGGGACCTTGGTTTGACCCGGGTCCTTCATTGCTCTGTCAAATTCCTCCTGCTGTATCATATCTCCCATACCATCTTCTGTCTACTGTTTCCATAAAGTTGCTTACAGCTTCACCTCCTATGTATAGACCCTCTATTATACTCCTTGCAGTATTACCTTCTTTATTTAGTAGTTTCTGTCTATCTCAGTTCTTGATATTCATACAGCTGCTAATGTTACCTCCAAAGACCTCTTAAATTTTCCTGTTGGCAGTGTTTATCTCTCACCTTGTGATATATGCTTCTAAATCCTTAAATTTGAACTCTAGCCTTTCCTGCTTAGCAATTTTATACTGCCTGTCACTCCTTTGTAGATGTCTGTGTTCACTTTTATATGCTTCATTTGCTGCATTTTTATATTTCCTTTCTTTTATCAATTAAATTCTGTTCTCTTCTGTTGTCCAAAGATTTCTACTAAGCCTTGTCTTGTTACATAACTGATCTTCTGCTGCCTTCACCATTTCATATCCCATATTCATTTGTTCTGCTGCTGCAGGGATGGGCAATAACTTTGGCTTGGAGCCATTCTTATGTAGGCAGAGGTTAGCAGAAGGTCACACCTTTTAAAATGATGGCATGCAGTAGCCCACTTTGCAGTTCAGAAAAGTTATAAATTGTTGCAAAAAATTCTGCCTTGGGAGGCCAGACAAAAACCACTAGTGGGCCACTGTTTGTCCACACCTGTTCTGTGTTCCTTTCCCCAGTCCTATTGTGTTCCTTTCCTCTGTCCTAGTCAGTAATTACCTAATGCTCTGTCCATAACTTACAATGACCTCTGGCTCTTTCAGCTTATTCACATACCATCTCCATAATTTCCTACCTTTTTGCCATTTCTTCAGTTACAATCTACGGTATATAATCAGTATATTCTGGTCAATCTGCATGTGCACCTTGATATATCTTAAAATCTGGACCCATAATTCAGTCTCTCTCTCAAAATTATATAATCAATCTGAAACCTGATGGTGTCTGCAACTCTTCAGTGTCTGTAACCTTCTTTCATGATTCTTAAACCAAGTTTTAGTGATGATTAAATTGTGGTCTGTGCAACAATCTACCAGGCAGCTTCCTCTTTCATTTCTTTCCCTATTTCACATTTTCCTTCTATTTTTCCTACTGTTGTATTCCCATCCACCATCACAATTAAATTTCTGTATCACTTAACTGTCCAAATAAGTTCGTTTGTTTCACCACACATTTCTTCAATTGCTCCATCTGCAGAGCTAGTGGGATTGTAAGCTTCGGATACAGCGATGGGTTTTGGCTTCATGTATCTTGTCTACAGTAATCTGTTAACAATGTTGTTCATAGTGGCTTGCTTGAATTGTTGTTTGTTGTTTTCTTATTCATTATTACATCTACTCCTACATTACTTTATTTGATTTATATTTCCAGCCCTGTATTCATCTGGCTAGAAGTCCTGTTCCTCTCGCCACTGAACTTCAATAATTCCCATTATATTCTAATTTTAAGCTATACATTTACTTCCTTAAATTTTCAGGCATCCCTCCCAGCTTAGGGACACAATTTACCATCCTCCAACATGTAGAATATCAGTTGTGTTTCTCCTGACAACATTCTCCAAAGCAGTCCCTACTTAGAAATCCACATGGGGGATCATTTACATGTGTGGGATGTTTTACTCAAGAAGATGCCATCGTTTAACTGTAGAGTAAAGTTGCATGGCCTAAGGACAAATTACGGCTGTAGTTTCCTTTTGCATGACGCTGTTCACTGTACCAGCACTGCAAGGCCATGTAAGTTGGTGTCACAAGGCCAGAACAGTCACTTGCCCAGACTGTTGCACCTTCAAATACCAAAAAGGGTGCTGCACTCCCCTTCAGCAACCACACTTTCGTCTAATCTCTGAGCAAATACTCCTTCGTGGTTGCATCTATGGTACGGCTGCCTGATACCACTGAGGCATGCAAAATCCCAAAGAAAATGTACTTGGCGACTCTTAGAATGGATCATGTTTGTTTTGTCACACACACACACACACACACACACACACACACACACACACACACGCACACACGCTTATGTTCATTCAGGTGGACACAAGAAAGTCTTTTCATTGTGCCTGTCTGCAGCTCAACAAGTCATCTTTATGGTGGATAGCAATCCATCTTCTTCAGAATATTGTTAATATTCCAACTTGGGTTTTCTGCTGTTCAATTAGTGCCATTTTATTCCATGATGAGACATACTTAGTTTGTCTTTCATTTGTCATGTATTTTTGCCTAAATTTTGACAGTATCTCAAAATTGATCAGTTTTTTTTCCCCGATGATCAGGAGCCCAACAACCAGCCAGAGAGGAGACTGGTGGTGAGAGAGGAGAGGAAGAAGAAAAAGAAGAATTAGGAGAAAAAGAAGCAGTAATGGTGAGTTTTGTCAATAGCATATGGTTACCCCCACAATCATTCCTGTTTTCCTTTCAGGGCACTCAGTTTTCATGTGCATGGAGCTCCAAGCGATGACAATAGACCTTCATTTTGTGTGCTGATATCCATTTCTCTAACTATTTTTTTCATCTGAGACTAGATGTCCCCCTGCAGAAGTGCATTATTTCTGGTAAGTCACAATTTATGTCATCAATTAATTTCCTTTCTACATACACCACCCACCTTCTGAACTAATAGTGGTGTTCAATATGTGTTTTTGTACACTGGTAACTACAAACTACAGTCCCTGCCAAATGTATGCAGCACATTTACTGTGGAGCCAATGGAACCAATGACAATTAGAAGTTCCTGTCTTGGTGTGCCTCATTGTGCTACCTCCAAGTTATTTGCCAGCACTACCCCATTGTGACGTTTGCCTGCTTTATTTCTTCTTTGATAGTTCTTGGAGTCAAAGTATTGCGTTGTTACACTGGCTGAGAAATTGGGGATGGAAGTTAAACACTGAGTACTGCAAATGATGTAGCCTACAGTTGCACAGTTGCCTTTCACAGTGCACTGTTCACAACCCCCTAATATTACACAGTTCATATGTCCAGTTTGCTATTGGTTAACTTTTGATAAGCTTCACTAATAGTTTGCAGGCAGACATCAGCATACTGCTACAATAGTTCACCACTGAACATCTATGAGCAGTAAAAACCCAACCACACAGTTCATGCAGAATAATATGGTATGTGTGACACTATTGAACAGACACTGTCATTATTTTAACACATGCCTATTTGTGTTGCACTAATTTCATGGTTAAGATAATGCATTGTTGTTGATCTAACCAATATAAGTGTCTCGTTTAAAAATCGGCCATGGTCTGATTGTCTCGGGACTAAAAATTGGGTCTTTATATATCCTCACAATAATAGATACTATAAGTATACTTAGTTTGAGGTTTGTTACAGAAATGACAATTAAAACCTAACTCATTCAATTAACTGAGTCTATTCAAAAATTCCAGGTTTTTTAACAATTTCTTCTACCAGAAAGGTCAGGCCAAATTATTTTTTATATAATGAAATTAACAGAAATAATTATAGAAACAATACTTTTGGCAAACCTGGTAATTGCTTGGGAAACAATTAAGGGCTGGCTTTGCTAATATGTTATCGAATGATGACTGAGACACATCAGTATACCAGGAATGAGTTCACTGACCAACTTACTGAGGAAATGGGTAAGAGTGAATTAATAGATGTCAGAATAGTTGGTACTGACATAAGAAACAAGGAAGCTTGTAATGCTGAAGGCTTGGGATAGGGATTGCTAAACTTCTACTGCCCCTTATAGTTTGAGAATGGATGCAAAAACCACTACCAACCTTTGTGGAAAATATGTTATCACTTTATGCAGATTGGAATGTCCACACTGGGTTTGCTCTTGATTTTATCTTACAGTGAGAGAACACTCCTCACCCTGGCTCATACATTGACAAGTTATTCTATTGTGTCTGACCCGAGGAGAGAGACCACAATAGGTCCTTGTGGGTTCTCTGTCTGGAACTTCCCTACACAGCAGACACTCACAAACAGTATCCCAGTTTCATAAAAAATTAACTTTTGTTTAAGGAAAAATAAACCAAGAGAGCATGTTAAATATCAGGATATTTGTACCTACCTGATATTAGTCAATTAATGAATTACAGTAATTTTATTGTGCATGTTGTTACCTGAAACAAATCTGAACAAGTCTCATGTAGGGATTTTGTACTGTTTGATGTTCAATGGTAGATTTGACCACTGTTTTCTTCCAAGATCTCAATTCCAGCTGTCCTCAGGCAGAGTGTCAGTCAACCTGTTGCCCACTCTCTATGGACCACGATTTCTCAGTCAGCATGTGAGCCCCATAGCCTTTGATTTGGGCACCACCTGAAACAGTATCCTCAACAACAGAGTTCTTCAAATAATCATTATTTCTTCTGTTGTAAGAAGAAAGTAACCCTGGCAAAGTTTTCCAGTTTTGTGGTAATTCTTCCTGTCTATTCTTCATTAATATAGAATGCCAAAGGAAAATGTTGCACCTCAGAAGAATGTTGTTATTGCCAAGTTACTACTGTTTGTAATATTCCACAGATGCTGCAAATGCTCAGTTGTTTTAAATTGCATTTTCACTGTATTTACTTTTACTTCCATCAATGAAATCTGTGTATACACACTCAGCAATACTTCCATGAATGGCACTATCTACTAAAAGAAGTCCTTTGGTCAATATTTATCACATTAGAAACTTTTATCTCAGATGGACATTATCTTTTACACTAGAAAATACTGGAAAATTGCTTTTTAACAAATTAACCATGTACTGGTAACTAATTTTTCACTCAACTGCAGTTATCATTGTCCAGTCCCCAAAACTGTTTCAGCTTAACTTCAGTTATTCTTTCTTATTAAATGTTTTTTGAACACCAAAATTCTGATACTAATACTGCTGATTTTGAGGTGACAGGGAAATGTACAGTAAGAGAGAAAAAATGCAACAGTAATGGCAGGTTGCCCAGTTATGTTCAGAGATTTCTTTTAAATCACTGATTTTGTTTGTTGTGACCCATGAAGCAGTGTGTAAAACAGTCAAGAAGGCCAGTGGAGAAATAGCAGGTAAGTAGCTGTTAGTATATCACTTGGCAATGAATTGACATTGCTTATTTTCCTTATGATGGTTGTAGAGGTATTACAGGCAAAGTTTAAACAGATTGCTAGTTGTGCTCTGGAGAAATAGGTGCCTATTAAGTGAATTAAGGTTGGGAAAGACCTACTGGGCTTTAATAACGAAATCAGGAAAATACTGAAGCAAAGATTAGTCGAAAGATTCATGTGTCTATGAAAAGATGTGTGTGTGAAGTGTGCAACTACTACCACAGTCACATTGTAGCAAAAAAGATGTCAGGGGATCTAAGAAAATACTGGTTCTATGTAAAATCAGTGTCTAGGGTTAAAGCTTCTTTGCAGTCATTCATTGACCAGTTCGGTGTGGCAGTGTAAGATAGCAAAATAAAAGCTGAAATTTTGAATTTTGTGTTGAAGTAAGCATTCATGCAGTAGAATTGTACAAACACACCATTGCTTGATCATCACACAATGTCCCATATGGATAACATAGTAGTAAGCATCCCAAGTGTAGATAAACAACTGAAAGGGTTGAAAACAAAGAAGTCATCAGGTCGAGGTTGAATCCCAATTTGGTTTTACAAAGAGTATATTATGGAATTGGCACTTTGCTTAGCTTAGCTATGATTTGTCATGAATTTTTCGCTCAGTTCAAAGTCCCAAGTGACTGGCAAACAGCACAGGTGACTCTTTTATATATACAGGGTGAAAGAATGGATCCACGAAATTACAGACTAATATCCTTATCAGTTTGATGCAGAATCCATGAACACATTCTCAATTCAAATATCATGAACTTTCTTGAGACTGAGAAGCTTATGTCAACAAATCAGCATGATATTTAGAAAGCATTGCTCGTTTTAAATGTCACAGTATATTGTGTGAGAAAACATGAACTATGGATGATGAAGGCCAGAAAACAGTTGACAAATTAATATTGTTCTTCTTAAAAATGTATGCTTTTAATTTCAACTCTCATTATTTACAGATGTAGCTCATGGAAGATACTTAATATAACAACGAACACAATTCATTTGTAAAGTTTGACACAAAAATGCTTTGTGTGTTAACAGTGGAAACATTTTGACTCTGTAATTCAGTGTTGTAACATTATGACTGATCTGGATATCCACTCGAAATTCACATTGTGGCACTGCACTACAGACAATGCCAGTGTCATCAAACTTTTTATCTTCAAAGAATTAATATCATCTTCAATGATACTAAGCTCAAGTACCACTGATCCAGTCATAAGTGTTTCCTTCCTCACTGCACAAATTTATCTCTGATGATGCTTGAAAGTCAAAATGTGTAACATCACAACTGTTGGATGATGTGGTTGTTTGTTGTTGTGGTCTTCAGTCATGAGACTGGTTTGATGCAGCTCTCCACGCTACTCTGTCCTGTGCAAGCTGCTTCATCTCCCAGTACGTACTCCAGCAGCTTACATCCTTCTGAATCTGCTTAGTGTATTCATCTCTTGGTCTCCCTCTACGATTTTTACCCTCCATGCTGCCCTCCAATACTAAATTTGTGATGCCTTGATGCCTCAGAACATGTCCTACCAACTGATCCCTTCTTCTAGTAAAGTTGTGCCACAAGCTCCTCTTCTCCCCAATTCTATTCAATACCTCCTCATTAGTTATGTGATCTACCCATCTAATCATCAGCATTCTTCTGTAGCACCACATTTCGAAAGCTTCTATTCTCTTCTTGTCCAAACTATTTACCATCCATGTTTCACTTCCATACATGGCTACACTCCACATAAATACTTTCACAAATGACTTCCTGACACTTAAATCTATACTCAATGTTAACAAATTTCTCTTTTTCAGAAACACTTTCCTTGCCATTGCCAGTCTACATTTTGTATCCTCTCTACTTTGACCATCATCAGTTATTTTGCTCCCCAAATAGCAAAACTCCTTTACTACTTTAAGTGTCTCATTTCCTAATCTAATTCCCTCAGCATCACCCGATTTAATTCGACTACATTCCATTATCCTTGTTTTGCTTTTGTTGATGTTCATCTTATACCCTCCTTAATGACACTGTCCATTCTGTTCAACTGCTCTTCCAAGTCCTTGGCTGTCTCTGAAAGAATTACAATGTCATCATTGAACCTCATAGTTTTTATTTCTTCTCCACAGATTTTAATACCTACTCTTTTTTTTAGTTTTCTTTAGTTTCCTTTACTGCTTGATCAATATATATAGATTAAATAACATTGAGGAGAGGCTACAACCCTGTCTCACTCCCTTCCCAACCACTGCTTCCCTTACGTGCCTCTCAACTCTCATAACTGCCACGTGGTTTCTGTACAAATTGTAAATAGCCTTTTGCTCCCTGTACTTTACCCCTGCCACATTTAGAATCTAATAACAGATATTTAATAACAATATTGTCACCAATAGAGAGGGGCTAAGTAATATTTTTAATGACTACTTCATACACATTGCAGAATCTGACTTCTGTACTACAGATAAAGTAAATGTTGGAAATCACACCAAGGCGAGGCCCACGAGAAAGAGGCCATGGCACGTACATCCCGAAGGTAGGCCGAGCTCGCTCAACTTGGCACACAAACTGCATTTATATACCTATTAACTAGTAACTAGACGTGTATGTATAAACATGAATTGCATCTTCTACTGGAAGTAACTACTATGAAGTCTTACTGTTACTAGTCCTACAATGATAGTAAGTCCACAAGGTTACTGATAATTTGTTATGGCTGTAATGTGATATAATAAAATTAAAATCATGCCTAAATTATTATCTGTTGCATAAGGCTCTACATCTTGTATGAAATGAGGACTGTTAATCAGATGAGACTAAATGCTATAAACAAACCGTTTTGCTGTTTATGATGAGAATTGATCTTCAATTTCACTGTATGACGAGTAATAAGTGAGACCTCACAATAGCAGATTCCAGTAGAAAATGCAATTCTCGTTAGTACACATACACCCAGTTGAGAGCTAACATGTCTAAAAATACAGTTTGTCTGCTGAGTTGAGTGAGTGAGGGCACTCAGGCCTACATTAGTGATTTTTGTGCCGCGGCCTGTCTTTCTCATGGGCCTCGACTGAGGTCAACTCAAAGTTAGTTCTATTTGCTGATGATACAAGTATAGTAATCACACTTGACAAACAAGAATTAACTGATGAAATTGTCAATAATGTCTGTCAGAAAATTACTAAGTGTTTCCTTGTAAACGGACTCTCACTGAATTTTGATAAGACACAGTACATACAGTTCCGTACAGTAAATGGTATGATGCCATTAATAAATATAGACCTTAATCAGAAGCATATAGCTAAGGTAGACTATTCAAAATTTTTAGGTGTGTCCATTGATGAGAGATTTAATTGGAAGAAACACATTGATGATCTGCTGAAACGTTTGAGTTCAGCTACTTGTGCAATAAGGGTCATTTCAAATTTTGGTGATAAACATCTTAGTAAATTAGCTTACTACACCTATTTTCACTTATTGCTTGAATATGGCATCATATTTTGGGGTAATTCATCACTGAGGAATAAAGTATTTATTGCACCAAAGCTTGTAATCAGAATAATAGCTGGAGTCCACCCAAGATCATCCTGCAGACATTTATTTAAGGATCTAGGGATATTCACAGTAGCTTCTCAGTATATATACTCTTATGAAATTTGTTATTAACAACCAAACACAATTCAAAAGTAATAGCAGTGTGCATAACTACAATACTAGGAGAAAGGATGATCTTCACTATTGAAGATTAAATCTAACTTCGGCACAGAAAGGGGTGAATTATACTGCCACTAAAGTCTTTGGTCACTTACCAAATAGTATCAAAAGTCTGACAGATAACCAACAAGTATTTAAGAAGTAATTAAAAGAATTTCTGAAACACAACTCCTTCTACTTCATAGAGGAATTTTTAGATATAAATTAAGAAGAAAGAAAAAAAAACAAATAAAAAAATTATAAAAAAATATAAAAAAATAAAAAAAATATATAAGTTGTTATATTAACTTAATTATTTCATGTATTGGAAAATCATTACGAAATATTGTATTCATGATTCATGGAACTAGTATTAATCTAATCTAAACCTGATCAACTCCCTGAACTTTAATTCAAGCACACTTTGCAGCTCATCAGAGAATGTAAAAACATGAAATCTGCTGGCTGGGATGAAATTTCTCCATTTTTACTTATGCAGTGCCAATATAATCTAGCATATCATTTGATGGCTCTCGTTGTGAGGAGTGGTCTGTGATAGACTAAAATCACCCATCATTAAACCTCCCCACAGAAAAGGTGATAAACAGTTAGTAGAAAATTAGACCACTCACTTAAACTTCTGTTTTTAGTAAGTCAATCAACAAAATCATTCTGAAATGTGTTAGAGTAGTATAATATGCACAAACATCTGAGAGATTTTCAGCAGGACTTTGCAAGTGGTCGCAGGACCATGACAGCAGCACTGCAATTTATGCTGAAATTTCTTGAGAAAATCAATGAAGGCATGCAAGGAGCTTGGGTTTTCCTAGATCTATCACAGACTTTTGATAGGGTTGATAAAGAGGTACTCTGGTCAAAACTGGCCAGAGATGGCATCAGTGGAAAACTTTTGCACCTTAATACATCATATTAGAAAACAGAAGACTGTGTACCAAAATCCCACACAATAATGGAGAAACATTAAAAAGCTACACATCAAGGGCCAGAAATATTAAATTCTGTGAACATGAGGGATTGATAATTGCCGTCCTCCTTTGTGTAAGATATGCCAGTGAGTTCCCAAATAAATTCAAAACTAGTATCTTCATTACAATGTATGCAGATGACGGTTCAGAATTTATTGAGGAAATTGTGTGTTTAATCTTGTCATGAAGGTAAAAAATTTTATAGATATGGCAAAGTCACAGTTAGGAAATAAAATTATAAGTCAATTTACAAAAAAGAAGTATAATTTCCTTCAATGTTGGGTACTTGCAAAATTGTACCAATTGTCAAGATATAATGTGTTACGGAAAATCTGCAGTGAGTGTAAGTTTGTAGGTATATGTGTAGACAGGAAACGGTTATGGACACAAGAAGTTGGCAGTGTGTGTTTGTTAGGCTAATATCCAGCTTACATGTTTCAAGAAGAATAACTCCATATGTCAACACCCAACAATGAGGGTAGGCCTAATGCATTTCAGTTTAATGCAGCGCTTTCTTCCAAATGCTTCAGTATTATTGGTTGGGGCTTCAATACCTCATTTGGGCAGAGTTTTTAAGCTGCACAAATGAGCTTTGAGAATATTAGGTAAGAAAGATGAAAGAACATCTTTCAGGGGATTAATACATCTTAAAATAATGACTGTCTGTTCTATGTTTGTATTTGAAGCAATAGTACTGGCTGTAGAAGACAAGAAATATACATGTCATAAAACAGAAAGTCATGAACAAAACTCTGTACGAGTAGAATATTACCATGTGGCAGACAAAGGCTGAAAAAGAATTGCAAATGGTCCATACACTAAAGGAGCAAAATATTTCAATGCCTGTATTTACTCGAATCTAAGCCGCACTCGAATCTAAGCCGCACCTGAAAAATGAGACTCGAAATAAAGGACAAAAAAATTCCCGAATCTAAGTCGCACCTGTAATTTGGGACTCAAAATTCAAGGGGAGAGAAAAGTTTTAGGCCAAGCAGTTAAGCTTTACCAGGTAGCCATTGCTATGCGTCAGGCGCTCCGTCCGTATTTATACGAGTACCCTTCCTTTTTCACGTGCTCCGTCTGGTTTGAATCGATTGCTTATTTTGCTTTGATCTGATAAGTTCTGATTTCTTTGTTATAGGTGTTCACGTCACTCTAAGCAGAAAATGCATTACTGTACTGTGTCATGCATTGTTTGTCGCATTCTGATAGTGCGTGTTTACGGCCTGTCGCCGCTCGCGCCACGGCTTGCTTTTGTGCGCGCTACCGCCGCTTTTTTAAAAAGAGGAATCGTCTCATTAGCGAAACAATGGCAAGAGACTGCTATTTGTTGTTACATACAGTGCTGCTTTCTTTGATAATGATCAACAAGAACCAAATAATAGACTGTGTATGATAGAACATGTTCTGTACGAGAGTTAGGCGAAAATTTTTCTCCGTTTGAACATCTTTGCGGCCGCTTCTTTAGTACATCAAATTATGCACAGAAATTAGTCATCTTAGAGTTAAAAATCTAGTCAGTAGGCGTGCTTCATTTCTGATTGTATCACTATTAGGCATAAGAATAATACGAATATAAACATGGCACGATGGTATATTCTTCTGCATTTGCTGTTGTCTCACTCTAGTTTCGTAGTTTATTAGGCAGACAGGATTTAAATGAGATAGCAGCAAACGTGAAAGAATACATGGAAAAATGTTTATATTCGTATTATTCTTATGGTGAAGAGAATACTGCATGTGATTCACATTTCATCAGGTTCCTATTAGCAACCATCTCTTATCACAGGTAGGAAAAAACTCAGAACGTAGAGTTGGCCATGTTGACAAACATCCTAAACAGCCTTGCTAGTCGGATTTTCGTAGTACATTGAAATTCTGCTACATTCGAAGATGAACAATACGGAATTTGTATTTACTTTGTTGGATAATGTATGAAAATGCAGTGGTCGAAACTCGGGGCGGAGAAAAGCAGCTCGTCCTCCACCTTTCTTTCTTTTTCTTTTTTTTTTTAACTGACACAGAGGTTTTGGCGCCAGTATTTATCTTTGTGTCTACAAAGCATGCCTGTGTAGCACTACATATATTAGACGGCAGAAGTTAGTTGTAGTGGCACCTACCAACATTTTTCAGAACTTCCGCTTGCTTTGCACTCGATTCTAAGCTGCAGGCGGTTTTTTGGATTACAAAAACCGGAAAAAAAGTGTGGCTTAGATTCGAGTAAATACGGTAACTACTCAAAAATTCTAAATGCATTGAAAATCATAGCTCACTGAGCAATGCTACTAGAGCCTACCTTAGACACAAAAATTTAATATTATTATGTAAAATAATTTAGTGTATACTTCAGTACATTTTATAACATAGATTGTATACTGCTGTGTTTGTTGTACTACCAAATGCAATGCATGTGATCAGATGTTTCACACAAATAAATTACAAATTTTCCAGCAATGGAACATCAGCTGTTTTAAAATGTACTACATTTTTTCCCAGGCATATCAGTTTTATCTTCAACATCCACTGGTGCGTCATCAAAGTTTTCAAAACCTTATCTCTTACCTTGCTACTGTGTCATCACTGAAATTATTTTCTACTGAGACATGATAATGAACTGATATACCTCATCTTACTTCATTTGAGAAAGTCAGAAGGATATGTGATGTCCCTTGCCCAACACTAACTCTGCCATCCATAAATGATACTTTTATCTTTAGTTTCACTTACTGTGATACACAGCAGTTCCCACATTATATACATTATGAATCACTTTGTCCCAAGAGGATTTAAACTTCTCCAAAGTTACAGTTTTCATTGTTTTGACATTATCTGTGGTATGTAATTCTTCACTGTGTCCACATAATATTTGACTTTGTATGAAGATTGAACTTCAGATGTTTCAGTATGGTGAATGATTTTGTGTTTTAGTAATTTCTCCAAATTGCACGCAGAAACTCAATACCCTCAGATTTTTTAGCAGCACTACCTGGAGCCCCAACAGCACAGCTCTCCTACAATTTTGCAGAGCTTTGGTTTTATCCCACCTGATCTATGGATGTTGCTTGTGAGTCAATACCACATCAATACTGAGTTTGTTAGACCCTATCCACTTCGATGGTGTGCAGTTGGCAGCTGGTGCTTTCTGTGAAGAGTCCCACACGCAAAATACTGCTGGAAATTGGTATCCCACAATTGAGGATCAAGTGCCAGCAACTCTTGGTGAAGAATTCAATCTAAATTTGCCACATGCCTAAACATCTATGTTAGTCAACTCTGTTCCACAACTACCTGTTCATACTCATTCTGAATCCTCCAAAAATGGTTAGACTAGTTTAGATACGATTGAAAACAGTATGCGCGGACCGGGCCCCACTTGTCTGTGTACGTAATTCCTTCTCAGCATCTCCTGCGATATGCCTCCAGCCTTATGATTCAAGTGGATCTCTTTTGTGGCCATAAGAAAAATGCAGATGCACCACCCTCAGGTAACTGATGTTCAGTTCCTCACAACTATCCTAATTCGACGAGCATGTACATGGACAGACTGAAAGTTAATGGCAGGTTTGGTTGTGCTTTTTCATATGCAAAATGTATTTTCTGCTTCACGCATACAGTGTACACACTGGAGAGTTGGTCATGGCCAGGCTCTGCAGTTTGTTGAAAAAATCACCACAAAGGACAACTGGTTTGTAGGAACTACGTGAACTGCTTACAAAGGACATATCACCCTGTGTACATTTCAGAAGTGAACATCCAAGGCTTAGTAGATGACCTACACAGCTACAGAATACTAACATTCATCTGGACACAGGGCAATGTGGTTTTTCTGTGAAATGAACTGACAAATCGGCTAAAGAGGCAACCGCAAGAGGCAAGCTTGAATATGTGTACTGGAGAGAGAGAGAGACCTAAGATCTCAGCTGCAACATAACATTTTGAAAGCCTAGGATATGAATGGCAGACTACAACAACCATCAGCAAGCTGAGAGTAACTGAAGGGACCGCTGTGGTAGGGGATATGTCACTCCTGGCCACTCAGAAAGGTGCAATTTTACTGTTGACTGCATAGTGACCTCTACACAGTTTCCCACAGGTTCCTTATTAATAGAGGACACCCCTTGATGCAGCTGTGCTGATCATCTTATGCCAACTCATATTTCTGTAGAATCTGCCCTGCGAGTTGATGTGAGATGAGCCATCAACTTGTCTACCACACTACCCGAAATATGTGGGATGATGAGATAGTAGCTAAGCCAGCCATACATTTCCTGAAGGAAGGTGGATTTTACAGTACACACTTTACATATGATGCATATTGTAGACGCATTTCAAATTTTCATTATTTAATTATTTCCTTGTTGTGGGTGCCAGTGTACCCCCTAGTTCTCTGGTTGCCTCAGTCCAGTTATGCCCTGCTCACCATAGTGATTTGCCTGGACAAAATGTGAAGAAGCCTTAAAATTGTACAGAGAAACTGCTCTAGCAGCTTCTGTATTACGTGCTTAAATGCGCCAACAATGGAGAATTCATCCATTGATGGTAGCTCTGTTGAGCTTCACTCTTACACATTAACTTTGAGCCCTCAGTTTTGATGTCATGTTTCCCTTTCTATATTCTGCAAACCACTATGAGGTGCACGGCAGAGGGTACACCCCATTTTACCCATTATTAAGGTATCTTCCGGTTCCATCCATGTATCGAATGTGAGAAGAAAGATTGTGGGAATGCCTCTGAGCATGTGATAATTGTCATCTTATCCTCACAACCCCTGTTTGAACAGTACATAGATGTTAGTAGTATATTCGTAGAGTAACCATTTAAAGCTGGTTCTCGCAACTTTGTTAATAGTCTATCTCAGGGTAGTTTGTCTGCTTTAAAAGTTTGCCATTTCAGTTCCTTCAGTATCTCTGACACTCCCTCATGAATTAAACAAACCTGTGACCATTTGTGCTGCCGTTCTCTGTATACTTTCAATATCCCCTGTTAGTCCCATCTGGTATAAGTCACACACACCTGAACAGTATTCTTGAATTGATTGCACGAGTGATTTGTAAGCAGTATGTTTTGTAGAGTGATTGCACGTCTCCAGTATTCTTCCATTAAACTGAAGTCTACCACCTACTTCACCCTCTGATCATTCCATTTCATACCCCAACAAAGTGTTACATGCAGGTATTTGTATAAGTTGGCTGATTCTAGTTGTGACTCATTGATATTGTCATCCAAGAATACCATGTTTTCTCGTTTTGTAAAGTGCAAAATTGTACATTTGTGAACATTTAGAGCAATTTGTCAATCTCTGCACCATGTTGAAAACTTGTCAGGATCTGACTGAATATTTCTGCAGCTTCTCTCAGATAGTGCTTCATTATAGATAACTGCATCTTATGGAAAAAGCCGGGTTTTACTATTAATGTTGCCTGTGAGGTCATTAATATACAGCAAGAACAGCCAGGGTCCCAACACACTACCCTGGGGCACACCCCAAGTTACTTCTACATCTGATGATGAGTCTCCACCCAAGGTAACATGCTGTGCCATTCCTACCAAAAAGTCCTCAATACAGTCAAAAATTTCACTTTGTACCCCATATGATCATACTTATGACAATAAGCATAGGTGAATCAAATGCTTCTTGAAAATCAAGAAACATGGCATCTAAATGATTGACTTGATCCAAAGCTTTCAGTACGGCATGTGGGCGAAGTGTGAGTTGGTTTACACATGATCAGTGTTTTCGAAAACCGAGCTGGTTGGCATCGAGGAGGTCTTTCTGTTCAAGGTACATTATCATGTTTGAGGTCAGAGTATGTTCTAAGAGTCTACATCAAATTAACATCAAGGATGTTGGATGGTAGTTCTGTGGGTCACGTCTACTACCCTTCTCATAGACAGGTGTGACCTGTGCCATTCTCCAATTAGTGGGCATGGTTTTTTGCTCGGGGCAGATATGGTAGTGTAGTGAGAATAGGGGCTAACTCAGCTGCAAATTCAGTATAGAATATGATGGGGATTCTGTGGTGTCACCACCAGACACTACACTTGCTAGGTGGTAGCCTTTAAATCGGCCGCGGTCCGTTTGTGTACGTCGGAACCGTGTGTCGCCACTGTCAGTGATTGCAGACCAAGCGCCGCCACACGGCAGGTCTAGAGACTTCTGAGCACTCGACCCAATTGTACAGATGACTTTGCTAGCAATGCTATACTGACAAACTATGCTCTCATTTGCCGAGATGATAGTTAGCATAGCCTTCAGCTACGTCATTTGCTACAACCTAGCAAGGCGCCTTTACCAGTTTATATTGAGATTGTAATTAATGTATCAACAAGAGCGATGTTATCCAATTATGGATTGAAGTTAAGTATTCCTGCAACTACATTCTTTTCTTACTAGACTCAACTACTTTACCTTGTTCCAGACCTCACGCCAGTCTGCATGAACTTAAACGCGTGCATTTCGGCCTCCTCTAGCAACACGGTTTTGTCTCTTCTGCCAACACATCAGATTCCATCTGGCTTGAAGTACTGTTCATTTAATTCATCTTTTCAATGGTACAAGGACTAAATTGGGGCAATTCTCCTGGGTTTTGAAAATGGAGTTAAGCATTTCAGCTTTTGCTTTGCTACCATGAGTTTCAGATCCCGTCTCATTCTCTAGGGAATGGACCTGAACTTCAGTGCCACTTACAGCCTTTACATATGAGCAGAATTACTTTGGATTTTTTAAATGTCATTTGACAATATGATGCTATGGTGGTCATTGAAGGTAATATACATTGCTCTCTTGACAGCCAAACATGTTCATTCAGCATATCTCTGTCTATACTCCATCAACTTGAAAGGAGGCAAAAAATCAAAACGAGAATTGGTACCTGGAATGTCAGAACTCTGCTACAAGCAGGAAAACTAGAAAACCTTAAAAGAAAAATGGAAAAGAATCATATGGACCTCGTAGGAGTTGCTGAGGTAAGATGGAATGGACATGGAGAGTTGCAGTCAGATGAATATGTATTCTACTACTCAGGAGGAGAAGTAAAAGGAATTAATGGAGTAGGAATGATTATGACAAAGGAATTGGATAAATGTGTGGAATATGTAGACTATGCAAATGACCGGGTTATTGGTGTAAGGCCGAAAGGAGCACAAAAAGATTTACTTATTGTCCAGGTGAATATGTCAACTTCAGAACATGATGACCAAATTGTAGAGGAAACGTACAATGTAATAGAGAGAATAATGGACGAAAATAAAAACGCTGCAAAATAGTATTGGGAGACTGGAACGCCATTGTGGTAGAAGGGAAAGAGGGAAAGATAGTAGGCAGTCATGGTCTTGGAAAGAGAAATGACAGAGGTGAATGGTTAATTGACTTCTGCAGGGAAAGGCAGCTGATAGTGACAAACACATGGTTCAAGAACCATAAGAGGAGGCTCTACACTTGGAAATCACCAGGGGATAAATATAGAAACCAAATCGATTTTATACTGGTAGATGAAAGATACAGGAATGGAATCAACAAGGTGCACACATTACCAGGTGCAGATATTAATAGTGACCACAACTTACTTATGGCAGAAATAGAAATAAGAATGAAAAAACTGAAAAAGGTGACAATGGTGAAGAAGTGGGATTTAGAGAAGATAAGGTCCAACAAAGAACAAATTACAGAAATGCTGTCTCGGGACTTTCTAAACACATTACGAGACAAAGAAGCACCTGATAATGCCAACGAGTACTGGAATATGCTGAAATAAGGAATCATTAATGCAGGGCAGCAAAATATAGGATATGTAAAAGGGAAAAGGTAAAAAAACCATGGGTCACACGAGAAATGATTTCCAAGATGGAGGAGAGAAGAAAATTGAAAAACAAGAACACTGAAGATGCAAGAAAGATATACCGGAGGTTAAATAACGAACTGCGAAGAGGAACAGAGCAGGCTAGGAAAAAATGGCTAAAAGAGGAATGTGATGAAATTGAAGAACTGGACAGGAAGGGAAGATATGACTTACTATACAACAGAGTAAAGACTATGACATGGGAACCAAACAGAGCAGGAAGTGCTACTATGGAAATTTTGAGTAAAGACGAAGAGGTAGTGTACAAAGATCATGATGATGTCCTCCAGAGATGGGAAGAATATATAAAAGAGCTATATGACACAAATAGCAAACCAGAAACTCTGGAACTTGAATCACACAACAGTGTAAGTGATGAAGAGAAAGGACCGACCATCATAATGGAAGAAGTAAAGTCTGCCATTGCTGCAATGAAAAATGGTAAAGCAGTAGGTACAGATACAATACCGGGAGAAATACTAAAATGTTTGAACCACAATGGAATAAGAGAAATATTGAGGTTATGTAATAAAATATGACAGTGGTGAATGGCCTGAGGACTTTTTGACAACAATAATGATTCCATTACTGAAAAAACAAGGAACCAAGAAATGCAGTGAGCACAGAACAATCAGCCTCATTTCACATGCAGTCAAAGTGATGTTAAGAATAATTAATAAAAGACTTGAAAAAGTAATAGAGGAGAATCTCGGTGAGGAGCAGTTTGGCTTTAGATGGAATACGGGCACAAGAGATGCAATAGGGCTCCTACGAAATTTGGGAGAAAGGTTTATTGAAAAAGGAAGAGACCTATATATGTGCTTCATCGATTTAGAAAAGGAATTTGACAATGTGGTTTGGGACACGCTGGCGACTATTATGAGGGAAAAGAGTGGACTGGAGAACCAGAAGACTTATAAACTCATTGTACCTTAATCAAAAAGTTTCAGTTAAAGTGAGAGGAGAAAGTACAAACTGGATCAGACTAGGGAAAGGAGTAAGACAAGGATGCTGTTTATCACCTACTCTTTTCAACCTGTACTTGGAAAATATGATTGATTAATGCTCATTAGATGACAAAGGAGTAGAAATTGGAGGAAGAAGAGTAGGGTGCATGAGATTTGCTGATGACATGGTCCTTCTAGACACAGGGGAAAAAGAATTACAGGATTTGGTGGACACCATTGCAACTAACGGAAAAAAATATGGAATAAAAATTAACACAAATAAAACAAAAGTGTTGGCAATAGGAGGAAATAAGGAAATAAAAATTGTGCTGAATGGAGAAACACTAGAACAGGTGAAAAATTTTAAGTATCTTGGAAGCAGGATAGACACCGACTGGAAGTGCACCACAGAAATTAAAACAAGGATAGCAATGGCAAAACAGGTGTTTTATAACAAAAGGAGAATCTTCTGCAGTGGTCTGGACAGAGAACTCAGAAAGAGACTCATAAAATGTCTCGTGTGGAGTGTTCTTCTATATGGCACTGAAACATGGACTATGAGGAAAAAAGACAGAGAAAGGCTGGAGGCTTTTGAGATCTGGACATGGCAGAAGATGGAAAGAATAAGTTGGATGGACAGAGTAAAAAATAAAGAGGTACTGAGAGGAGTGGTAGAGAAAAGACAGTTACTAGATGTAATAAAGAGAAGAAAAAGAAATTGGATTGGGCATATATAAAGAAAGAATGACGGACTGATAAAAACAGTTTTAGAAGGTTATGTAGAAGGGAAAAGGAAGCGAGGAAGGAAGAGATTCCAGATACTGGATGACATGATGGACGGTACAACATACAGCAGCCTTAAGAAGGAAGCATTGGATCGCAGAAAATGGAGAGGCAAAGGACCTGCTAATATAGCAGATAACTGATGATGATGATGATGATGACGATGATGAACACTTTCATTGTAATCTACATCTACATCTACATTGATACTCCGCAAGCCACCCAACGGTGTGTGGCGGAGGGCACTTTACGTGCCACTGTCATTACCTCCCTTTCCTGTTCCAGTCGCGTATGGTTCGCGGGAAGAACGACTGTCTGAAAGCCTCCGTGGGCGCTCTAATCTCTCTAATTTTACATTCGTGATCTCCTCGGGAAGTATAAGTAGGGGGAAGCAATATATTCGAAACCTCATCCAGAAACGCACCCTCTCGAAACCTGGCGAGCAAGCTACACCGCGATGCAGAGCGCCTCTCTTGCAGAGTCTGCCACTTGAGTTTATTAAACATCTCCGTAACGCTATCACGGTTGCCAAATAACCCAGTGACGAAACGCGCCGCTCTTCTTTGGATCTTCTCTATCTCCTCCGTCAACCCGACCTGGTACGGATCCCACACTGATGAGCAATACTCAAGTATAGGTCGAACGAGTGTTTTGTAAGCCACCTCCTTTGTTGATGGACTACATTTTCTAAGCACTCTCCCAATGAATCTCAACCTGGTACCCGCCTTACCAACAATTAGTTTTATATGATCATTCCACTTCAAATCGTTGCGTACGCATACTCCCAGATATTTTACAGAAGTAACTGCTACCAGTGTTTGTTCCGCTATCATATAATCATACAATAAAGGATCCTTCTTTCTATGTATTCGCAATACATTACATTTGTCTATGTTAAGGGTCAGTTGCCACTCCCTGCACCAAGTGCCTATCCGCTGCAGATCTTCCTGTATTTCGCTACAATTTTCTAATGCAGCAACTTCTCTGTATACTACAGCATCATCCGCGAAAAGCCGCATGGAACTTCCGACACTATCTACTAAGTCATTTATATATATTGTGAAAAGCAATGGTCCCATAACACTCCCCTGTGGCACGCCAGAGGTTACTTTAACGTCTGTAGACGTCTCTCCATTGATAACAACATGCTGTGTTCTGTTTGCTAAAAACTCTTCAATCCAGCCACACAGCTGGTCTGATATTC
Organism: Schistocerca americana; assembly: GCF_021461395.2. Lineage (NCBI taxonomy): Eukaryota > Metazoa > Arthropoda > Insecta > Orthoptera > Acrididae > Schistocerca > Schistocerca americana. Next base: position 44,035,042 of record NC_060119.1, read on the forward strand.
CGTAGGCTCTTACTTTGTTTATCAGGCGACAGTGCGGAACTGTATCGAACGCCTTCCGGAAGTCAAGAAAAATAGCATCTACCTGGGAGCCTGTATCTAATATTTTCTGGGTCTCATGAACAAATAAGGTGAGTTGGGTCTCACACGATCGCTGTTTCCGGAATCCATGTTGATTCCTACATAGTAGATTCTGGGTTTCCAGAAATGACATGATACACGAGCAAAAAACATGTTCTAAAATTCTACAAGAGATCGACGTAAGAGATATAGGTCTATAGTTTTGCGCATCTGCTCGACGACCCTTCTTGAAGACTGGGACTATCTGTGCTCTTTTCCAATGATTTGGAACCCTCCGTTCCTCTAGAGACTTGCGGTACACGGCTGTTAGAAGGGGGGCAAGTTCTTTCGCGTACTCTGTGTAGAATCGAATTGGTATCCCGTCAGGTCCAGTGGACTTTCCTCTATTGAGTGATTCCAGTTGCTTTTCTATTCCTTGGACACTTATTTCGATGTCAGCCATTTTTTCGTTTGTGCGAGGATTTAGAGAAGGAACTGCAGTGCGGTCTTCCTCTGTGAAACAGCTTTGGAAAAAGGTGTTTAGTATTTCAGCTTTACGCGAGTCATCCTCTGTTTCAATGCCATCATCATCCCGTAGTGTCTGGATATGCTGTTTCGAGCCACTTACTGATTTAACGTAAGACCAGAACTTCCTAGGATTTTCTGTCAAGTCGGTACATAGAATTTTACTTTCGAATTCAATGAACGCTTCACGCATAGCCCTCCTTACGCTAACTTTGACATCGTTTAGCTTCTGTTTGTCTGAGAGGTTTTGGCTGCGTTTGAACTTGGAGTGGAGCTCTCTTTGCTTTCGCAGTAGTTTCCTAACTTTGTTGTTGTACCACGGTGGGTTTTTCCCGTCCCTCACAGTTTTACTCGGCACGTACCTGTCTAAAACGCATTTTACGATTGCCTTGAACTTTTTCCATAAACACTCAACATTGTCAGTGTCGGAACAGAAATTTTCGTTTTGATCTGTTAGGTAGTCTGAAATCTGCCTTCTATTACTCTTGCTAAACAGATAAACCTTCCTCCCTTTTTTTATATTCCTATTAACTTCCATATTCAGGGATGCTGCAACGGCCTTATGATCACTGATTCCCTGCTCTGTACATACAGATTCGAAAAGTTCGGGTCTGTTTGTTATCAGTAGGTCCAATATGTTATCTCCACGAGTCGGTTCTCTGTTTAATTGCTCGAGGTAATTTTCGGATAGTGCACTCAGTATAATGTCACTCGATGCTCTGTCCCTACCACCCATCCTAAACATCTGAGTGTCCCAGTCTATATCTGGTAAATTGAAATCTCCACATAAGACTATAACATGCTGAGAAAATTTATGTGAAATGTATTCCAAATTTTCTCTCAGTTGTTCTGCCACTAATGCTGCTGAGTCGGGAGGTCGGTAAAAGGAGCCAATTATTAACCTAGTTCGGTTGTTTAGTGTAACCTCCACCCATAATAATTCACAGGAACTATCCACTTCTACTTCACTACAGGATAAACTACTACTAACAGCGATGAACACTCCACCACCGGTTGCATGCAATCTATCCTTTCTAAACACCGTCTGTACCTTTGTAAAAGTTTCGGCAGAATTTGTCTCTGGCTTAAGCCAGCTTTCTGTACCTATAACGATTTCAGCTTCGGTGCTTTCTATCAGCGCTTGAAGTTCCGGTACTTTACCAACGCAGCTTCGACAGTTGACAATTAGAATACCGATTGCTGCTTGTTCCCCGCATGTCCTGACTTTGCCCCGCACCCGTTGAGGCTGTTGCCCTTTCTGTACTTGCCCAAGGCCATCTAACCTAAAAAACCGCCCAGCCCACGCCACACAACCCCTGCTACCCGTGTAGCCGCTTGTTGCGTGTAGTGGACTCCTGACCTATCCAGCGGAACCCGAAACCCCACCACCCTATGGCGCAAGTCGAGGAATCTGCAGCCCACACGGTCGCAGAACCGTCTCAGCCTCTGATTCAGACCCTCCACTCGGCTCTGTACCAAAGGTCCACAGTCAGTCCTGTCGACGATGCTGCAGATGGTGAGCTCTGCTTTCATCCTGCTAGCGAGACTGGCAGTCTTCACCAAATCAGATAGCCGCCGGAAGCCAGAGAGGATTTCCTCCGATCCATAGCGACACACATCATTGGTGCCGACATGAGCGACCACCTGCAGATGGGTGCACCCTGTACCCTTCATGGCATCCGGAAGGACCCTTTCCACATCTGGAATGACTCCCCCCGGTATGCACACGGAGTGCACATTGGTTTTCTTCCCTTCTCTTGCTGCCATTTCCCTAAGGGGCCCCATTACGCGCCTGACGTTGGAGCTCCCAACTACCAGTAAGCCCACCCTCTGCGACTGCCCGGATCTTGCAGACTGAGGGGCAACCTCTGGAACAGGAGAACAGGAGGAAACTTTGAGAAGGCCTTCCCTTTCCATATTCTCAAGGCATGGAAAGGTATTGCTTGGTCCCAAAAAAGAGTCAAATAACTATGTAATGGAACACTTCTAGTTGAAACTGCTAATTCAACCCAGGTATCTAAGCTTCCAGGATCTAAGGACTTAGATGAATACCCACTAGAGGCCTTAACTTTAGTGAGGGTGTTGTTACTAGCTCCAATATGCTATATCTGTCTCGAGGTTTGTCCATTTGTTCCTAACCCAGAGTGATGGTAAAAATTGGAAGAATTTGGCTGTACCTCTATGGGATGTAATGGGAGTGCTACATGTGGCCATTGCTGAGGCTCAGCTCACAAAACAGGCAATTATTGTATACTTCTTGCAAAATATATGAACTGCTCCTAGGATCACCCAGTGTGGAGCAAGAAGTGCGAGGTTTTACAACAAGGAATGGAAAATTCAGGAGTTGAAAGTCAAGCTATGGTGAAGCTATAAAAGCTTTCAGAGCTACGCAATCTCACGTTCTTGCTAGTTCTTTCACATGAGCCCTTAAGACGCCAATTGCTGAGCGTGATGCCTCTGCGCAATCTCAGACCACAGATTAAAGTATGAGCTATGAACTTGTTGGAGAACCTGTGGGGGAAATGCTCCAGTTGAAACTGAAGTCTTCGAAAGCCATCAGCAGTGGGTGTCACCATCTAAGGCACATACCACTACCCACCATCAGAAACAAACTAAGCCATACCTGTAACCCATCTGTAAAGAAAAACGTCATTCAAAAAGTAATTCAAAGTCCAAGAAAGTGGTAGCTAAACCTTCAGATTGGTGAGCTTTCTCCCTCTCTGGTGGGAACTAAGCTTTGGAAGATACGGCCTTCCAGTGACAGGATCTGGAGAGCTAAGAACTGGCTAACATTCCCCCTGATCTCACCAGCAAATCACCTCTGAAGGAGAAAGAAAAGACCAACCATCACTAAACAATGGTTGCCACATGAACTTCTGCATTGCAGTTGTATTTAAATTGATACCGCTCACATTTGGAAGAATGACAGCTCCTGGTCCAGGAGAAACACTTCTGCATCTGGTGACAAGATACTCATTTTAAAGTCAGACACACCAGCATTATGAGGTTACCACCCCTACGGGAAAAATGATGACACTGGAGGTAGGGCTAAAGGTGGAGTGACTGTTTTCATTGATGACAGTCACCCCTCCTCACCTATCCCTCTTACCACGACCATGGCAGTAATAGCTGAGAAAGTTCTCACACCCTTTAATATCACAGCATGTTCTTTGTGCCTTCCACCTAATGATGATTTGGTTGTAAACATACTGACAGAACTCTTCAGGCACTCCCACACCCATTCCTCATGGGGGACTTAAGTGCACACATTGTGTTGTAGGGCTCACCTACCACTTGCTGCAGGGGTCAGATGCTCTAGCGATTCATCCGTTCTGAGAATATCTGCTTTCTGAACTTGGGTCAGATGATGCACTTTTCCACAGCTCCAATGTCTTTTTTTCAGCCACTGACCTTTGTTATTATTCCCCAGCTGTTGCAGACTGAGTTCAGTGGGAAGTGGCTACAGATTCACATTCCAGTGTCCTCTTCCCAGTGTGGATCATTCTGTCGACAGGGGCTGACAGGAGACCATGCAGATGGATGATAGAAAGGGCAAATGGGTTGCAGTATAGTTGATAGGCTATTTTTGAACAAAAGGATTGTGCACAGGACACAGTGGTCCATATCAGTTGTGAGATCCATTCAGCTGCTGCAGAGTCCATCCCCCAGTCTAGTAGCCACCTCAGATGATGGCCTGAGCCTTGGTGGAATTAAGACTAGATTGGCAATCAGGGCCAAATGAACAGTTCTGCAGAACTTCAAACACCATCCAAATACAGGAAACCTTCATGCCTACAGATCTGTGAGAGCACATGGGAGGTGAGTGATAAAAGAACAGGTCTTCCTGGAAGGAATTCTTGACGTACATTAGTTGGTCCACTTCTGCTGTGCAAGTTTGGGACTCAGTAAAGTGGATTTCAGGCAAGCGCAGTACACTTCCCCTTACAGGCTTGCCAAGGAATTTGGTGTTGATAGACATGACAAGCCATGGCGCAGGTTTTAGCTGAAAACATTTTTACTGTCACCAAGTCATCCAGACAAGCTCCTGCTTTACAGGTGTTCCATAGGATTGCAGAGATTAGGAAATTCAATTTCTTGTCATGTAATGAGGAAGTCCACAACCTTCTGTTCTCCATTTGGCAACTGGAATTAGCTTTGTCTGTAGCCAGAGACACAGCTCCAGGACGTGATAAGATCCACTATGTCAGGCTTTGTCATCTGTGCTCAGAACTGAAAGGATGGCTCCTTTGTTGTTTTAGTCAGATCTGGTTTCATGGACACTACCCCATGAATTTGAAGGAGGCAATATTAATTCCATTCTGGAAACCAGGCAAAGACCTTAGTGCCCCTAACAGTTACTGGGGTGTAGTCCTTACAAGTGGTATGGGTAAGACTCGTCAACGCATGGTCAACTGCCACCTCCTCTGGTTGCTTGTGTCGTGAGGTCGTGTGATCCCCTAGTGGTGTGATTTCAGCCCCTACACTAAAATTCCACTCTGGACAATCAAAATTTACTGGAGACAGCGATACAGGAATCCTTGTTATGCTGAAACCATTTGGTTTGGGGAATTTTTAGACATCCAGAAAGTATGAAACGTTTTGCAGGTACAACATCCTTTGCCAACTTCATGAATGGGGACTACATAGACATCTGCCACTTTTTATCCAGTTCTTTCTTGTGGACCAGCATTTTTGATACACATGGGAAATGCCTTGGGTGACTGATATGTTAAAGAGAATTGTCATGCTAGGCAGTGTATTCAGTGAAATTTCCTGGCAGATTAAAACTGTGTGCCGGACCGAGACTTGAACTCGAGACATTCACCTTTCGCATGCAAGTGCTCTACCATCTGAGGTACCCAAACATGACTTAAGCACTCTCTGCTGCAGAGTGAAAATCTCATTCAGTTTACTCAGTGTCACACTGTTCGCCATCACTGTCAGTGGCATTTCCTCCACAGTCAGGAGAACTGTCAAATACTCTTTGTTTGTGGATGACTTTGCAATCTTCTACTTTTCCTCTGATCTTACAACAGTGACAATGTAGCTGAAAACCTGGACCAGGACTACTGCTTTTTGGTAATCACCAGAGAAGATTACACACGCCAATTTTAACTGTCCTTGTCAAAGTTTTAACCAACCAGTATTCACAGTGAGGGACAATATTTTACGTTTTCGAGAAACTGAGCACTTTTTTGGTTTATTATTTGACTCAAAATTAACTTGAAAGACACATGAACAAAGGGCTTTCAGTCACTGAACACTTTTAACTGCCTTAGTGTACAAATAAGGGACGCTTGACAGGTCCTCCCTCTTGCAGTTTTATACGGCATTTGTTCAATCACTTTTAGTTTACGGCAGTGTGGTCTATATATCAGTCCTTATTTCCTATCTCAAGGTGTTAGGTGCTGTCCACCATGAGGACATTCTGATATTCACTGGAGCCTTTTGGACCAGTCCATTTCAGTCTCTCTGGATTTTGCTGGACAGGTGCTGAAAATCTCTCTGTCCCAACTTTGGTTTCGTCCATTTTAAGCACGTACCACAGTTTTATTGTCGTTTATACAGATGGATCACAGGACAAGAATGTCTTCAGTTTTGCTGTTTTCCCTCAATGGGTTTTCAAAGTGTCTTTTCCAGAATAATTCACAAATTATGATGCAGAGTTAAATGACATTCTAATGGCACTGAAGGGGATACAGACATCACCGTACAAGGTTTCTTGTCTGTTTCGACTTGCTTAGTTTACTACAAGAACTTCACCAATTGTATCAGGAAATCTGGAAGACCAGTTGATTCAACACATCAATGACTCACTATAGTGATGCAAACACTGTGGCAAGGAAGTGATAATTTGCTGGGTACCTGGCCACATCATGATACAAGGAAACTATATGGCCAACAAAGCCACTGAGGATTCATGTTAGAATGGTGCTGTTCATCAGTGTCCCATTTTGTTGCATGCCATCATTTCATTTTCTGACAAATGCATCATGTCAGTAGGAGACTAAATGGTTGCATGAGACACAAAACTAACTTAATTCTTGTTGTCATCTGTCTTCTGACTGGTTTTATGTGGCCCATCGGAAATTCCTCCTTGGTGCCTACCCCTTCATCTCAAAGTAGCACTTGCAAGCCATGTCCTCAATTATTTGTTGGATGTATTCCAATCTCTGCCTTCCTCTTCAGGTTTGCCCTCTACAGCTTCCTCTAGTACCATGTAAGTCATTCCCTGATGTCTTAACGTCTTATTATCCTGTCCCTTCTCCTTTTAGTGTTTCCCATGTATTCCTTTCCTCACCGATTCTGCGTAGAACCTCCTCATTCCTTACCTTATCATCCACATCATTTTCAACATTTGCCTGCAGCACCATATCTCATATGCTTTGATTCCCTTCTGTTCTGGTTTTCCCACAATCCGTGTTTCACTGACATACAACACTGCTCCAGACGTACATTCTGAAAAATTTCCTCCTCATATTAAGGCTTGTGTGTGACACTAGTAGACTTCTGTTAGCCTTTCTGACAGGGCTAGTCTGCTTTTGATTTCCTCCTTGCTCCACTGGTCATTGGTTATTTTGCTGTCTAGGTAGCAGAATTCCTTAACTTCATCTACTTCATGCCCATCAGTCTTGATGTTAAGTTTCTCACTCTTCTCATTTCTGCTACTTTTCATTACTTTCGTCTTTCTTTGATTTACACTCAGTTCATATTATGTACTCATTACATTGTTCATTCCATTCAGCTTATCATGTAATTTATCTTCACTTTCACTCAGGATAGCAATGGCATCAGTGAATCATATCATTAATATCCCTTTGCATTTTATTTTAATTCCAGTCATGAAGCATTCTTTTATTTCTATCATTGCTTCTTTGATGCACAGATTGAACAGTAGGGAGGAAAGACTACATCCTGTCTTTCACACTTTTTAATCTGAGAACTTCATTTTTGGTCGTCCTCTCTTATTATTCCTTCTTGGCTCTTGTATATATTGTATATTAGTGTCTGTCCCTATAGCTTACCCCTATTTTTCTCAGAATTTTGAACGTCTTGACCAGTTTACATTGGCGAATGCTTTTTCCAGGTCAACAAATCCTATGAATGTGTCTTGATTTTTCTTTGGTGTTCCTTCCATTATCAACTGCAATGTCAAGATTGCCTCTCTGCTCCTTTTGTAAAGCCAAACTGATCGTCATCTAGCACATCCCCAATTTTCTTTTCCACTCTTCTGTGTATAATTATTGTCAGAAACTTGGGTGCCTGAGCTGCTAAGCTGACTGTGTGATAATTCTTGCACTTGTCAACTCTTGCAGTCTTCGGAATTGAGTGGATGATATTTTCCTGAAAGTCAGATGATACGTCCCCAGACTCGTACGTTCTAGACACCAATGTGAACAGTCAATTTGTTGCCACTTCTCCCAATGATTTTAGAAATTCTGATGGAATCTTATCTGTCCCTTATGCCTTACTTAATTTTAAGTCTTCCGAAGCCGTCTTAAATTGATTCTATTGATGGATACCCTATCTCTTCTAAATTGACTTGTGGTTCACCTATCACATCTGAAAAATCTTTCCCCTCATAGAGGCCTTCAATGTACCCTTTACACCTATCTGCTCTCACCTCTGCATCTAACAGTGGAATTCCCATTGCATTCTTCATATTATTACCCTTGTTTTTTGTGTCACCAAAGGTTGTTTTGACTTTCCTGTATGCTGAACTTCTTTGATTTATTCGGAATTTCCATGGAGCCTTTTTGTCTTAGCTCCCTGTGGTTCCTATTTATTTCCTTCCTCAATGACTTGTATCTCTATGTTCCTGAGTTTCCCTGAACTTTTTGTACTTCTTTCATTCATTGATCAACTAAAGTATTTCTTCTGTACTCATGGTTTCTTCACAGTTACCTTCTTTGTACCTCTGTTCTTCTTTCCAACTTCTGTGATTGCCCTTTTAAGAGATGTCCATTCCTCTTCAGCTGTATTGCCTACTGAGCTGTTCCTCACTGTGCTGTCTATAGCCTTATAGAACTTAAAAGTGCATCTCATCATCCCTTAGTATATCTGTATCCCACTTTTTTGAGTATTGATTCTTCCTGACTATTCTCTTGAACTTCAGACTACTCTTCATCACTATTTCAATAGAGTCTGTACCTGCTCCTGGGTATGCCTTACAGTCCAGTATCTGATTTCCGAATCTCTGTATTGCCATGATGTAATCTACCTGAGATCTTTCCTTATCTGCATGCCTTTTCCAAGTATACCACCACCTCTTGTAATTCTTGAACAGAGTATTTGCTATTACTAGCTGAAATTTATTACAGAACTCAATTGGTCTTTCTCCTCTAACTCTCCATGTCCCAGGCCCATATTCTCCTGTATCCTTTTCTTCTACTCCATCCCCTAAAACTTCATTCCAGTCCCCCATGACTATTTTATTTTCATCTCCCTTAATGTACTGTATTGCTCTTTCAACATCCTCATGTACTTTCTCTGTATTTTCATCTTCAGCTTGTGGCATCAGCACGTACGAGGTGTGGCTAGAAAAAAAAAAACGGACTAGTACTGGTGAAACAATAAAACGAATGCAATAAGGCTGAAAGTCGCGTGGCCTGTCACGTGACTCTCGCTCCACCTACTGCTAGAGTTTCATCTGCCTCCTGCACCCAGTCTCCCCGTGGCGTCTGTTTTAAGTAGTTGAGTGTACTGTGCATCGGAAAATGTTGAGTGTACAGAAAGAACAGCGTGTTAACATCAAATTTTGTTTCAAACTACGAAAATCTGCAAGTGAAACGTTTGTAATGTTACAACAAGTGTACGGAAATGATTGTTTATCGCGAACACAAGTGTTTGAGTGGTTTAAACGATTTAAAGATGGCCGCGAAGACACCAGTGATGACACTCACACTGGCAGACCATTGTCAGCAAAAACTGATGCAAACATTGAAAAAATCGGTAAACTTGTTCGACAAGATCGCCGTTTAACAATCAGAGCAGTGTCTGAGTTAACAGGAGTTGACAAGGAAAGTGTTAGGCAGATTCTTCATGAAAGTTTCAACATGAACAAAGTGTGTTCAAAAATGGTTCCAAAGTGTTTCACAATTGAACAGAAGGAACGCCGAAGAATGATTTGTTCTGACATCCTGGAAAACATTGAAAGTGATCCCACCTTCTTACAAAATGTTATTACTTGCGATGAATCGTGGTTCTTTACTTACGATCCCGAAACTAAACGCCAATCGATGCATTGGAAAACTCCTGGTTCTCCACGACAAAAAAAAGCACGAATGTCAAAATCGAAATTCAAGGCAATGATTGTTTTTTTGACATCAAAGGGATTGTGCACATTGATTGGGTACCAGAGGGACAAACAGTGAATCAGCATTACTACATTAGCGTCCTGGCTACCCTACATGAGCGAGTACAGAGAAAACGGAACGATTTGTGGAGAAAAGAGTCATGGATCCTTCACCAAGACAATGCCCCAGCTCACAGTGTGTTGTCAGTGAAGACGTTTTTGGCAAAACACAACATTCCCATCTTAGATCATCCACCCTACTCACCTGATTTGGCCCCCTGTGACTTTTTTCTTTTCCCTAAAGTCAAGTCAGCTTTGAAAGGAACTAGATTTGAGACTGTTGAAGCAGTAAAAGAAAAAGCGACGGAAGTAATGTATGGACTTACCGAAAATGATCTGCAGCATTGCTATGAACAGTGGAAAATTCCTATGGAGCGGTGTAGAGACTGAGGAGGAGAATACATTGAAGGAGATAACATGAAATTGTAAATAATTGTAAATAAATGTTTTTTCCAGCAGCAGTATGGTTTTTTTCTAGCCGCACCTCGTATACCAGAACTATTGTTGCTGCTGTCAATTTGCTGTCGATTCTGACAAGAACAAACCTATCACTGAACTGTTCACTATTCCACACTCTCTGCCATACCGTCCTATTCATAATGAATCCTACACCTATTATACGATTTTCTGCCACTGTTTATAGTACCTTATACCCACCTGACCAGAAATCCTTGTCTTTCCATTTAACTTCGCTGACCACTAATATATCTAGATTGAGCCTTTGCATTTCCCATTTCAGATTTTCTAGCTTCCCTACCACATTCAAGCTTCTTACATTCCATGCCGTGGGATGCAGGATGTTATCCTTTAATTGATAATTCAATCTTTTTCTCATGGTCACCTCCCCCTTGACAGTCCCATCCTGGAGATCCGAATGGAGGACTAGTCCAGAATATTTTGGCATTGGAGAGATCATGACACTATCTCAGTTACAGGCCACATGTTCTGTGAATTCACACTACATGTATTTAATACAGAGGTTTCCATTGTCTTCTGCATCCTCATGACATTGATCATTGCTGATTCTTTCGCCTTTAGGAGCAGCTTCGTACTCAAGGACAAGAGAGTGCTCTGAAAATCTGTCAACTCCTCTGCCCACTTCGACAAGGCTGAGACAGTATCTATGACGACAGGTCATACAAGGAATGTCAATTCTTTGGCAAGGCAGATAGGATACAAATTTCAAGATACTCAGCAGTGTGCAACAAATATTCAGTGATGAGGATGAAGAGCTGGAGAACAAATGGAAAAAAATTCAAAGGCATCATTCAATATGCCCTAGACAAGTATGTTCTGAGTAAGGTTTTAAGGGATTGGAAAGATCCACCATTGTTTAATAGCCATGTTAGAAAAGTGCTATGTAAACAAACAGCACTTCATCTCAGATTCAAGAGAAGTAAAATCCTAGCTGACAAACAAAAGCTGAATGAAGCAAAAATGAGCGTAAGGAGAGCAATGAGAGAAGTGTTCAATGATTTCAAAAGTAAGATGTTGTCAACCAACCCGAGTAAAAACCATGAGAGATTTTGGTATGTAAAATCAGTAAGTGGGTCAAAATCATCTACTATTCTCTCAGTGACCACACTGGCACCAAAACGCAAGATAACAAAGAGAAGGCCAAAATACTGAATTCAGTCTTCCAAAGTTGTTTCACCATGGAAGATCATAACACTGTCCATCCTTTCAATCATTGTGCGAACGTTGAAATGAAATGGGAGATATTGAGATAATTGATAGCGGTATTGAAAAGCGGCTACAATTGCTTAGTAGTGGAAAGGCTGCAGGACCAGATGAGACACCTGTGAGATTCTGTAAAGATTATGCAAAAGCACTTACTCCCTTCCTAGCAGTAATTCATCATAGATCGTTTGAACAATGAAAGGTACCTAGCAACTGGAAAAAAGTGCAGCTCATTCCCGTTTAATAAGAAAGGCTGTAAGACAGATCCACATAATTATAGACCTATATCATTGATGTCAATCTGTTGTAGAATTATGGAACATGTTTTACGCTAAAAAATTGACTTCTTGGAAGAAAATCAACATGGATTCCACACAGATCGTGCAAAACTCAGCTGGCTCTGTGTCTCCACGAGATCACAGCGCAGTGGACAATGGCGCTCATGCTGATGTTATGTTCCTTGACTTCAGTAGGGCATTTCATAGCTTTCTGCATTGCCGTTTAATGAAAAGGGGGGGGGGGGGGGAAATTCGAGCTTACGGAGTATCAGAACAGACCAGCCCCTCTGTGGGTCTGGGGGCTAGAATAGGCCCGAGATATTCCTGCCTGTCATATGAGGTGACTAAACGGAGTTTCACACATTTCAGCCTCTATGTGATGGTCCCCTGTAGGGTTTATTTATTTATTGTTCCATTGGACCACATTTAGGAGAAGTCTCCATGGTCATGGAACGAGTCAATACATGAAATTATAACACAATTGTAGAAACAGATAAAATGAAATATAAGAAATATATTCAGGCGACAAGTCGTTAGTTTAAATAAAGAAAATCAAGACTGTAGCACTGGAATTTGCTTAATTTTTTAGCTGTTCCAGGAGCTCCTCGACAGAATAGGAGGAGTGAGCCATGAGGAAACTCGTCAGTTTAGACTTAAAAGCGTTTGGGCCACTGCTAAGATTTTTGAGTTCTTGTGGTAGCTTATTGAAAATGGATGCAGCAGAATACTGCACTCCTTTCTGCACAAGAGTCTAGGAAGTGCATTCCACATGCAGATTTGATTTCTGCCTAGTATTAACTGAGTGAAAGCTGCTAACTCTTGGGAATAAGCTAATATTGCTAACAACAAACGACATTAAAGAAAATACATACTGTGAGGGCAGTGTCAAAATTCCCAGACTATTGAATAGGGGTCGACAAGAGGTTTTCGAACTTACACCATACATAGCTCAAACAGCTCATTTTTGAACCAAAAATACCCTTTTTGAATCAGAAGAATTACCCCACAAAATAATACCATATGATATAAGCGTATGAAAATATGCGAAGTATACTACTTTTCGTGTTGAAATGTCACTTATTTCAGATACTGTTCTAATGGTAAGTAAAGCAGCATTTAGTTTCTGAACAAGATCCTGAACATGGGCTTTCCACAACAGCTTACTATCTATCCGTATGCCTAGGAACTAGAACTGTTCTGTCTCGCTTATAACATGCCCATTCTGTCTGACTAAAATGTCAGTTCTTGTTGAATTGTGAGTTAGAAACTGTAAAAACTGAGTCTTACTGTGATTTAGCATCAAATTATTTTCCACAAGCCACTAACTTATATCATGAACTACATTATTTGATAATGTTTCAATATTACACACAAGATCCTTCACTACCAAGGTGGTGTCATCAGCAAACAGAAATATTTTTGAATCACCTTGTAATACTAGAAGGCATATCATTTATATAAATAAGAAACAGCAGTGGCCCCAGCACCGACCCTTGGGGAACACCCCATTTAACAGTGCCCCATTGGGACTGAACATCATTACCACTCTCAATATTGCGGAGGATTACCTTCTGCTTTCTGTTCTTAAAGTAGGAGGCGAACCAATTGTAAGCTACTCCCCTTACTCCATAATGTTCCAACTTCTGCAGTAATATTTTGTGGTCAACACAGTCAAAAGCCTTCGTTAAATCAAAGAAAACACCTAACGTTCGCAACCTTTTATTTAATCTGTCCAAAACCTCACAGAGAAAAGAGGCTATAGCATTTTCAGTTGTTAAGCCATTTCTAAAACCAAACTGTACATTTGACAGCAAATTATGTAAATTTAAATGCTGCAGTAACCTTGTATATACAACCCTCTCGATAACTTTAGCAAACACCGATGGCATAGAAATAGGTCTATAATTGTCAACATTATCCCTGTCTCCCGTTTTATAAAGTGGCTTCACTACCGAGTACTTTAATCGGTCAGGAAACCGACCACTCCTAAAGGAAAAGTTACAGATATGGCTAAGTACTGAGCTAACATACGTGGAACAATACTTCAGTATTCTGCTAGATACCCCGTCATATCCATGAGAGTTCTTGGTCTTTAGTGATTTAATTATTAACTCAATCTCCCTCTTGTCAGTATCATGGAGGAGCATTTCAGGTAACAGTCTCGGAACACTTTTTTCTAAGAGCGCTATATGATTCCCTGTTGGGACTAGGTTTCTATTTAGTTCACCTGCTATATTCAGAAAGTGATTATTAAGAACTGTACATATATGTGACTTATCAGTAACACGGACATCCCCACTACGCACTGATTCTATATTCTCGACCTGTCCCTGCAGACCAGCCACTTCCTTTACGACTGACCATGTGGTTTTAAGGTTATCCTGAGACTTAGCTATTCTATCTGCATACCACATACTTTTTGCCTTCCAAATAACTTTTTTAAGCACCTTACAATACTGTTTGTAATGGGCTGCTGCACTTAGATTTTGACTGTTTCCAACGTTTTGATATAATTGCCACTTTGTTCTACAAGATATTCTTATCCCATTAGTCAGCCACCCAGGCTGCCTGTTTGTGCTAGTACCCTGTTTTGAACATTCTAATGGAAAGCAACTTTCAAAGAGCACGAGAAAAGTCTTGAGGAAAGCATTATATTTATCGTCTACTGTATCAGCACTATAAACATCTTGCCACTCTTGTTCCTTGATAAGGTTTACAAAAGTCTGTACAGCAACTGGATCAGCTTTCCTAAAAAGTTGGTAACTATATTTAACATGCGTTGCAGCACAAAAATCTTTTAGACTTAAAATTTGTGCATCATGATCTGAAAGGCCATTCACCTTTTTGCTAACAGAATGCCCTTCTTATAATGACGAATGAACAAAAATATTGTCTATGGTTGTTCTACTGTTCCCCTGCACTCTCATTGGAAAGAATATGGTTTGCATAAGATTATATGAATTAAGGAGGTCTACCTGCATCCTTTTCCTTGCACCATCACTTATACAATTAATATTGAAGTCACCACATATAACTAACTTCTTGTATTTCCTATAAAGTGAACCAAGAACCTCCTCTAGCTTTAGCAAAAATGTTGTGAAATCTGAGTCTGGGGATCTATAAATAACAGTAGCAAGAAGTTTAGCTCCACTAAATTTAACCACACCTGCACAACATTCAAACACCTTTTCAGTGCAGTACTTTGAAACATCAATTGACTCAAATGAGATACCGTTTTTTACATACATGGCTACTCCCCCACACCGCAAAGACCTCCTAGAAAAGCTGCCAGCCAACCTGTATACTGGTAAAGGAAGCCTCTGAATTATCTCCTTATTTAAGAAGTGTTCAGATATACCAATAATTTCAGAGTCAACATCTATAAGCAGTTCACTAACTTCATCTCTAATACCTTGTATATTTTGATGAAATATACTAATTCCCTCATTAATCGGATACCCAAGCTTTGTAGAAAGTGGTTTCTTTGTTAGAGAGACTTCCATTAAGCAGAAATACCTACCAGTTGACTTCAATCTAAACAAGGTTTGACCTCCATTCTACAAAATTTTTTCAAAGAGCGAACCAATTGGGGAAGGGCACCTTACAAGGCGTATCGTGTCCATCATGCATTCACATCTTTAGCACACTTTCTTGTCGTCGCATTGCAGTCCTGCCCATTCTCCATCTCATGGGAGAGGACACCTTCCTGCGTGCATTTTCCACAATTCACTATGCAGCATCGATTTCTGCATCGACAATGAACATGGACTTCTTTGCACCTGATAGCCAGCATGGTAGCCAGTCCGTAGTGGTGGGGCCACCATGTACCCTGTTTGTTGTAGTCCCCTGACCACACAGGGATTGCTCTGCTGATGATGCCTGCGCCGTTAACTCCCCATGTATGCCAAGGGGTAGACGCCCAGCCCCCTGGGGCACCAGCTAAGGCGGTGCCCATGGGGAGGGCCCCTGGTTGGAGTGGGTGGCATCAGGGCAGATCACACGTGATGAAGTGTAGTCCATCATCTCTTGCTGGTGGTGAAACACCAGCAATCTCTAAGCGATGACGAACTCGATTAAATGCACAGAAGTATGACCCCAAATCATTCCCCTCCCTGGCCACACCATGGGAGGAACATCAGGCTAAAGATGGCAGCGGATCTTATTCGCCCCGGTACCTTGTATGTTCAAGAGCTGATGAGGAAACTTTCATGACGATGAAGCCTCAGTTTTTTGTTGAGCATTTAGAGGACAAGTTCAGGGAGGTGGAGGGCTTAAATGAGATCTGTGTCAGTCTTGATCAAAATAGAGTCCTCTGCCACGTCACGGGAGTTACTCACTTCTGACATGGAGGGGAATGTTTCTGTAGCCATCGCGCCCCATAAGAGCTTAAATATGGTCCAGGGTATCACAGGGTATAACCAGAATATGATCGATTACCTGCTCAATAAGAAAATCTCCCAAAAATGTTCGACTTTGAGAAATATTCTCCCCACGGATACCACAGAAACTAAAAAATTTATTTCCATGCCTTTCCTGGGTAACTTATCGTATAGGATTAAACGTCTTCTAAATAAAAAATATAACTGTAACGTCTCCTTTTCTACAGATAACAGTTTAAAAAGAAATCTTGTACAGTCAGTAGAGATTGCCAGGGACTGGTTTTCTAATTCAGGTATTTACAAGCTAACCTGTAATAACTGCCCCTCTTATTATATTGGTCAAACCGGCAGAGCTGTGAAAACACGATATAAAGAACATCTGTTGGGTAAAAAAGGAACGAATATTCGCAACTCTACCTTTGCTGAACACCTCTTGATAACCGGCCATACGCCTAAACAGTTAGAAGACACGGTTATCCTACATAGACAGGTCAAAGGACGGAGACTAGATCTGTGGGAAGAGCTATTTATTTTTAAACATCTAGAGCTCAAAGACGGCAATATTCTGAATGATCAGTTGAACCTTGCCTGTAAACAATTTTTCGAAGGCTTTAAACCCGTACTGTGTAATATATAACATTAATGCTAGTAACCTCAGTAGTCTATTTCCCCAGGAAGCTATAATGCACTTTCAAATCTTCCAGTTTACTACCGTTTATATAATGTGTTCTTTTCACGATGTACGGCTGCTACTACAGCGGCCCTCATGTAATTTTCTCTTATTCTATATTACGTAGTAACTGGATTGTAGACCAGGTCTCGTAATTTTCTTAAAAGCCATTACTGATTGTTCTTGATGTTTTGACTTACATACGTTCTATGGGCTTCACTAATATGGTAATATAACTTTATATTTGGCTATATAGACCACTGCATGTAACTCACGGCGGAAGCGCCACCTGTCTTTTTGATGTACGTATCTACGTTATTGTTCCTATACCTCCCACAATGTCATAACGGGAATGTTAAATGCTTGCCAATTTATTTATTATCACTCTATTTAAGAACGCATTTAATATTGATGTTTCAAATGTTACTTCAGTACGTCTATCGGCACATAGTTCGCGACATGAGCGCCACCTGCCGTGGCCGCTGTGCTACTACGCTGGCCGATTTTACTCAGTCGCTTAGGCGCTCTGCAACTTCTATGTACCTATTTTATTTGTTTGACAAACCCTGTTTTCAGGGCTATATTTTATATGATTAATGTAACTATGCGGATGTTTGCCTAAACGATAAGGACATATCACTTCATGTTATAATACTGTAAGTACCAAGAATCTTTCTCACATCTTGTAATACAATATTTTCCTAACATATGTTAAACTTTATTCTTGACTCAAGTTTCATACCTTAATATATATTACGATGTTCATTGTCCCCAGGCCGTCTTCTGAAGAAGATAGATTTATATCTATTGAAACCTAGGTAAAGATTACTTTATCCTTTGCAACTGGTCGGCTGTTCTTAGTCTGATTTACGTGGAACCGTTGCTGTAGCGCAGCTATGTTTAAAGTATCACAGATACCTTCTTTTGCAGTCCAACGATGAGCTGCACGCCAATTTAGAGCAGCGAGGTGTATATTTCATCCAGTGTGTCCACTGGGGTTGGAAGGATAATCAGGTTGCCACCAGTTCCTTCAACTTGGCCTTTGAGGGTGATATGTTGCCCGAGAAGGTCAAGGTGATGGTGTACCGGTGTGATGTAAAGCCCTATATCCCTCACCCAATGCGGTGCCTTAAGTGCTGTAAGTTTGGTCATGTGTCTTCCTGCTGTACTTCCAGCATAACATGCCAAGATTGCGGACGCCCATCACATCCCAATATTCCATGTGCCCCGCCTCCCATCTGTGTCAGCTGCGGAGAGCACCATTTGCCTTGCTCCCCTGACTGCAGGATTCTCCAGAAAGAAAGGAAAATCATGGAGTACAAGACCCTGGACCAACTGACCTACACTGAGACTAAGAGAAAATTTGAACATCTGCTGCCTGTGCGTATGACATCGTCTTATGCTGCCGCTACAACAGTTTTGGCACCATCAGCTCCGCCAACCCAGGTCACCTCTCGGAGCCAGAAGAGTACACCTGCCCCCTTGACAGTGGGGGGCATTTCTGTCCCTGTTGCTCCTGCACCACTTACTTCAGGAGCAACACCCCCTCAACCATCAGGGACATCCGTCCCCATTTCTAAGCTGGAGGAGCGTAAGTCGTCTTCGGGTTCTCTCACTAGGAAGGGTCCCCTGGGACACTCCATTCCCAGGTTTCTTCTAGTGGGAAAGATGACACCCGCCAGTGTCTGAAGAGCCCAAAAGCAGCTGGCTGTATGGCTTCATGCTCATACCCAGTCCCGGAGACTGAGCCAGTGAAGTCCTCCCAGCCAGGGAAACCCAAGGAGCAGCGAGAGAAATCCAAAATGAAAACTCCCAAGACCAAGGAAACTGTGGTGGCACCCAAACCACTGCTACCTACAAGCTCTGTGGCTGAGGATGGGGTGGAGGTTTTGGTGTCTGCTGAGGACCTAGATCTCGCCAGAACCTCAGACACAATGGATATAGACTGCTCGGGCAATAAATCAGAGGCAGCGCATGACTCTGAGGCGTAAACTGCCTCATTAAATGTTCCATGCCTTCCCAGTCTCACGATGTCATCCTCCAGTGGTGGCAGAGCTACGGCAACTGTTGCACTTTACACCTGCTACCTGCATTGCTCTCCAGGAAACATGGTTCCCAGAAATGCAGATTCCTGCCTTCCACAGATATAAGGGATATTACATGAACCATAGCGACTACAATAGTGTCAGGTGGAATTGGCATTTATGTCATAAACTTGGTCTGTAGCTGAAGCTCTGGCTGTCAGAATAAGGATGATGTGGGAAATAACTGTCTGCAATGTATACCTTCCTCCAGGTGGTGCAGTACCCCTGAATGTATTAGTTGCACTGATTGATCAACTCTCTAAACTTCTCCTACTTCTGGGAGATTTTAATGCCCATAACCCCTTGTGGGTTGGTACTACGCTCACTGGCAAGGTCAGAGATCTCAAAACTTTACTGTTGCAATTCGACCTCCTCCTCTTACATACTGGGTCCACCACACATTTCATTGTGGCTCATGGTAGTTACTCGGCCATTGATTTATCAATTTGCAGCCCAGGACTTCTCCCAGCTATCCACTGGAGAGCACATGATGGCCTGTGTGGTAGTAGTTGTTAGTTGGTCTATGGAGGAACGTGTCAGTGGAGTGGTGATAAGAAAAAATTGTTCCTAGCAATTAATTTCAGTTTGAAAAAGGTTTTTTGTCCCTATCAGGTGGACTTTTTATGTGCAATTTTAAACCCTGGACATTAGTTTTATTTGTAAATTTATTTCCTACGGAGACTGTATAATTTCACGGGATGTAACACTCACTACTCTAACAGTCTGTTTATGTGTACTATTTAAATGTTATGTAGCATAAATTAAAAATTTCAAATCATTTTTGCCTTGATCACAGTTTAAACATCGGGCTCCCAGAGACCCCTCCTTGTGGTATGAAATGGAAAAAATTTCCCATGCTTCATGACAGAGCATATGGGAACAATGCAGGAGACCTGCACCGCCATACTAGGCAGGGTCCTAATGGAGGTGGTTTGCCATTGCCTTCCTCCAACTGTAATGGGGAGATGATGATGATGATGATGATGATGATGGGGACACAACAACACCCAAACATCTCGGGGCAGGTGAAAAATCCCTGACCCCACCGGGAATCAAACCTGGGACCCAATGCTTGGGAAGCGAGAATGCTACAGCGAGACCATGAGCTGTGGAGCTCGTGGCATACGTTACAGAAAAGTCACCTCTTGAGTTACGGTTTAAATGACTTCCATCTGTTGATACACTACCAAATACAGCAGCGGCCTCGTTTGTACTGTGCGTACAGTTACAATGCAGTGAGGCCAGTACACTGATGCTAGCAGTCAAATATGTGTTGTTATGGGTGAATACTATCGATGGCCACGTGCAGGGGTGTGTCACCATGTTTTAAGTATGTTTGTAGTTGGCTGTAGGTGTATGAACTTGCAATAGTTCCCATGTCAGTAGTAAGAGGTTGGCTGTCATCAGTATGCTCTGATGACTGACTGTGCCCTCTGGGAAGCTCTTCATAACTGTATTACGCTGTAAAAAATCATTTACACACATCTTTGTCAAATTACTTTGAAAAAATTACTTCACTACAGTCTTGACACTATCGTATAACATTTCATTGTAGTTTCTTTGGAAAGGATGTTGAATAGTTAACTGTCTACTCAGCAGAATTTAATGTAATGCTGGTGGTGAGCATTGCTTGAAAACTGAGAAACCAAAATGAAGGAGAGTTAAGGCCTAGATAGCAACAAGCTCAGTGTGCTGACCAGAATTTGCTTAGTGAGCTACAGTGCGAGAACAGAAAGATTAGGGAATGGTTCAAGAATGGACAAACCAACATTTCAATTTGTCTTTGTGACAGTAATCTCACATTTTTGCTGGTAAGTAGTGTGGGATAGGGTAAGGATGACCTGCTAACATGGAAAACACCAAGGAACGCACAGCCACATAGTTTGTCGATTGCAAACATAATTTGATATCTAGTGGGGTTATACAACGTGATGTCCAGTCAGAGCTGGGTGCCTGGTGTGGCGGCTAGAGTCTCGCAATCTACTAACCACTGCACAATGTGAATTTCCAACACACCATCCTACAGTTGACCATCTCATAACCTTGTCAACCCGTGTCATTTCTGCGGAAATAACACTGTACGTGCATTTTTTGACCCGGAGAAAATGTAAAATACTTGCTTGAAGACTGGTATACTCCGTACTCTCTACACATGGGGCTTCTGAGGCTGCCTGCACCATTCCCTTCAGGAATTTTTAAAAGACAACTTTCAAGGTACATAAGGGTTTTGCTTGTCAACCCCATTTATCCAGGAAAATGCTGTGCCTCAGGGATCCGTCCTGAGTGTTGTCATCCTTGCTGTCACCTTTGATACTGTTATGGCCTGTATCTCGCAGGGCATATCGGGCTCCCTTTTCATTGACGATTTTTCGATCTATTGCATTCTCCCACAGACTGGTCTCATTGAGCAGCGTCTTCAGTGATTGTCTTTACTCACGGAGCATTGACAAATGCTTTTGTTTTTTCACTGACAAAACGGTTTGTAGGAATTTCTGGCAGTGCAATGGGTTTCTTCCACTGTCTTTACATCTTGAGCCTGTTGCTCTTCTGTCTGCTGAAACTGTGAAATTCCTGGGGCTCATGCTTGATAGGAAATTTTCTTAGTCCTCCCACATCTTACTTGGCTGCCTCCTATACCCTGTCCCTCAATGTCCCATCAACAGCACTTCCTGGGGAGTGGATTGGACCTTCCTCCTCCAGTCCAACAGATCCCTTGTCCATTCAAAACTAGGCTATTGGTGTTCTTTTTATGCATCCATCTTGCACCATCATGGCATCTGTTTGGCTACTGAAGCATTTTACGCTAGCCCAATTGAGAGTATGAATGCAGAAGCTGCTGAATTACCACAGTCATACTGGTGTGATGTTCTCCTCAACAGGTGCACATGATGTTTGTCTGCCATGCCTGGCTACCCATCCTCTACCCTCTTTTTTGATGATTCTTTTCACCACCAGTGTTAGGTGCATCCTTCTTCTGTTACTTCCCTTTTGGCTGCTGCTCCAGCTGCTTAAATACATGCTACCTGACACTTTACCAACCTCGGCTTCTTGCGGCAGCCTGTGTTCACTCCAGACTTCATAAGAACACTAATCCAGATTTGATCTATTGCATAAGTTTCTCAACCTTCGCACAGAACGTAGCAATAGTACATTTGTGTACACTGATGGCAGTAAGACTGATTGTGGTATCACGTGTGCCTTTGTCATTTGCATTGACAAATTTCGGTACCAGCTTCCAAAACACAGCTAAGTATTTACAGCAGAGCTCTTTGTTCTGTATCAAGCCACGCATTACATTTGGCAACACAGGCTTTTCAATTGTTATCTGCTCCAGTTCTCTCATATCCCTTCAGATCCCCTGTGCTGCACAAGGTCCATCCCTTAGTGCAACTTGTTCAAGAAAGCTTCCACTTGCTCACTCTTTATGGAGCTACTGTGATGTTTATGTGGGTACCTGGTCATGTCGGTCTGATCAGAAACGCAGCTTCTCTTGTTGCTGCCAAGGCAACAGACTACCTCAGCCTGTTAGTTCTTCCATACCGTCTGATGATCTCTGTGTTGCCATCAGTCCGCAGGTGGTACCCTTGGGCATCACCACTGGTCCCCCCTTCATGGGAACAAGCTCCAGCAAAGTCCATCTGCTTGTCATCAGCCTTTGACAGTTTGGCATTTCCTGACAGAATTCCCTTTTTTCAACCACTTATCTTCTCATTTATGTTTGCTGCCTGAGTTATTACCCATTTTAGCGAAAGCTCCACAGGCGGTTGATCCTGTCTTACCTTTAATCTATCGTAGCAATACAGCAAATGACATTTAATATTTAGTTCAGGACCTCTGTTGTCTCTATGGAAAATTTTATGCAACTTTCTCCACAAGGAATTTTTCAGTTTTAACTGTCTCTCTTCTGTAGATTCGACTTAACGTGCACTTACTTTTAACTTCTTTTTTGTCTTAGTTTTCAGATGCTCTGACATGGGTACATATGACCTTAGTTGTTCTTATGCCCTAGAATAAAACAAATAAAACAATCAAAGTGTTAAGAACATACTTGATGGGGTTTCTAAAAACAAATTCAAATTCAAATTGAATTTAATGAAGATTTCAGATGTGGAAACCTTTTGCAGCTTTGACTGGGCTCCCTTTATGAGTGCTGACAGGAAATGCACAATTGGGTTCTTTAGAAGTGAAGCAGTGTTTCTTCATGTATAAGGAACTATTGAACTCAGTGTCCATGACTTGAAGTGAAAACTGAAGTGATTTGTGTAATCTGATATAACAGAACCCTGGACATGGCACAAAAATAGTTAATGTAGCTGATGTAAATCAAATAAAGTAATTCCATTGGCACCTTTTGATCTGTATTTTCAGAACCTTCTTGCCCCTTTGTGGCCATAACTTATGGCTTAAAATCCTTTTACTATAACCATTTTTTAGGGGAAGAGTAAAGGAAAAAATATGTGAATGATGTACTTGGCTAAATGACATACATAGATAATTTAAAAGTAAAATAGTTCATAAACTGCAATAAGATATTTGTTCTATTACATTGTAGTGGTAAAATTGAGCAAATTGGAATATATTTTGCAATAAATATTTAATTATCAGTCCTTTGCCTTTTAACAACGACAGTATTGCTGAACAGCCTTGAATTCTCTGCATAACAGTTACTCTTGACACATGCACTGAAGACTAAGTTTATTATAAATCAGCATTGTACTGTAAGTGACAGTTGCATGGCATTAGATTGTTAGCCATCTGCCTCCGGGCCACCCCTCTTACAGACTTTCAGGAAAACCAAGCAGATCTATGCTGATCCATCTTACTTCTTCATCACAATTGGACTTGTAGCAATATAACTGATTTTAATTCTGAATATTGTCTTTTTAATGAATAATATAAGATGATTTGAATTACTAGCACATTAGTAAATCCACAAAACATTAATTCTTACTGCAAAAATGTGTTTAGTTCGTATAAGTTGTTAAGCTTGGATATATTCATTCAATGGTGTCATGTTTCTCTAACTAAGACTCAAGAAATTGAAATTCCTTTTCAAACTTAGTGAAGAGGCAGGACATTGAAAGACAGTAAGTACCATCATATAAAATCAGTGTCTCTGACAGGATTTAGATCTTGTTTTCCTGTCAGCTCTCTCACACTACCAGTTTGTTGTTTTACTCCTCCATTTGGCCTCCTGTCTCTCTTCTGCATTCAGATTCTCATCTGAGATCATGAAAACTTTGTACTGCCTGTCCCAATTTGTCATTGGCATTGACTGAATTTTTAAAGATGATTTCAATATTTCATTTATATTTACTGATTTAGCCTATATGACGACTGCAGGGTTGTCTTACTGACCTCCAAAGTGGGAGACAGTGCCACTTTCTTCCAAGGTTGTCTTCAGTGTGGCTATTGTGTGAGGATGAACACTGTGAGCAGCAACATACCTTCCAGCAGCAGGTCAAACATGTTCTTTTATGCAGTTCATATTGATGCTCAAGCTAACTGACTATGTGCTAGATTGCCATGTGAAATGTATATTTACATGATGAGCCTCATATGGTTGAATTTTGTTGCAAGAAGAATGAAATAGTCACCTACTGCTCCAGTGTAAACTTAGAGGTGGACTGTGGTGTGTCTTCCAAAATGTGGAGTTTCAATGGAGTAGTTAAAACACTGTAGGATAGAAGAGCTCATGTCAAAGAATTGGATAAGTAGTTCACTGTGACTTTTCATATTAGAGCACAGCATTACACATACACCTAAAATTAACTAGCTTGTCCCCAAGTTGACCTGGAAAGGAAAGTTGCTACTCACCATTAAACAGAGATGCTGAGTTGGAGATAGGCACAACAAAAAGACTGTCAAAAATATAACTGGTTATAGTAGTTACAGGCACTCCTTTTAGGGTATGCAGTACTGTAGTCCAATGTAACACAAATGAATATTGACAAATACTTAACACAGGTTTGTGTATGCTTTTACTTCCAGTTCCAAGAACATCTACCAGCCAGTGCAAGCAGCTGCTTTTTATGCCGTGAAGTGGTGGGAATTACAGGGACTCCCATGACTGCCCTCACCAACACCAGCAGAATTAGCTTCAGCCAGAGGCTGGCTGAAATTATACATATGAGGAACGTAGAAATTGACAGAAAAGGAATGCTCTGTGAAGCATGCTGTTCTGAAATTAATGAGATAGATGAGAAGGAAATGCGAGTAAAGCAGCTTAAGAAATTAATTATACTTCGTGTGCTCGCCAGGGACCCTGATTATGGTAAGCACTGCAGATGTTCCACAAATGAGTCACATTATCTGATTTTTAGTGTTTATGATAATTTTGTCTTGAAACAAATTATTGTGATTTCAGCACATGGGAAAGGGTGGGGAGGGGAATGGTGTGATCATTCTAGTTCAGAGTGGTTTATGCCGGTTATGGAACACTGAGAACCCTGCTATTTTGGTGGAACACCTTGCTTATTTTGAAGGTTAATAAATGTAAAAGACTGAGAATCCTGTTTTATTCAGTGATTACTTCAATTTTCAATTATAACAAACAACATAGAGATCAGAACAAAACAAAAAATCCTTTTGCAGTTTTCCAAAAAGTTTTATTGTTCTGGTATCCTGGTTGGAGACAGTAAGAAAATTATGAAACATGTCCAGTGAAATGTTCTAAACAGCATTACTCTCCTTTGATTTTCATAGCATTTACTCGTGTGCTCCTAAATCCAGAAATTTAGGTGTAAAGAAAACAAAGTTCACAAGAGATGGCATGCAGTATGGCATCTGAACTACAGAATTCTATATACTGTGCACCTAAATGTGTTAATCATTGGCCTAGTTTTTTGCAACCTTCATCAGAAACAGCTTTGAGGACTCGTGTCTTTGGCACACATTGCAACACACTTCTGTGCTTTGCTGTTGTTTATTACTTCCGCTATCTCTGAAGGAGCTGTGTCAGTGTCGGTTTTATCACAAATGTGTTGCTTTAAATGAGTGGTTCCTGACTGGAAACAAAATAATGCAGAGCTGTATATGTGGAATACGTACCTACTAGACGTGATGTTTCCATCGCTAACCAATCAAATTGTACTCTATACTTCACTGATTAGATCCCCCCTATTTACTTCCTCAATGTGTATGCATTGATTCCAGTCTTACTGCTCACTGCATTGGCTGTCCCATGTTGCAGGATTATTTACACATACATGAGAAGACATTGCTGGATGTAGCCAAGCATTATAGACATATTGAATGTCTTCGGAGTGAAACATTATCGAGGCCTGATGAAAGAAATTTGACTTCTACTGCAATAGCACATTGAAACAACTGAATAGTGACACATGAAAATTTCTTTTGCACTCTGGGTATCAGTCTGTTAACTTCCTAACCCAAATCTCCACAGTAGTGTACCCTGTATATTAGCCTTCTTTGCTTGCGGGTCTACTATATTTCTGTGGGATATCTGACATTGCAGTGCATTTGGACTGAAAGGCCAATATTACATCAGGCATGAATATTTATAAAAGTGTGGTGTCTGTTCCTTTGGATGTCTATTTGTTAATTAATTAATTAATTAATTAATTAATTTATTTATTTATTTATTTAGCGTCCAATAGATCACACACGTGATACAGGATTTGTCATTTGATTACACGTAACTCATAACAACACATACACAAAATAAATGGACGAACATATACAAACAGCCAAACAAATTACATACACATAGTACGTAAGTAGTGTACAAGAACTTATTACACAAAAACAAAAGTACGTGCTCATGATAAACAATCACAGACCATGAACTACGCCTTGTACACAAAATGTATTACAGATGATTAACAGATTTTTCATAAGTACCATAATTATGAAGTTGAAAACACAATTAAATTAGTTTAAATTTTTTAAAAAGTAAGTACAGGTTTCAATCCACAGTCTGAGACAGGTCTTTGCTTACTCTAGTAGCATTTTTCCATCAAGTATTTTTTTTTACTTAATGCTTTAATTATTTTTACCTTTCAATTCTTTAATTGCCTAACATGTTTCTGACTTCTAGTTTTTGCTACATAGGGAATGTGGAAGTCTTTACAATGCCTTGTATTGTGATCATGGTAGCTTGAGTTGATTTGGAGATCGCAGTTATTTTTACTGACCATTTCCAGGCATTTAAAGATATATATCAATGGTATTGTCAGTATCTTCAGTTGTCTGAATAAGGGTCTACAGTGAGTTTGTGGTGGGCTGTGTGTCATGATACGAATAGCTCTTTTTTGCATAATAAAAATGTCATTTAGTCTTGGCCTGGTTTTCTCCCCAAAAGCTTGTGCCACAGCTAGCAACTGATCGGAAATAACTAAAGTACACCACTCTAATATATTCCTTGCTACATACCTTGGATATTATTCTTAAGGCAAAACATGCTGAGCCAAGTTACTGAGTAATATAAAAACTGTATTCATTCCAGTTAAAATCTTGGTCAATTCGCATTCCCAGAAACTTCGTGGTGCACATTTTTTCTATTTCTTTGCTATCCAGCATAAGGCACATATTTTCCCCTTGTCACTTTCTCCCTTACTGTATAAAGTTCGTTTTCTTTCTATTTAATGTCAGCTTATTTTAATATAACCATGACTGTATGTATGAGCATTTTTTCTGCTGTAGTACACAGTGATTCTTTTTTATCACTAATTATGATACTCGTGTCATCTGCAAATAGTAGAATTTTGGCTGAACTGTCTGGAGCCTGCATATCATTGATATAAACTAGAAATAACAATGGGCCCAGAATGCTGCCCTGAGAAACAACTATTTAAATTTGTTTTGGTTCAGATATGGGTTTAAAATTGTGAAGATTCTTGGATGACCTCAGCTCAACAACTTGTGACCTGTTTTGCAGATAGGATTCAAACCAATTTTTAACGGTACCCCTGATGCATATTGCTTCAAGTTTCCCTAGTAATATTACATTGTTCACAGTATTGAAGGCTTTGGCTAAATCTAGATTAAGTCCAACAACCTGTTTATTTGACTCAAAATTTCTTACTATTTCTGTGCAATATGGCTGTTTCTGTACTGTGCCATGTTGACTGTTATTTACTAGTTTATGTTTTTCTAGATATTTTGTAACCCTGATTTTCATAAATGTCTGTCACCATTTTTGTGTAGAGGTATCACTTTAGATATTTTATTTTATCCGGAAATATCTCTTCACTAAGGGACAAGTTTGCTATGTGCACTATAGGTTCGACAACACGTGGAGCAATTTTTTAATTATTGATACAGGTACATCATCCAAACCAGAGGACAATTTGGATTTCAAGCATTTAATGACTTTTAGAACTTAATGCTCGTCTGATGGGATTGCCATCATGCTGGTATTTACCATTGGAGACATCACTGTTAATTGTTGCTTAAAGTAAGGGGAATATTAACAAAATAATTGTTTACATTATTTGCCATGGCTTTTTTTCTATGGGGATATTTTCATTATTTTTAAGATGGATTTCCTGTTCTCTAGTTTGACACAATTTATTTTCACTTTTCTTTTTTTACCACATTATTCTGGACTTGTTACTAGCCTGCCTTATTAATCTATCATTACTTAATAATTTTGCTTTTGATATTACTTTGTGGTAAGTCTGTTTGTATGTTCTCACATACTCAACAAACTGCTGATCATGACATGTTTTTAACTTTAAACTTAGTAATTTCGTGGTTTCACTTGACGTTTTAATTCCGGGTGTACTCCAGGTCCCTTTGGATCCAGATGATCTGTAACTCAAAAGCTTTTTTGGGAAGCACATTTCAAAGTATGCCATAAAAGTGGAAGCAAATGTATTGTAAGCATCATTTGTGTTTGTTTGTGCCAAGACCTCTGGCCAAACTGCATTTTTAACATTATTTTTGAACTGATTACAATTTTCAGTAGAGAAAAATTGTTTGTACTCCTTTTTATTTTCCCCTCCTTGGGAGTTGCAGTGAGATTAAAGGTTAGTGCATTATGATTTGATAATCCTATATTCACATTTGTAACTGCAACTTCATGTGTGACCACATTTGAGAGGATGTTATTTATTAGGCTTACACTGGAATCTGTTGTTCTAGTGGGAGCTGATACGTGGGGAAACAAGTTGAAGCTTTTAGTATGTCTAAAAACTTGTATTTTACTGAACTCTGGACCAATAGATTAATATTAAAGTCACCACAAAGAATTATGGCAGAGTTCTCATTTGAGAAAAATGTCGAGCATTTCTTCCAAATTCTTAAGAGAGACTTCAGTATCTCCAGATGGTGATCTGCAAATTGCTGCAACAATTACTTTCTTTTCTATGATTAATGGTTTAGCCTCATATCTTAACTTAAATTTAAGCTTGGGATTTAGATAAATGCATACACCACCACCTTTGACATTTTGCCTATAGTACTGACTGGCAAGTTTATAATATGTGTGACCAAAAGGACTTAAACTATATCTGTACATTGTATAAGGCTCAGTCACAACTTCTGTGCATGTCTATGACAGGTGGGGTGGGCAGCCTATCAAGTTAGGCTGTGGTCTCCTGATCTCACATTTTGTGCTCGCTTACTCAGTTGTGCAGGACTCTGACACTTGTCTCACTCCTCTGTCAACACAGCTTCCCTTTCATGTCGTTTGTCCCCTAACACTGCAGTCAGGTGTCATGTGGTGTAATTATTTAATACAATGATGTATTATATTCTGTACCTTATCTTCTATACTTCTTCTCAAACTCTGTTATAATTACTTTAAAATTCAAAATTGATGCCTTTGACGCATCACATTTATATAAATAACTTACTATGTCACTTTTGACTTAACAAATTATTTATTCCCTTCATCATCACACTCATGAACTACACTAAAAGATCACCTTCATTCAGTATAAAAGAGACACTCGCAATAATTTTGAAGGTTCCTCTTCTGTGTCTCACAACATACATCAGTTGTTGAAATAACTCCTTCGGCAGCCTATTGCTTTACAGGACAGTGTGGTGACCCCACAGAATACTTATTTTAACACATGTAGTTTGGCACCCAAAGCTGCTGCGATAGCTGTACAGTGCTGAAGGTGCATATTGTCCCCTGATGTAAGTCACCACACACAAAATAGAAATAACACTAATGAACAATATCTGTACATTTATGTTTGACATGTTGTTTTCTATTGCTCTTTTCATAATGTGTACACAAAACTTCTTTCAAAATGGCATTCATTGATAAGAAGTCATTGATATGTGCATCTCTCCTCTGGAGTGGTACATACAAGCACAGTCTGTGAACATGGTGCCCAGTGAACACAGTCCAAAGTTTTTTAAATTTTTTTTCCTATATGCCATGAATGTGGATTTCTTTTTGTAACTATGGCTTCTGAGATTGGTTATAGCCTCAGTACATCATTGTCCATGATAAAATACGCAAATTTACCCTCAATCGCAGCCATAATTTAAGAGCATGTCACTAAAGTGAACATAAAGTACTTGAAAGATGTTTTCTCTCTGTGTGTACAATAGTATCCGGTGCAGAACAACAGCGGCTACGGTCACCAGAGGCTGGACCCAGTACTGCAGGTGCAGCGAAGTCACCTGGTGAGTAAGAGTAAGAGCCCACTGTGGCAGGCTTACATTCCTGCTCTGTACACTAGAGAATCAAATGTATCTGGACACCTATTAGTGGACATTAAGATTTTGTGTTCTCCTTTGAGGACTTGAACTCTTCTGGGGACACTTTGACATTTCGAAATCTCTGTGGGTGGATGCCATCCCATTCTTCCTAGATAGCTGATACCAGACAAGGTAGAAATATTGGACACAGGGTATGGAGTGAAAATGCCATTTATAACTAATCCCTAAGACGATCCATTGCTTTCAGGTTGGAACATCGGCAGGCAAGCCTTCTTCAGGAATGCCACTGGTTATAAGCCTTTGCCTAACAATGCTGATCCATGAGAGGTACAAGTGTTGAGCTGATCAAATCGGTCGTTGTCTGTGAATTGTTCCTCTGCTGTGTATTGTACACAATACTGTCAAATATGTACTTACCCTTCTGCATTTATCATATCCTGAAGTACAATAAGGGGAGAACAAGTTAAAGAGGAGAAATTGCATATTGTTACACTGCCTGCTCTGCACTGCATTGTTGGCAGTAGAGGTAATGGCAGGTAATGTTCACTTAGTAGTCACCACATCCAAATTCTTCCGTCAGACACCCCACAGAGTATAGCACTGTTTGTCACTCCAAATCTCGTTTCCACTCATCCACTCAACAGCAGTCATGGGTTTTTATGCTACAGTCAGTGTGACTTTATGTTGAACAGAAATGTTGTTTCCAGAAGCTGCTCAGCCACTGTAACCAGTTTTTCTAACTCCCTGTACACAGCCATTTCCTTAGCGGGCTCCTAGCTGCACTTCAAAACTGAAGAGTGACTGCAGCAGCTAACTGCAAGCTGGTTTTTACTATTTCCTACCACAATGATAGAAGCACTTGTCCATCAGCATACTGTGTGTGCCTGGACTTCATGTAGCATTGGTTGTTCCTTCACATTTTCACTTAACTGTCACATCGCTGACAGCTGACTTGGGCAAGTTTGGAAGGGCTGAAATGCATTCCTGTGTTAATTATTCAGGTGTAATGCAAGGAAAAGTCCATGTTCAGTGTACTCAGATCCCTGACTGATGAATTCTGCTTACAAAACAGTATTACCTGCCATTTCTTATAATATACATGATGGCAGTATCTGTTCCCGTAAGAACAATTACCTTGGATGACCATGCAGCTTTGCTAGAAATGAAATGGTAATTAAATGGATCGAGCGTCTGCCATGTAAGCAGAAGATCCCGGGTTCGAGTCCCGGTCGGGCCACACATTTTCAACATTTCCCCAACGAAGTACATCACCGCCTGTTTGCAGCTAGGGTGTCCATTTAATTATCATTTCACTTCCTATAATAGTAGATCCACCTCTCATTGAATTAAAATGCTCAGTTGCACGTTACATAAGGGTGCCCAGGTATTTTGATTGGATAGTGGGTTTATAGTTCTTATCTATGTGATTTCTGCAACCCCTTAGTCAGTCCACCATTCACAATTGAATTAGAATCCAGAAATCACAATATATTTGATTATATTTATGTTTTTGAATATTGAGGACTTTGATTTGGGGCGAGTATTTACTGACTTACAGAAATACAAAGTTTGCCTATATAGCTGTGGAAACGTGTGTGCTGAGAATTACAGGGAGGGAAAAGGAAACAGAAAAATGGACAGGGAACAGGCAGGAGTAGGAGACGTAGTGGGGAGGTAGTGGAGATGAGTGATAAATGTAGTGATGGAGTGAGTGACAGATAGGATAAGACAATTACATGCTCCTATCCTAGGGAGGTGAGTGGGGGGAACATTGAGGTGACAGTCTGGTGAGAGGCATTGAGTGGATATCAGGCTACATGGACTACAAGCTGCAATGCCTGTAGCTTGAGACCAGAATACCAGGAGAAGCCAGGGAAGAGGCTTTATCAAACAGTGGGACTCCAATGAATGAATGAATGATGTGAGTAGAAGAAACAGAGGATGATTTGTATTTCAAAACTGAACATTTTTGTACAACCTATTAGGGTAGTAACTTAAATGGAAATATTTGGGTGTGAATCTAGTTTATAAATGGTCATAGCTGATGCGTTCAGTACTACCATAAGTTATTTGATACTAACATTTTCAGGGGCTCCCTTAACCTTTCTGTGGTCAATCAGACATAAAGGTCCTGCCAAAATGTTTGTTTCAGAATCTGCATAACCATAGGAATGTCTCATTTCATTGTGTACTGTGATCTGTTGTTCAGTTTATGTACAATTAGAACCCAGAAGCTGACAGGTGATGCTAGAATGTGTTTTTTTCTTTGTTGGTACAGAAGTGAGTACAGTATGTTTTATAGAAGGAGCTTCCTATCTTTGGCTTAATTGTGGATGGCAAAGACAGTGTAGATATTATTTATCTTTGTTACATTATTTGCTAGGTATATACTATTTGACATATATTTTCACTGATAACTCATTCTTGAAGAAAACTGATGTCTGTGCCTTGTAACTAAAATTAATGCATGTCTTTATTAATGAAAATCATATCAAAATCGTAACTGTAGTTGGAAATCTACCACCACAAATGTACAGATACTGTTCTCTTGATGTACTGTTTTTCTTCTTTCTCATGAGATAGTGTACTGGAGACATTTGTTTTCTTTTCCTTATTTTGTGTTGAATGTCTCTGTAGTTTCTTGGAATTAATTGTTTACAATTATTTATGGAGCTGTCTTTTGAATTATGGATAGGGTGGTTATGAAGAATCCAGTCAGCAGAAATAAGGTTTCTATGATCTACTTTATAACATATGAAAGCTGATCACCTCTGAAATAAAGGTGCTGGGAGTGTATAGTAGAGTGAAAACAACTGAAGCATGTGGGATGAATGTGTCAATGCTTTTGGAGAGAATGGCTGATAATACAGTATCACTTCCTCTTCACTAGATTTGTCTCTGGTGCCAGTACCTTTGTTCATAAAATACACTCCTGGAAATTGAAATAAGAACACCGTGAATTCATTGTCCCAGGAAGGGGGAACTTTATTGACACATTCCTGGGGTCAGATACATCACATGATCACACTGACAGAACCACAGGCACATACACAGGCAACAGAGCATGCACAATGTCGGCACTAGTACAGTGTATATCCACCATTCGCAGCAATGCAGGCTGCTATTCTCCCATGGAGATGATCGTAGAGATGCTGGATGTAGTCCTGTGGAACGGCTTGCCATTGCATTTCCAGCTGGCGCCTCAGTTGGACCCGCGTTCGTGCTGGACGTGCAGACCGCGTGAGACGACGCTTCATCCAGTCCCAAACATGCTCAATGGGGAACAGATCCGGAGATCTTGCTGGCCAGGGTAGTTGACTTACACCTTCTAGAGCACGTTGGGTGGCACGGGATACATGCGGACGTGCATTGTCCTGTTGGAACAGCAAGTTCCCTTGCCGGTCTAGGAATGGTAGAACGATGGGTTCGATGACGGTTTGGATGTACCGTGCACTATTCAGTGTCCCCTCGACGATCACCAGTGGTGTACCGCCAGTGTAGGAGATTGCTCCCCACACCATGATGCCGGGTGTTGGCCCTGTGTGCCTCGGTCGTATGCAGTCCTGATTGTGGCGCTCGCCTGCACGGCACCAAACACGCATACGACCATCATCGGCACCAAGGCAGAAGCGACTCACATCGCTGAAGACGACACGTCTCCATTCGTCCCTCCATTCACGCCTGTCGCGGCACCACTGGAGGCGGGCTGCACGATGTTGGGGCATGAGCGGAAGACGGCCTAACGGTGTGCGGGACCGTAGCCCAGCTTCATGCAGACGGTTGCGAATGGTCCTCGCCGATACCACAGGAGCAACAGTGTCTCTAATTTGCTGGGAAGTGGCGGTGCGGTCCCCTACGGCACTGCATAGGATCCTACGGTCTTGGCGTGTATCCGTGCGTCGCTGCGGTCCGGTCCCAGGTCGACGGGCACGTGCATCTTCCGCCGACCACTGGCGACAACATCAATGTACTGTGGAGACCTCACGCCCCACGTGTTGAGCAATTCGGTGATACGTCCACCCGGCCTCCCGCATGCCCACTATACGCCCTCGCTCAAAGTCCATCAACTGCACATACGGTTCACGTCCACGCTGTCGCGGCATGCTACCAGTGTTAAAGACTGCGATGGAGCTCCGTATGCCACGGCAAACTGGCTGACACTGACGGCGGCGGTGCACAAATGCTGCGCAGATAGCGCCATTCGACGGTAAACACCGCGGTTCCTGGTGTGTCCGCTGTGCTGTGCGTGTGATCATTGCTTGTACAGCCCTCTCGCAGTGTCTGGAGGAAGTATGGTGAGTCTGACACACCGGTGTCAATGTGTTCTTTTTTCCATGTCCAGGAGTGTATTTCCCATCAAGACTTTCACTACAGTTTGATCCCAGACCAATCTGTTCGTCTTTCTGCCTCACCTCTCTACAGGGAGTCCAGCAGGGAGCTGCCTTGCCCCATCTGCCACCCACACTCGTGGTCATATGTCCCACCTAATGTGGATGATCCATGCACAAGGAGAGAGATGTGCTCAGGTAGCCATGAACATTAGAACATCATTGCAACACAGAAGGCACATGATAACGTTGGGCAAGTGAAACAGCTTCCTAGTGCAAGCAACATAAAAATACTCCTGATTTGCTGTAAGGTTGTCACTAATATGAGCTAAGCTGAGCACTGCAAGCTGCACTGTTGATGTCCTAGATTCCAATGTTGCTGTGCTCAGAGGAAAAGTTTTGACTGTAACAGCAGCCAAAAGTATGAACTGTCATCCCCATGAAGGAGATGGCAGTGTCAACCATGAGGCACACACCTGGAAGAAAAATACAGAAATTG
The DNA here is from genome assembly GCF_021461395.2 of Schistocerca americana. Lineage (NCBI taxonomy): Eukaryota > Metazoa > Arthropoda > Insecta > Orthoptera > Acrididae > Schistocerca > Schistocerca americana. Next base: position 44,070,540 of record NC_060119.1, read on the forward strand.
GGCCAAGACATCAGTAAGGAGGTATGATGATGTGGAATGGTGCAGGCAGAAAGATACCAGGATGAAAGAAAGAAGTGCCACAAGGCATTTGAGCACGGAGCAAAACCATTCAACCACTATGCAGAAGCACTTGAACACAGAGATGAAGGCTACCTAATGGATCACAAGACACTGGTAAAAAGCTTCCAGAGACAAAAAAGGAATTATAAAAGCACAAGAAGAGAGATGTTCCTGAGTGGGCAAGAGGAAGAGTGTTTCATTGTGGCACAGATGGTACATGCCAACATGAAGCAAATGAAACAACTTTCTGATGATGGCAAGGAAGAGAATGCCATGATGCATGAAAAGATTGCTACTAATATGAAAACTATTCTTGAAGCTTCCAGTTGAGCACTCTGTCTGTAACAACTGACAAACACTGCTGTAGGTTGCACTGGCAATGCCAATATTGTGGGCTGCATTCTTATTAATATAGTCATGCATTCCAAAGTAGATAGTTGATGTCGAGTCTGGAACTTGGGTTGGCTAGTGAGCCACTGCACATTCCCCTACAAAGGCTATGTAGTGGAGAAATACTGTTAAGTTGTCCAGTGTCGCATGGCTCCAGGGTGGAAACCATGCAGTGGCTGTCATTGGCAAGATCCGCTGCACTGAGGGTGAGTTTCAGTTTCAAGCCTGTTAAGATGCCAGCAACTGACATACCTCTGTTCTGTGGCATAAGGCAGAATTGTAAAACACCAGCCAGATGCTACTCCACCCACTTCCACCTCATTCCTATTATGTCTCCTAATCCATCCTGTTCCCATACGCATCAGATTTTCTTTCTGTCTCACCTCTACAAAAAATCCACCTGAGAAATAATCTGCCTCACCTGCCACTCATTCTCCTCACTACTTGTACCCATCTGTAAGTAAAGAAAGGAGTGTTACATTGAATGTGTTTGATGTGGCATTATTACTGCACAAACAGCAAAAATGTGGTAAGTGATAAACATTTTTGCTATTACTTTCTGTGGGGTATCTGTGAGAGAAATTCATCATAATTTAAAATTATTGGTGAAGTTTTCTGCAAAACACTAAGTGCTCTCATTGCCAAATACTGGATGAATATAATGTCGGTACATGAATGCAAGTAGTGAAGGTGCATAAACAAGCTTACACACAGTTCCTAAATGTTAAACGTGACACTGTGTTTACTGTGTAACATAAGATTGTATGTTTTATTAAGCAGATTTTAAAATTTGATCAATAATTATGTGAAATGATGACAATAAACATTTATTTGTCCCTGCCAGTCTTCAGATAGCAAGCGTGCAACCGGAATAAAGTTCTGGCTTTCTGGAACTCGGTAATATTGATGGTTGTTTATAATTGAGTAGATTAGATGCTCAATTATACACTGATCCGTACTTTTTCTAAAAGATAGAAACAATTGATTCTGTTCTTTATCAGGTCATGTTGAAACACACTTAGTTTATCACTAGTTTGTTTTACTTGTGCAGATAAAGTATTTATTATATTAACACGCAAATTCTTTTTTTGTCAATCAGGCCCTGCTGAGGAGGAAGGCACGCGCCCCATCGCTCAGGTGAGTGAAAGTAGTGGATGCACGTATGAGACTGGCAGAGCAAGTGTGATTTTCACCAGTAGCATATAAAGTTTGGTTCTGTGGCATGTAATGAACCCCACACTGCTTCCTGTCCTCCTCCCAGGGTGAGGACATATTTCATCAGCTCAGGGCTTTGAACCGTTAAAATACTTCCTCCTATTCTGAGCTACTCTGCACACTACCAACTTGCTTAATCAAATAAACTCCTTTATTAATATCCTATTCATCTCCATTTCAGTCTCATTGCATCTCCCATGGCAGTCTGTTTCCTGACATCACAAACTTTGCAACTTCTTTAGCACTGTTAACTGAAATGCTATCTCAAGTCTAAATTACTTGCTAAATGAACCAAAAAATATCTCAAAGACCACTCATATACTGGCTCTTAATTTAAAACAAGTAACTCTCTTTAATTATTAATGTCAAGTCATGTGTCATTGGTTAGTGTACAGAATCTTACTGACAGCTCGACTTCATCTTCGTTCTCCTGATGTAATGGCAGTTGTCATGATGCTGACAGTTCTAGGGGGAAGGCACATTGCTGAACAAGAATGAGACAGCAAGGAATAAACCCATGGACTGGTTGTTTGTGTTGCCATCATCATTTGTGAAAGTGGCATGGCTGGACCATGTAAAATTTGGGGATTCGTGTGGATGCTGATAACCACGCCATTGAGTGCCCCCTAACCAGGTATCATCATCATCATGATAGAATAAAACACTGAATTCATCATGAACTGTGAAGAACGATAAACTAATTATCGTTATCCCATCCTGCAGATATGCTGCATCAATCTCCACTAGATTTTGTGTGTTGTGGTTGGCAGGTGTTACTAGAGGAGGCCAAAATGCATGCGTTTTAACTCACGCAGGCTGGCGTGAGGTCTGGAACAGGACAAGGAAATTCGAATTTAGAAAAACTGACTTAGCTGGTGGAATACTTAACTTTAATCCATTAATGATGAACGTCTGTCTTGATGGTACATGATTCACAATATCAATAGTAACTGATATGGGCCACTTGCTAGGTCGTAGCAAATGAGGTAGCTGAAGGCTATGCTAAACTATCGTCTCGGCAAATGAGAGCTTATTTTGTCAGTGAACCATCACTACAAAGACGGTTGTACAGCTGGGGTGAGTGCTAGGAAGTCTCTCTAGACCTGCCGTGTGGTGGCGCTCGGTCTGCAATCAGTGATAGTGGCGACACGTGGGTCCGACGTATACTACCGGACCGCGGCCGATTTAAAGGCTACCACCTAGCAAGTGTGGTGTCTGGCGGTGACACCACATTATGCACAACAGAGAAGGGTATAAAAGTTTAAAGCCATCATTTGAATTAAAAAAAAAATAATAATCACTTTGTGGTGGTGACCATTGTTCATCGGTACTATAGACATTGTGAGATGTACACCTTTACTAAAGCGATGTGTTACACCATAGTTGATACTCATTAAACATGACAATAAATATTCCTTAAAATCGACACTTATCACTTACTGTTGTCTAAAATGCTTACTGATTGCAGTTGGGAACTGAGATTTCTCCATTTTTGAGCAAATATCACAAACACAAATGACAGGTACTCGCAATTGCAAACACATTTCAAAGTACCTTTCTAGAATGATATCAGACTCGTTCTCCTTCATACATTCATGGCCTATCAAACTTCCTAAACTCTTCTGAAAATACTTTCCTGCTTGTGAAATAACTACCAAGTAAACTACTTTGAGAGGTATACTTGTCATAGTGTTTGTTATGTTTCACACGTGTTGATTAGTAATTCAATAAAACTACCTTAGTGTACTTAAGCACGTGCATCACAAATTGCGCAGTGTGATTTCAAAGTAACTGTTTAGTTACTTTTGTCATTAGGGATTTGCTTTCAGTAACATTAATATAGGTCTCTGGTATATTAAACAGAATTGAATGATCATTCTTGTGATCTTTCAGATCTTGCATTGACTTACTTGCCAGCTCCCATGACCATGGCAAACAGTCCTTTATCCAGTAAGTGGTTTCTTTTTCATACATCTTGTTGTTTAGGACCAATATGTGGCACAAATCATAAAGGTCAGGAATGTGTCAGATAAAATAAAATGTTTAAGAAACCAAAAAAGAGGAGCCATAAGTTTATGTAAATGCAGTCAAGAATGTAACACAGGAATGGCCGCTGAGGTGCCACCTCTCCATCTCTTTCCTCCTCCTCCTTCTTCCTAATCATGACATTATTCCAATGGAATATTAGTGGCCTTCAATCCAAAAAGATGACTTGCAGCTGCTCTTGGAATCACAGCCTCTGCTAGTTCTCTGCCTGCAGGAAACAAAATTGCATCCTCCTGACTGATTTGAGCTTTTGTATTTCTTCCCAGCCTGCTTTGACTCCCTCTCTCCAAAGATGGCATTCCATATCGTAGGAGGAGAGAGGGGAGTCATGCTGCTCATATGGAAGGACGTTCAAAGTCAACATTTCTCCCTGACTACCCAGCTTGAAGCTATTCCTGTCCGTGTTTTACATTCCTCTCCTGAACTTTTCCATATGTACTGTTTACATCCCTCAGTTATTCCGTGTCATGGACACTCTTCATCCAGCTTACTGGCCAACTCCCTCACCCCTTTCTGCTGCTCATTGACTGTAATGCACACCATTCTCTTTGGAAATCTCCCAGAACCTGACAGAGAGGTGCCCTCTAGGCTGAACTTCTGTCACCTTAACCTCATTTGCCTTATCGTGGGAGTACCCATCTTCCTTTTAACTACATGCACTCCTACCCATATCTGGAAATCTCCTGCACTGCCCAATTTGCCCATCATCTCATCACTGTCTCTAGTACGTACTCGAGCAACCATTTACCATTTGCTATCCATTTTCTGACTCCTACCCCACATATATGCACACCCAAATGGCAACTTTCTAGGGATGACTCGAGATTTACTGTTCCCTGGCACCCTTTGAGTAACATAATTTCTCCAGTTGTGATGGCCAGGTAGAGTATCTTACAAATGCCATCATTACCACCACACAATATTCCATTCTCGCCCTTCATCTTTACTGTGCCATGTCGCAGTGCCTTGATTGACTGAGCTGTGTTGTGACTCAACTCACATGCAGAGATGTGTTCTCCATGTTTTTAACCATCATTCTATGATGGCAAACTGCATTCATTATGAACAGTTGCATGCACAGTGTCATTGCACCCTTCAGGATAGCAAAAATCTAGCTAGATTTCCTTAACTAGTTCTTCTAACAGTTCCACTACCTCATCTGTTGTATGGGCCCTGCAGGACCAAGATCCATTGGGCTGCTATTCTGCGGAGATTTCAAGCTCCACCCACTATCATTCTGCCTTCCTCCACCAGAAACAAGTGGAGGAGGCTTGGGTAGTACCCTTATTTTGGCAGATTAGCGAGTGCTACAAGCTGCCTTTAGTATGACGGGGCGAGAACTTGCTCTCTCTTCCTATCGATCCTCCAACACAGTGCTGGACGATGTTTGCATTCAGATGTTCCTAAACCTTTCTTTTGTGGGCAAGCACTTGCTCTTTCTTATGTACAACTGCATCTGGGCAGAGGGCGCCGTTTACCAGATGCCAGCATAAAGACACTGTCATTCCCATACCCATACCCAAGCCCAGTACGGAAAAATACCTTCCTTCTAGTTACTGCCCCATTTCTCCCACAAGCTGTGTTTGCAAACTGATGAAACATGTAATTCATGCCTGGCTGGTATAGTGACTAGAGTGTGGCAATTCACTGACCACTGTACTGTGCGGATTTTGATCAGGCCGTCCTGCAGCTGACCATCTCATCACTTTGTCAACGTGTGTCGTGAATGGTTTTCTGTGGGTATATCAGACACTGCCAGTGTTTTTAAATTTGCAGAAAGCCTGAAACACCTTCTGAAGGATGGGTATTCTTGATCTCTCTACATGTGGCACTTCTGAAGCCACATGCCCCATGTCCTTCAGATATTTTTAAAGTATTGATTTTTCAAGGAATGTTGGTACTGCCTTGTCAGACACCTTTACCAGGAAGTTGGTGTGCCTCAGGGTACTGTTTTGAGTGTGACCCTCTTTGCTATTGCCTTTAACCTTATTATGTCCTGTCTCCTGCAGGTCATCTCCAGCAATCTACTGTTGCTCACTTCTACCCTGTTACCCTCCCACACCTTGTCCCAGCCTCCTCCTTACCCCCACGTGATTGCCTGTTTAATCATGTGCAACTGCTCGCAGCCTGGCTTCAGCTGCCAGAGAGTGTGATCACGTGTGTGAGAGTTGCATTTGCGTGAGTATGTGAGTGTATGTTATCTATATATAACAGAGGCCTTGTTCACTGAGAGCTCACTTTCTTACAGTTTTTTTTCTTTTTTTTTTTTTTTTTGTCGTGCCTGTGTGCTTTCCATGGTATTGTTAAATTCATTTCTGAAGAATTGTGACGGCTCGAGGCATTGAGGTGCTGAGGTAGGGGTCAATGTACACTCATCAGCAAACAAACAATTGTGCCATATTAGACAAAAGCCTGGAAAGATCAGACCATTTGGCAATAGTGCCATAAAAACCAGACCAGGGATTGATCTCGGGGAGATGAGTGTCATTGGTGTGGTAAATGTGAGGTGTCTGATACTAACTCAGTATTCATGCTAGTGATCGCTTACTTAACTGCATAGGTTATGGACCTGACTCTCGGAAGGTTCAAATCACTGACATAAGCACACTCTTAGCCTTAGTATATTTATTGGCATTCTGATTCTAAGTGCTCACTGTCTACCATTCAAGCAACTAAGAATGGAAGACCAGTTTTACCAACAAGTTTTTTGTTTTCCACTGCCACTCATATTCTTCATTTTGCAGCTTGAAAATATATCTCTGCATGATTTAGAATGAAGGTTATGGCCTCAAAATTACCTGCTCTTCCCAAATCCATTCTCCATGGTGAAATGATAGAAGCATTGCACGGTAACTTGAAGGTGCAGAGTTCAAAGCTACACATTTCCATTTTTTAATTGTTTTTGCAAATTCACTAGAAAGAGAGACAGATTTTTTTGACATTTATGCAAATAATGGAATTGTGTGTCTGAGTAATGAAATAGCTGCTCTTGTTGTGTATGGGCTTCACTCTGTTTCAGATACATTTATTAAACTACCTGTAGCTAAAGTCATGAAAGTTATAATGTTTTATGATAGAGAAAATAACCAACAACAAAAGCAACATTTGAAGAGCTCTTCTTAAAAGACAGAATGAAACATGATACCTTTAACAGTTCATGATAAGAAATATTACACACTACTACAACCACACTTAATACTTACCATCCTTAAATGTTTAAAGCAGTGGTTAAAATTTCCCAGAGTACTTTGACAAAGTGTGAACAAATAATGATGTACTTTTGCACCTACATACAGCCATTAAAGCTCTAATGAAAGGGCAGGCAGCATTATCAAATTAGTTATCAACATTACTGGGTCAGCTACTTGTCAGAGAATATTAACTATAATCTATTAGATCTATTATGAACTACCAGAAAAAAGAATGCCAACAATTAAGCTTCCAGATGCATTTGAACTTGGATGCTGGCATCTTAAGTACTCACTTATGTGCCTTTACTGATGTAGATGTAGAATGGGTGCCAAGTTTGATATAATTATTTGAACACAAACCAGACCTCATGGCAAAGAATAGAAACAGTAAAACTAATGATTCACAGTATCATCCAGTTGCAGGCCTAGGTAAGCAAAGTGTTGCAACAAAACATTTGATCATATTCCATCAGATCTCATCTGTCACATGTGCCAAACTATAACTTCACTTTCCATTACAGTGCTTGTGTATAGTCCAGCACAATATCAACATTGTGAAGTGCGCTTCCACAAACATTTCTACAGCAAAAAGAGATCAAATTTCTTCACGGGGTTTACAATACTATTCAGGTTTTCATCACACAATGTTATTTTTGTATGGGAGTCCTAGTGTACTGCATATCGTGCTTGAAAACGGGAACAGGGAGAAGGGGAAGATAAGGAAGATGATGGCGAGGTGAGTTGCAGTCTTGTGTTAGACCATCATAGCAACAATAGTTGCGGGCACAGATCAGTGGAAGATGTCATGGAAGGCCTTAGAACATCACTGAGACCCTAATTACAAGTAACAGACATAAGAAATAAATGAATACACCTTTGGTTGTCGTTACTCATGCCCTGGCTCCAACTCAAACCATTAATGTTTGCTTGACTGTGATATTCCTCTGGTGCTGCTTGTGAGTGGATGACTGTAACTGAGGTATTGTCAGAGGTGTTAGTCATCAGAAATGGCATATTAGTCCAATGCTGATTTCTCTCTTGTCATGCTGATAAATGGCAAAAATGTTTAAGGAAATTTTGTTCAAATATGTGGCCTGTCCTCAGTGTAAGCTGTGCAAGGTTAAGCAAACGTCTGCAGTATGCAGATGATTTGGCTTTCCATCCATGCTTGTCACATATCTGGCAGAGTCGTGAATTTCTATGTATCCTGTGTTGACATGACAAATATTAAGGGGTAGTAACGTGCATTTTTAAAGCTATACAAATTCACCCCAAGGGTGACTATGGGAGTGGAAGTTGCCTGAGTATTGGGAACTTTGGATAAAATATCAACCTGTGTGATTGATGAATCTTTGGAATGTCAGAAGTCTACCCCTACTGTAAACAGAATTTTAAAGAATTTTGTTGAAGGAGGCACTATCAGCAGAATGCCTGGCTCAAGATACTGAGCACACAGCAGGATAACACATAGCTTGCCTGTAAGAGCCAACTAATCCCTCCCCTAGATACGAAGCAGTTGTAGTGAGTGACCAACTTCCCAGTTCCAATGATGCAGTTAGTTGAGGGCCAAGGAAAGCTGTACTGCACGCACTATGATCCACTATAAAACAGGAACTCAGTGAGGAAATGTTACACTGGCTGGCAGCCACAGAGCTACATCTGAATGCAATGTGAAAAAATGTATTTTTTCACAGATAAGTTGTCTTACCAAGACCAAACAGTAGTTTAGCAGCCGTGAGGGTCCAGACATAATGGCAAATAAGTGGTGACAACAGGTAGTACTAGCCGATTGTCAGTTTCCCGGGGGCGTCGGTTTCCCCCGCCGGGGGCGTCGGTTTCCCCCGCCGGGGGCGTCGGTTTCCCCCGCCGGGGGCGTCGGTTTCCCCCGCCGGGGGCGTCGGTTTCCCCCGCCGGGGGCGTCGGTTTCCCCCGCCGGGGGCGTCGGTTTCCCCCGCCGGGGGCGTCGGTTTCCCCCGCCTCAGTAGCAGTCCGTATGCCCACATTTTTAAGAAAGTGGTGCTGCATTTAGTGTGAATGCTATATTGTGGAGGGGAATTCGTGCTACAGGAGGAATATTCACTTGTGTATAGGTCTGCTCATTCAACTGCAGCTGTCCAAGATAGACATTAATGTAATGGACTGGCTGTGAGAGACTGCTCACTTGAACACAATGGAAATTATGTGTGTGTAAGTAGCACGAACACACAGAGAACTGGCTGTGAAACACACCATTTATAGCTGATGCTCTTTTGGACTGGTTTTTTTGAAGCCTCGGTGGGGTTGTTTCTTCTGACAAATGGGTCCAATGCCTCACAGATTCAGTGCCAGGGTGCATGACTGAAGTCAGAAATAGAGGCATTCTGGATAAAATGTTATGGACTGAGAACATTTTACATTCTTTCCTTGTTCTTCTGTGCAGTGTTCTGCCAGTGAGAGCCAGCACAAAATCTCTTGGTGACGGAAAAATATCAAAGATGAGAGAAGGAAATTTGAGCTAGTTCTAGTTGGCATTATCCTTGTACCTGAAATAAATTTATTTTAATTTAATATTTTGAGTATTACATTCTCTTTACTTGCTCTCTGCCTGCATACATGAAATGAATAAACCAAGAGTGCCCCTTTTTAGGGCTATTTTTTGTTATGTCAAATTCATTTCTCTCCCACTCTATTGCCACCCATCAGCCTCGGCAAAAAATGTGCAAAATACATCTCTCTCTCTCTCTCTCTCTCTCTCTCTCTCTCTCTCTCTCTCTCTCTCTCTCTCTCTCTCTCTCTCTCTCACACACACACACACACACACACACACACACACACACACACACACACACACAGGCAAATTACAAATTGGAAAGTCTCTCATGACCAAGTAAGAAAACAGGGCAGTAGGATAATTTGTAGTTTCTAAATGGTGTTTATATATAGAAATTGGTCTGTATGCTGCATTTATTTGATGGAGTACATGTGTTTCCTCATGCTGTATGTAGAATAAGAAACAATATGACATTTAATTTCTGTTGGACAAAACGTGTTTATTTCTTGTCTGAATCCTGGGCTACAGCAATGAACTTTGTCCACAGATTGTTCTTCCTTCATGTAATGGAGGAAAAATGCAACTGTGGACACTGCATCATGTAATTTCCCCATGCATCCTCCACAGCCTGACTAAACACAGCTTTGTTAGAGGCCATCTGATCTCGACTGTCGGTCATTTGTCCCAATCAGTGCTACCTAACAATAGCAAGACCGTGCACTCAATTTGCTTACTAAATCACAATCTGTCTTACATCACTGCACCCTTCAGTAAGAGTGATAGATTTGGTGAGTGGGAAGTAACTATACTGCCACTCATCTCAGACATTTCATACTTGCAGAACTGCAGTGCGAAAGGTGGGAGGTAGGGTGGGTGGGAGGGAGGTAGGAGGGAAGTCAGTATGGAACTGATGTAGCAGAAAATCAGTTTGTTAAGTAAACACCACTTGGTGTTAGGCTCATACTCACCCAGTTTATGGACTGCAGTTGTTCTTGTTGTTGTTATTGTCAGTCCGAATGGGGTTTGATGCAGTTCTCCACTCTGGTCTACCTTGTGCAAGCATCCTTGGCTCTCGGTAACCATTATTAAATTCATTATCATGTGTTTAAATCTGGTAGGAGGCATACAGTAATGATTGTAACACAGTACCACATGGAATGACTTCAGCGCAGTCACCACCAGCAACTTCTGTGCAAATGACTGGTCAGAGAATTCTGTACTGCCTTCACAGAGTGAATAAAAGTACTTGTTTCTCATGAGGTACTGCAGTGCTGGAAGTTAAGCCGCATCCTGTTAGCAACTGACACAAGCTGAGTGGACCAAAATCCATTTAGTTCACTTTCAGAAGACTAATTCCAGACCACTGCTGTAGCCCCTCAATGAGCTATGGACATATGTGGACGTGTTTAGTCAGATGTTTTTACCTATTTTTCCACTTTTTGTTTCCATTTTAATTTCTTGTATTTCCTTTGTTTTGACTGCCATTGGGACCCTAGTTGTTGGACTGCCCCAGTCCAATTATGCTCTTACTCAAGTCACTACTCGACAAAAAATTCATATTTGCAGTTTCCTCTTTATTGGATGTGTCCACATTAGTCACATTGTGTTGCTGCTGTCATAATATCAGCTTCCATCCCTGTTAGCCATGACCACAGAGATATGCATGGCCAAAATACAAAGTTGCTTCAAAATTGTCCACAGCAACTGCTTTAACAGCTTCCCAATTAAATGTTCGAGTATACCAAAATGGGATAATGATGCATTGCCTGTAGTTCTGTCAAACTGTGCTCTTACAGATTACTTTAAAGACTTCAGTTTTGAAATTTCCTTTCCCCTCCAAGTGATGTAGGACTTGCCTTATGCATGTCAAGGAATCCAAATTTGCACTGCAGTTGGATTTTGTGTAAATGTTACATTAGTTTCTTGTAAAAGTTGTAACAGCAGTCCCTGACAGGAATGCCTGATGTTAAGTCATCAGTACTGAGTACCACACTTGTTGATGATAGTTTTGTTGGTTAAGCTGTGTATCCAAATTGGCATATAGTTCCTTTAGTTGCTGGATATAAAATTTTCCAATTGTTTAAACTCCCACACCTTTATGCTGGTTCTTCATGCTGTCATTGTTGCTCTCTGCAGTGTTGCTATGAACATGTGCTAGGCTGTTACAGTATTTGTGATTTATGATGCCATATATCATTGCTACCAATGTCACATAGTACACTTCAAGACACCTACACTATCTTCTTTGTAAATTAGATATACTTTTCTGCATATCACCTTAACACTGTCCACAGTATGAAGTGGCTTCCACTAGTCATTCACTATGAAACACACAAGTCTCACTTGTTCTGTGTGTACAGGTACAAATCAGTGAGGCTGATACACTGATGCCAGTTGCCACCGATGCATTTTTACAGGAGAATGCCATCAATAGCGATTTGGATGCCTACAGTGCTATATTTCAATCACATTGCAGTCTGCTGTAGCAGTGTGAACAACAAGAGCTATTCAGTGTAGTTTGGGGGCTAACTGAGCATGTGCTAATAAACACAAAATACATAGAAAATAACTATCCAAACCCTAACCAACAATGTACCTTGAACAAACTGCTTGCATCTGTAAGAAGCTCCCTAACAGGGTAGTGTGACTCAATTGAAATGAAAACTTATGTGCTGGCCACGCATGTTGAGTATCTGTGGGCATACCCTCGACACATTAAACCTCCTTACCACTGGGGCAGCTATTAGCATGTTGGAATCCAAAATATGAACTTTGATGAAGAATTACTCTAACACAACAACACTCTGGAACAGGTTAGTACACCCCTAAATAGAAAAAGCTCATAAAATCATAATGTATTGTTGAGGCCAGTGTCCTCCAGTTTTGTAGGTATGCAGTCATTACAGTACTTGCAGATAGTTTAAAGTGTTTCGATCAGGATTCTCGGTATTCATGTGGCCTTTATGGCTTCCTATCAACATCACACTACTAATACAAAAGAAAGTGAGTCACATAGTTGTAAGCAGCCACAACTCTGCTACACTACATGGCATGTCATTTGCGACGTGTGCTACGTGAACTGCTGTGGCTCATCACTTTGGGATCTGCTGGTTCTCAGTAACTTGAAATCCAATGGAGACACTATCAGAATTGTACAGGACATAATTTCTCTATCTCCTAACTGTGACAATCTGTAATTTTATAATGGTCTGTTATTTTTTTCCCCTTTCATGAGGGGTGTTCATTCCAGCAAACTAAGCTGTACCATTATTTCGGTCACTGGCAGTGTCCTTACACCAGCCTCCAAACACCAATGTTGCCTTGCTTTTTGTGGGCACCTTTGTCCTTCTCTGTGACAGTGGCTGTATATGGCAGCTGTAATGAATTCAGACAATTAAAATTAAAATATTTTGTGGTTCTTCACTTGGATCATTATGCAGTTTTCATCAATCTCACTTTTATAAAATTCCACATGTATGTACATGCCACAGCACCTGATTCCTTATCTCCATCACTATTTTAATTTAGCAACTTCTTGACATTAAAATGAGCATGTGCAGTGAGAAGACAACCACTGCCACATATCAAGATGTTTGATTTACACTCAAATTCTGTTAATGTAAAGTTATTCAGCTTCTTAATATTTTTGCAGATGCCGCAGAAGTTGAGGATGGAGGAGCTGTTGGCAGGTGAGATATTTGCTTTCTTCAGTAGCTTAATTACACATTAAAGTTACGACTTTAATATTTTATTATGTGGTACTTTATTTTTCATCTTTTTCTTTGACATTAATATTCCATTGGTGGTGTGCTAAATAATTTTTGTGAAACAGTTTTTAAAAACTCTATACTATAACTTAACACTGGATGTTAATTATGTCATACATAATTCATACTGAAAATTGGCGGTGTTATTGTAACTACGAAAGATTGGTTACAAATGTGCAGTTGCATTGAAAATGTGTACTGTGGTAAATTGTGAGGGAAATGTGGTCAAAGAGAAAAAAGACAAATTTTTAAGTACCAAATTGACATTTAGAAATTTGTCATTGTAATGTTAAGCAAACATTACAAATAGGCACACTACGATAAGTAGTAATGAATTTTGCCACCTGACTGATGTGTGAAATAGCCTGACCCATCTGGGTGCCACAGTTACTCTCAATCCCCCGCCTGCCAAGAGTGTTGTTGACTACCCGGTGACAACATGCTACTGAGTACAAGGTGGCTGACTTGTTGGTGGCTTCACAACTTGTGTACTGCATTCTCGAGACCCATCTCATACTCCTCTGGCCCCCTCTACTCCCATACCAGCTTCCCTAATTTGAAAATTTTGGAGTTCCCCTTAACTTAAGTTTCACAATCCTTCCCTCAGTACTAGCCTGTACCTGTACCTGTACCTGTACCTGTACCTCCTATGTTACACCCTCTGCCACCCCATCACCTCTATGACATTTGCATTAAATCTGTCCACCACAACTCCTCACGCAGTTGGCCTGCAGGTTTATGACAATTTATCTGGTTGGCAGAGGGACAGAACGCAACAATGTAATTCCTGGCTTAGCCTTTTACTGCTTATTTCCAGATTAACCCTTTCATGGCCAATCGAACGTCTTAGGCTGATGCATAACACTGTAGTGTTTCTTACAAGTTAAGAAAGTCAGACTATACATACTGGAGACTTAAATCATCATAAATAATATAATTTGTTTCGCTGTTCACTTCAGTCTGTTGGGATAACTTTCTGGATCCACAACAGTAGAAATCATGTGGTTTTGTAGCAAAAAGCCATGTTCAAAGTGTATTTTCACTCCAAAGGAAGTATGTCAAGATCATTGAACAGAGAGCAGAGAAGATGAAATCTGAGGGTGCAAGATCAGATGAAAAGGGTGGGTGCAAAATGACTTCTCAACCCAGTTGTTCTATAGTGTTTGTTGCCAGTCTAGCAGAATGCTGGTGACTGTTACTGTGGAATAGCACCACTTCACACAGTCTTCCTGGATGTTTTTCTGGAACTATATCTGCAAGATGTCTGTTGTTGACAATAAATACCAACAGGAAAGTTTCACCTCATGCAAGCAACTCGTAGTACACCACATGGTCACCTACATCTAAATCTACATGATTACTCTGCAATTCACATTTAAGTGCTTGGCAAAGGGTTCATCCAACCACAATCATACTATCTCTCTACCATTCCACTCCTTAACAGCGCATGGCAAAAACGAACACCTAAACCTTTCTATTGGAGCTCTGATTTCTCTTATTTTATTTTGATGATCGTTCCTACCTATGTAGATTGGTCTCAACAAAATATTTTCGCTTTCAGAAGAGAAAGTTGGTGATTGAAAATTCATAAATAGATCTCGCCGCAATGAAAAACGTCTTTGTTTTAATGACTTCCATCCCAACTCGCATATCATATCTGCTATACTCTCTCCCCTATTACGTGATAATACAAAACGAGCTGCCCTTTTTTGCACCCTTTCGATGTCCTCCATCAATCCCACCTGGTAAGGCTCCCACACCCCGCAGCAATATTCTAACACCGGACCTCTGCACAATATCCATAACATTATCTTGTGTGGATGCTCAAATGTCTATGTGGCACTGCTGCTCTGTTTGGACTAAAGCATTCCTTTCCGTTCTTTCTCTTACATTAGCATAAAAACAAAATTTCTAGTCATCAGTAACAATACAGGTTAGAAATGGTCAGTGGTATTCACCCACTAATCAAGAACAACAAGAGGGTAATGTACATACGGCCAACCACTGATTTATATGGTTTGGCATGTGGTACCCGTATGATTTATTGTTGAACCTTCTCCTTTGTATTCAAATGCTGCACAGTGACGGAATGGTCATACTTCATCACATTTTCTGGTTCTTGAGTGCAATGATGTGCATCATCGTGGATTAATGCATCTAGACGATCTTCATCAAATGCTGAAGGTCTTTCTGAAAATGGAGGGTCAATAATGTCAAAACACTCATCCTTTAAATTAGAATATCTTTCCTTGCCATGCTCTGTCCCATGGCATTATCCCCATACATGGTGAAAACGTTACCATTGAAACCACATATTCATAAACTCCACTGTTCTTATTTTGCCGACTTAGCCATTTTAAATTAAAATGTAGCAGTGCTTTGTGTCAACATAATATTCATAGAATGACAATTTACCTAAAAGAATGTGTCCACATTAAGTGAGAACAAGGTAATGTACTTCGTAAAAATGGTGGAAAAGACAACTGTATCCTTTGATCCCTAGGCATATGAACTTGTCTTAGATCACATGTAATGCCCCCAACAACACAAAACACAATGATGGGAAAGGCTGACTTAAAGCATACATTGTGTGCTCACTCTTACATTATTGGTATCGGCTGCATAAGTAACAATAACACAGTGCACAGTGTTCACTTAAGATGTCTCTCTGTTTTTGCTCCCAACATTTAATGTTCTAATGATGTACCAACATCATAATGCATTGATGGTGGGTGATTTAAATAAAAAATATGTACAAATGAAATGAGCTTCATGACAAGGCTGAAGATATATTGGTACATAGGACACTGCATAGAACTGTATGGAACATTGTAGATGTAACTGTAGATGTGCTCCAAGGAAGTGTGTGGGGCCCTTGATATTGATGTTTCATATTAATGACATCACAGACATTCTTCTTCTTTTTGTTTTTCTGTTTGGGGTATCTAATGACCACATACTAATTTCAATGCTTCCTCCTTTGTTCTTCTTCCAGGTTTCCTTCGTCTTCACTATCTATCCTTTTTTCTTCCTCAGACCATTCTGACCCTGTCTTCCTCTTCTTCCTGCCTTGGAATGCTTCCATTTGCAACACTTTCTTCTTGAAATCCTATCATTCTGCTGGGTCTTTTTCTTGTATTTCTTTCCAAATCTTTCCTAACTACTTGAATCTGTCCTGTTGTTGACATCTTGTCCCAAAGATGCTTAACAATCTGCTCATGGATTTCCTAGCAGCCTGAGTATTTTTCAAATGATTCTTAATTCTAGGACTTGAAGTTTGTGTAACTCATAATTCAACATTAAACATTCACTTGCATAGAGACATTCTGGTTTTACTACTGTGCTGTAGTGCTGTATTTTCAAATTTTTAGACACACACACCTTGTTGTAAATGTTCATGTTTATATCATATGCTTTATCCATTTTACATACTATTTTGTCTACAGCTAATATTTTTGAAGCCATTGCCTTGAATCTTTCCTCCCAAATATTTAAATTTATAAACCCTCTTTATCAGTTCATTACCTGTTACTAGGATTTCTGGGTCATTTTTTATGTTTGCCCTAAAACATTTTTCCTACAGAAACTTTTAAAGCTGCTTTGTTAGGTATTCCTTCTAAGAGGTTGATTTGTATTTCTGAATTTGTTATATTTTTATAAAGAATGGCATAATCATTTGCAAATACTAGACACTGAATTTCAGTATCTCTTTTTCCTGAAGTCTCCAGTCTAATTGTGACAGCTTATGTTCTTTGCCTTTTGTTTCAATTATCTTACTATTTCCTCTAAGATGCAGTTGAGGTGGCGTGGAAACATGTTGTCACCCTGCATTTCACCTGTTATTTTGAGTGCCTTAGGTGTTTCACACCAAAACTTTATTTATGCTTCAGTGTGTGGGTGTTTCACGAATAAGGTTTGCTAGTTTAGTGTAATGCCAAGTTCTTGAGTCACTTTACCCACTGTTTACCTGTCAATCAAATGCTTTTCTAAAACCTGTAAATGTTAAAACTATGTCTTACAATTCGTATGGACTAAAAGTTGAAATTCTGTTCTGAGCCAGATTCGATCTTTCTAAATCCACTTTGATATTCTCCCAAATGGCTGTCAAGTGTTACTTCTACCTTGTTTAGTAATATTGTTAAAAATATAATACAGCCCACTGGCAACAGATACATACCTGTGCAATTATTTAGATAATGCCTATGACTTTTTTGTGCACAGGATGGATAGGAGCCACTTTCCAGTCTTCTGGAATATTTTCAGTTTCCCATATTTCTTCAGACATAATCTGAAGGTTAGTTGTCATTTCTGCTTGACACCAGTTATGGTTGAGATGATTTTATTTCTTCTCCACTGGCTTTGTTGTTTTTCAGGGTTTTTGTTTGTTTGGTTATTTGTTTGTTTGCTGTAGGTGGTAGATCTGCTTCCATGTTTTCCTCAAATATCTGGAAATTCTAGGTAACAATTCAGTTATCTACAGTTGAAAAATTGATCAAAGTACTTTCTTAGTAATTTACATGTGTGGTTATTGCTTAGACCTATTTTACCATTTTTGTCTCTGATGTAAATACATTGGAGCATGATAGCCCTTTTTGAATAAAACCATGACTGTATGTATGAGAGCATTTTTTCTGCTGTAGTACACTGTGATTCTTTTTTATCACTGATTACGATACTCGTGTCATCTGCAAATAGTAGAATTTTGGCTGGGCTGTCTGGAGCCTGTATGTCATTGATATAAACTAGAAATAACAATGGGCCCAGAATGCTGCCCTGAGAAACAACTATTTAAATTTGTTTTGGTTCAGATATGGGTTTAAAATTGTGAAGATTCTTGGATGACCTCAGCTCAACAACTTGTGACCTGTTTTGCAGATAGGATTCAAACCAATTTTTAACGGTACCCCTGATGCATATTGCTTCAAGTTTCCCTAGTAATATTACATTGTTCACAGTATTGAAGGCTTTGGCTAAATCTAGATTAATTCCAACAACCTGTTTATTTGACTCAAAATTTCTTACTATTTCTGTGCAATATGGCTGTTTCTGTACTGTGCCATGTTGACTGTTATTTATTAGTTTATGTTTTTCTAGATATTTTGTAACCCTGATTTTCATAAATTCCTCAAGTATTTTGGAGAAGTATGGGAGGAGAGATATAGGTTGGTAATTTTCTATTTTATGTCTGTCACCATTTTTGTGTAGAGGTATCACTTTAGATATTTTATTTTATCCGGAAATATCTCTTCACTAAGGGACAAGTTTGCTATGTGCTCTATAGGTTCGACAACACGTGGAGCAATTTTTTAATTATTGATACAGGTACATCATCCAAACCAGAGGACAATTTGGATTTCAAGCATTTAATGACTTTTAGAACTTAATGCTCGTCTGATGGGATTGCCATCATGCTGGTATTTACCATTGGAGACATCACTGTTAATTGTTGCTTAAAGTAAGGGGAATATTAACAAAATAATTGTTTACATTGTTTGCCATGGCGTTTTTTCTATGGGGATATTTTCATTATTTTTAAGATGGATTTCCTGTTCTTTAGTTTGACCCAAATTTTTTTTTTTTTTTTTTACCTCATCATTCTGGACTTGTTACTAGCCTGCCTTATTAATCTATCATTACTTAATAATTTTGCTTTTGATATTACTTTGCGGTAAGTCTGTTTGTATGTTCTCACATACTCAACAAACTGCTGATCATGACATGTTTTTAACTTTAAACTTAGTAATATCATGGTTTCACTTGATGTTTTAATTCCGGATGTACTCCAGGTCCCTTTGGATCCAGATGATCTGTAACTCAAAAGCTTTTTTGGGAAGCACATTTCAAAGTATGCCATAAAAGTGGAAGCAAATGTATTGTAAGCATCTTTTGTGTTTGTTTGTGCCAAGACCTCTGGCCAAACTGCATTTTTAACATTATTTTTGAACTGATTACAATTTTCAGTAGAGAAAAATCGTTTGTACTCCTTTTTATTTTCCCCTTCTTGGGAGTTGCAGTGAGATTAAAGGTTAGTGCATTATGATCTGATAATCCTATATTCACATTTGTAACTGCAACTTCATGTGTGACCACATTTGAGAAGATGTTATTTATTAGGCTTTCACTGGAATCTGTTGTTCTAGTGGGAGCTGATACGTGGGGAAACAAGTTGAAGCTTTTAGTATGTCTAAAAACTTGTATTTTACTGAACTCTGGACCAATAGATTAATATTAAAGTCACCACAAAGAATTATGGCAGAGTTCTCATTTGAGAAAAATGTCGAGCATTTCTTCCAAATTCTTAAGAGAGACTTCAGTATCTCCAGATGGTGATCTGCAAATTGCTGCAACAATTACTTTCTTTTCTATGATTAATGGTATAGCCTCATATCTTAACTTAAATTTAAGCTTGGGATTTAGATAAATGCATACACCACCACCTTTGACATTTTGCCTATAGTACTGACTGGCAAGTTTATAATATGTGTGACCAAAAGGACTTAAACTATATCTGTACATTGTATAAGGCTCAGTCACAACTTCTGTGCATGTCTATGACAGGTGGGGTGGGCAGCCTATCAAGTTAGGCTGTGGTCTCCTGATCTCACATTTTGTGCTCGCTTACTCAGTTGTGCAGGACTCTGACACTTGTCTCACTCCTCTGTCAACACAGCTTCCCTTTCATGTCGTTTGTCCCCTAACACTGCAGTCAGGTGTCATGTGGTGTAATTATTTAATACAATGATGTATTATATTCTGTAACTTATCTTCTATACTTCTTCTCAAACTCTGTTATAATTACTTTAAAATTCAAAATTGATGCCTTTGACGCATCACATTTATATAAATAACTTACTATGTCACTTTTGACTTAACAAATTATTTATTCCCTTCATCATCACACTCATGAACTACACTAAAAGATCACCTTCATTCAGTATAAAACAGACACTCACAATAATTTTGAAGGTTCCTCTTCTGTGTCTCACAACATACATCAGTTGTTGAAATAACTCCTTCGGCAGCCTATTGCTTTACAGGACAGTGTGGTGACCCCACAGAATACTTATTTTAACACATGTAGTTTGGCACCCAAAGCTGCTGCGATAGCTGTACAGTGCTGAAGGTGCATATTGTCCCCTGATGTAAGTCACCACACACAAAATAGAAATAACACTAATGAACAATATCTGTACATTTATGTTTGACATGTTGTTTTCTATTGCTCTTTTCATAATGTGTACACAAAACTTCTTTCAAAATGGCATTCATTGATAAGAAGTCATTGATATGTGCATCTCTCCTCTGGAGTGGTACGTACAAGCACAGTCTGTGAACATGGCGCCCAGTGAACACAGTCCAAAGTTTTTTAAAATTTTTTTTTCCTATATGCCATGAATGTGGATTTCTTTTTGTAACTATGGCTTCAGAGATTGGTTATAGCCTCAGTACATCATTGTCCATGATAAAATACGCAAATTTACCCTCAATCGCAGCCATAATTTAAGAGCATGTCACTAAAGTGAACATAAAGTACTTGAAAGATGTTTTCTCTCTGTGTGTACAATAGTATCCAGTGCAGAACAACAGCAGCTACGGTCACCAGAGGCTGGACCCAGTACTGCAGGTGCAGCGAAGTCACCTGGTGAGTAAGAGTAAGAGCCCACTGTGGCAGGCTTACATTCCTGCTCTGTACACTAGAGAATCAAATGTATCTGGACACCTATTAGTGGACATTAAGATTTTGTGTTCTCCTTTGAGGACTTGAACTCTTCTGGGGACACTTTGACATTTCGAAATCTCTGTGGGTGGATGCCAGCCCATTCTTCCTTGATAGCTGATACCAGACAAGGTAGAAATATTGGACACAGGGTATGGAGTGAAAATGCCATTTTTAACTAATCCCTAAGACGATCCATTGCTTTCAGGTTAGAACGTCGGCAGGCAAGCCTTCTTCAGGAATGCCACTGGTTATAAGCCTTTGCCTAACAATGCTGATACATGAGAGGTACAAGTGTTGAGCTGATCAAATCGGTCGTTATCTGTGAACTGTTCCTCTGCTGTGCATAGTACACAATACTGTCAAATATGTACTTACCCTTCTGCATTTATCATATCCTGAAGTACAATAAGGTGGTGGTGGTGGTGGTGGTAGTGTTGGTGGTGGTGGTGGTGGTGGTTAGTGTTTAACGTTCCGTCGACAACGAGGTCATTAGAGACGGAGCGCAAGCTCGGGTTAGGGAAGGATTGGGAAGGAAATCGGACGTGCCCTTTCAAAGGAACCATCCCGGCATTTGCCTGAAACGATTTAGGGAAATCACGGAAAACCTAAATCAGGATGGCCGGAGACGGGATTGAACCGCCATCCTCCCGAATGCGAGTCCAGTGTGCTAACCACTGCGCCACCTCGCTCGGTACAATAAGGGGAGAACAAGTTAAAGAGGAGAAATTGCATATTGTTACACTACCTGCTCTGCACTGCATTGTTGGCAGTAGAGTTAATGGCGGATAATGTTCACTGAGTAGTCACTCTATTCAAATTCTTCCGTCAGATACCCACGGAGTATAGCATTGTTTGTCACTACAAATCTCGTTTCCACTCATCCACTCAACAGGAGTCATGGGTTTTTATACTACAGTCAGTGTGACTTTATGTTGAACAGAAATGTTGTTTCCAGAAGCTGCTCAGCCACTGTAACCAGTTTTTCTAACTCCCTGTACACAGCCATTTCCTTAGTGGGCTCCCAGCTGCACTTCAAAACTGAAGAGTGACTGCAGCAGCTAACTGCAAGCTGGTTTTTACTATTTCCTACCACAATGATAGAAGCACTTGTCCATCAGCATACTGTGTGTGCCTGGACTTCATGTAGCATTGGTTGTTCCTTCACATTTTCACTTAACTGTCACATCGCTGACAGCTGACTTGGGCAAGTTTGGAAGGGCTGAAATGCATTCCTGTGTTAATTATTCAGGTGTAATGCAAAGAAAAGTCCATGTTCAGTGTACTCAGATCCCTGACTGATAAATTCTGCTTACAAAACAGTATTACCTGCCACTTCCTATAATATATATGACGGCAGTATCTGTTGCCGAAAGAACAATTGCCATGGATAACCATGCAGCTTTGCTAGAAATGAAATGATGATTAAATGGATGGAGCGTCTGCCATGTAAGCAGGAGATCCCGGGTTCGAGTACCGGTTGGGGCACACATTTTCAACATTTCCCCAATGAAGTACATCAACGCCTGTTTGCAGCTAGGGTGTCCATTTAATTATCATTTCACTTCCTATAATAGTAGCTCCACCTCTCATTGAATTAAAACGCTCAGTTGCCCATTACAAAAGGGTGCGCATGTATTTTGATTGGATAGTGTGTTTATAGTTCTTATCTATGTGATTTCTGCAACCCCTTAGTCAGTCCACCATACACAATTGAATTAGAATCCAGAAATCACAATATATTTGATTATATTTATGTTTTTGAATATTGAGGACTTTGATTTGGGGCGAGTATTTACTGACTTACAGAAATACAAAGTTTACCTATATAGCTGTGGAAATGTGTGTGCTGAGAATTACAGGGAGGGAAAAGGAAACGGAAAAATGGACAGGGAACAGGCAGGAGTAGGAGACGTAGTGGGGAGGTAGTGGAGATGAGTGACAAATGTAGTGATGGAGTGAGTGGCAGATAGGATAAGACAATTACTTGCTCCTATCCTAGAGAGGTGAGTGGGGGGAACATTGAGGTGACAGTCTGGTGAGAGGCATTGAGTGGATATCAGGCTACATGGACTACAAGCTGCAATGCCTGTAGCTTGAGACCAGAATACCAGGAGAAGCCAGGGAAGAGGCTTAATCAAACAGTGGGACTCCAATGAATGAATGATGTGAGTAGAAGAAACAGAGGATGATTTGTATTTCAAAACTGAACATTTTTGTACAACCTATTAGGGTAGTAACTTAAATGGAAATATTGGGGTGTGAATCTAGTTTATAAATGGTCATAGCTGATGCGTTCAGTACTACCATAAGTTATTTGATACTAACATTTTCAGGGGCTCCCTTAACCTTTCTGTGGTCAATCAGACATAAAGGTCCTGCCAAAATGTTTGTTTCAGAATCTGCATAACCATAGGAATGTCCCATTTCATTGTGTACTGTGATCTGTTGTTCAGTTTATGTACAATTAGAACCCAGAAGCTGACAGGTGATGCTAGAATGTGTTTTTTTCTTTGTTGGTACAGAAGTGAGTACAGTATGTTTTATAGAAGGAGCTTCGTATCTTTGGCTTAATTGTGGATGGCAAAGACAGTGTAGATATTATTTATCTTTGTTACATTATTTGCTAGGTATATACTATTTGACATATATTTTCACTGATAACTCTTTCTTGAAGAAAACTGATGTCTGTGTCTTGTAACTAAAATTAATGCATGTCTTTATTAATGAAAATCATATCAAAATCGTGACTGTAGTTGGAAATCTACCACCACAAATGTACAGATACTGTTCTTTTGATGTACTGTTTTTCTTCTTTCTCATGAGATAGTGTACTGGAGACATTTGTTTTCTTTTCCTTATTTTGTGTTGAATGTCTTAATAGTTTCTTGGAATTAATTGTTTACAATTATTTATGGAGCTGTCTTTTGAATTACGGGGAGGGTGGCTATGAAGAATACAGTCAGCAGAAATAAGGTTTCTATGATCTACTTTATAACATATGAAAGCTGATCACCTCTGAAATGAAGGTGCTGGGAGTGTATAGTAGAGTGAAAACAACTGAAGCATGTGGGATGAATGTGTCAATGCTTTTGGAGAGAATGGCTGATAATGCAGTATCACTTCCTGTTCACTAGATTTGTCTCTGGTGCCAGTACCTTTGTTCATAAAATATTTCCCATCAAGACTTTCACTACAGTTTGATCCCAGACCAATCTGTTCGTCTTTCTGCCTCACCTCTCTACAGGGAGTCCAGCAGGGAGCTGCCTTGCCCCATCTGCCACCCACACTCGTGGTCATATGTCCCACCTAATGTGGATGATCCATGCACAAGGAGAGAGATGTGCTCAGGTAGCCATGAACATTAGAACTTCATTGGAACACAGAAGGCACATGATAATGTTGGGCAAGTGAAACAGCTTCCTAGTGCAAGCAACATAAAAATACTCCTGATATGCTGTAAGGTTGTCACTAATATGAGCTAAGCTGAGCACTGCAAGTTGCACTGATGATGTCCTAGATTCCAATGTTGCTGTGCTCAGAGGAAAAGTTTTGACTGTAACAGCAGCCAAAAGTATGAACTGTCATCCCCATGGAGGAGATGGCAGTGTCATCCATGAGGCACACACCTGGAAGAAAAATACAGAAATTGGGCCAAGACATCAGTAAGGAGGGATGATGATGTGGAATGGTGCAGGCAGAAAGATACCAGGATGAAAGAAAGAAGTGCCACAAGGCATTTGAACACGGAGCAAAACCATTCAAACACTATGCAGAAGCACTTGAACACAGAGATGAAGGCTACCTAATGGATAACAAGACACTGGTAAAAATCTTCCAGAGACAAAAAGTTAATTATAAAAGCACAAGAAGAGAGATGTTCCTGAGTGGACAAGAGGAAGAGTGTTTCATTGCGGCACAGATGGTACATGCCAACATGAAGCAAATGAAACAACTTTCTGATGAAGGCAAGGAAGAGAATGCCATGATGCATGAAAAGATTGCCACTAATATGAAAATTATTCTTGAAGCTTCCAGTTGAGCACTCTGTCTGTAACAACTGACAAACACTGCTGTAGGTTGCACTGGCAATGCCAATATTGTGGGCCGCATTCTTATTAATATAGTCATGCATTCCAAAGTAGATAGTTGATGTCGAGTTTGGAACTTGGGTTGGCTGGTGAGCCACTGTACATTCCCCTACAAAGGCTATGTAGTGGAGAAATACTGTTAAGTTGTCCAGTGTCGCATGGCTCCAGGGTGGAAACCGTGCAGTGGCTGTCATTGGCAAGATCCGCTGCACTGAGGGTGAGTTTCAGTTTCAAGCCTGTTCAGATGCCAGCAACTGACATACCTCTGTTCTGTGGCATAAGG
The DNA here is from genome assembly GCF_021461395.2 of Schistocerca americana. NCBI lineage: Eukaryota > Metazoa > Arthropoda > Insecta > Orthoptera > Acrididae > Schistocerca > Schistocerca americana. The sequence goes on from NC_060119.1 coordinate 44,095,830, forward strand.
CAGAATTGTAAAACACCAGCCAGATGCTACTCCACCCACTTCCACCTCATTCCTATTATGTCTCCTAATCCATCCTGTTCCCATACGCATCAGATTTTCTTTCTGTCTCACCTCTACAAAAAATCCACCTGAGAAATAATCTGCCTCACCTGCCACTCATTCTCCTCACTACTTGTACCCATCTGTAAGTAAAGAAAGGAGTGTTACATTGAATGTGTTTGATGTGGCATTATTACTGCACAAACAGCAAAAATGTGGTAAGTGATAAACATTTTTGCTATTACTTTCTGTGGGGTATCTGTGAGAGAAATTCATCATAATTTAAAATTATTGGTGAAGTTTTCTGCAAAACACTAAGTGCTCTCATTGCCAAATACTGGATGAATATAATGTCGGTACATGAATGCAAGTAGTGAAGGTGCATAAACAAGCTTACACACAGTTCCTAAATGTTAAACGTGACACTGTGTTTACTGTGTAACATAAGATTGTATGTTTTATTAAGCAGATTTTAAAATTTGATCAATAATTATGTGAAATGATGACAATAAACATTTATTTGTCCCTGCCAGTCTTCAGATAGCAAGCGTGCAACCGGAATAAAGTTCTGGCTTTCTGGAACTCGGTAATATTGATGGTTGTTTATAATTGAGTAGATTAGATGCTCAATTATACACTGATCCGTACTTTTTCTAAAAGATAGAAACAATTGATTCTGTTCTTTATCAGGTCATGTTGAAACACACTTAGTTTATCACTAGTTTGTTTTACTTGTGCAGATAAAGTATTTATTATATTAACACGCAAATTCTTTTTTTGTCAATCAGGCCCTGCTGAGGAGGAAGGCACGCGCCCCATCGCTCAGGTGAGTGAAAGTAGTGGATGCACGTATGAGACTGGCAGAGCAAGTGTGATTTTCACCAGTAGCATATAAAGTTTGGTTCTGTGGCATGTAATGAGCCCCATACTGCTTCCTGTCCTCCTCCCAGGGTGAGGACATATTTCATCAGCTCAGGGCTTTGAACCGTTAAAATACTTCCTCCTATTCTGAGCTACTCTGCACACTACCAACTTGCTTAATCAAATAAACTCCTTTATTAATATCCTATTCATCTCCATTTCAGTCTCATTGCATCTCCCATGGCAGTCTGTTTCCTGACATCACAAACTTTGCAACTTCTTTAGCACTGTTAACTGAAATGCTATCTCAAGTCTAAATTACTTGCTAAATGAACCAAAAAATATCTCAAAGACCACTCATATACTGGCTCTTAATTTAAAACAAGTAACTCTCTTTAATTATTAATGTCAAGTCATGTGTCATTGGTTAGTGTACAGAATCTTACTGACAGCTCGACTTCATCTTCGTTCTCCTGATGTAATGGCAGTTGTCATGATGCTGACAGTTCTAGGGGGAAGGCACATTGCTGAACAAGAATGAGACAGCAAGGAATAAACCCATGGACTGGTTGTTTGTGTTGCCATCATCATTTGTGAAAGTGGCATGGCTGGACCATGTAAAATTTGGGGATTCGTGTGGATGCTGATAACCACGCCATTGAGTGCCCCCTAACCAGGTATCATCATCATCATGATAGAATAAAACACTGAATTCATCATGAACTGTGAAGAACGATAAACTAATTATCGTTATCCCATCCTGCAAATATGCTGCATCAATCTCCACTAGATTTTGTGTGTTGTGGTTGGCAGGTGTTACTAGAGGAGGCCAAAATGCATGCGTTTTAACTCACGCAGGCTGGCGTGAGGTCTGGAACAGGACAAGGAAATTCGAATTTAGAAAAACTGACTTAGCTGGTGGAATACTTAACTTTAATCCATTAATGATGAACGTCTGTCTTGATGGTACATGATTCACAATATCAATAGTAACTGATATGGGCCCCTTGCTAGGTTGTAGCAAATGAGGTAGCTGAAGGCTATGCTAAACTATCGTCTCGGCAAATGAGAGCGTATTTTGTCAGTGAACCATCACTACAAAGACGATTGTACAGCTGGGGCGAGTGCTAGGAAGTCTCTCTAGACCTGCCGTGTGGTGGCGCTCGGTCTGCAATCACTGATAGTGGCGACACGTGGGTCCGAAGTATACTACCGGACCGCGGCCGATTTAAAGGCTACCACCTAGCAAGTGTGGTGTCTGGCGGTGACACCACATTATGCACAACAGAGAAGGGTATAAAAGTTTAAAGCCATCATTTGAATTAAAAAAAAAAAAAAAAAAAAAAATATCTCTTTGTGGTGGTGACCATTGTTCATCGGTACTATAGACATTGTGAAATGTACACCTTTACTAAAGCGATGTGTTACACCATAGTTGATACTCATTAAACATGACAATAAATATTCCTTAAAATCAACGCTTACCACTTACTGTTGTCTAAAATGCTTACTGATTGCAGTTGGGAACTGAGATTTCTCCATTTTTGAGCAAATATCACAAACACAAATGACAGGTACTCGCAATTGCAAACACATTTCAAAGTACCTTTCTAGAATGATATCAGACTCGTTCTCCTTCATACATTCATGGCCTATCAAACTTCCTAAACTCTTCTGAAAATACTTTCCTGCTTGTGAAATAACTACCAAGTAAACTACTTTGAGAGGTATACTTGTCATAGTGTTTGTTATGTTTGACAGATGTTGATTAGTAATTCAATAAAACTACCTTAGTGTACTTGAGCAAGTGCATCACAAATTGTGCAGTGTGATTTCAAAGTAACTGTTTAGTTACTTTTGTCATTAGGGATTTGCTTTCAGTAACATTAATATAGGTCTCTGGTACATTAAACAGAATTGAATGATCATTCTTGTGATCTTTCAGATCTTGCATTGACTTACTTCCAGCGCCCATTACCATGGCAAACAGTCCTTTATCCAGTAAGTGGTTTCTTTTTCATACATCTTGTTGTTTAGGACCAATCTGTGGCACAAATCTTAAAGGACAGGAATGTGTCAGATAAAATAAAATGTTTAAGAAACCAAAAAAGAGGAGCCATAAGTTTATGTAAATGCAGTCAAGAATGTAACACAGGAATGGCTGCTGAGGTGCCACCTCTCCATTTCTTCCCTCCTCCTCTTTCCTAATCATGACATTATTCCAATGGAATATTGGTGGCCTTTAATCCAAAAAGATGACTTGTGGCTGCTCTTGGAATCGCAGCCTCTGCTAGTTCTGTGCTTGCAGGAAACAAAATTGCATCCTCCTGACTGATTTGAGCTTTTGTATTTCTTCCCAGTCTGCTTTGACTCCCTCTCTCCAAAGATGGCATTCCATATCGTAGGAGGAGAGAGGGGAGTCATGCTGCTCATATGGAAGGACGTTCAAAGTCAACATTTCTCCTGACTACCCAGCTTGAAGCTATTCCTGTCCGTGTTTTACATTCCTCTCCTGAACTTTTCCATATGTACTGTTTACATCCCTCAGTCATTCCGTGTCATGGACACTCTTCATCCAGCTTACTGGCCAACTCCCTCACCCCTTTCTGCTGCTCGTTGACTGTAATGCACACCATTCCCTTTGGAAATCTCCCAGAACCTGACAGAGAGGTGCCCTCTAACTACATGCACTCCTACCCATATCTGGAAATCTCCTGCACTGCCCAATTTGCCCATCATCTCATCACTGTCTCTAGTACGTACTCGAGCAACCATTTACCATTTGCTATCCATTTTCTGACTCCTACCCCACATATATGCACACCCAAATGGCAACTTTCTAGGGATGACTCGAGATTTACTGTTCCCTGGCACCCTTTGAGTAACATAATTTCTCCAGTTGTGATGGCCAGGTAGAGTATCTTACAAATGCCATCATTACCACCACACAATATTCCATTCTCACCCTTCATCTTTACTGTGCCATGTCCCAGTGCCTTGATTGACTGAGCTGTGTTGTGACTCAACTCACATGCAGAGATGTGTTCTCCATGTTTTTAACCATCATTCTATGATGGCAAACTGCATTCATTATGAACAGTTGCATGCACAGTGCCATTGCACCCTTCAGGATAGCAAAAATCTAGCTAGATTTCCTTAACTAGTTCTTCTAACAGTTCCACTACCTCATCTGTTGTATGGGCCCTGCAGGACCAAGATCCATTGGGCTGCTATTCTGCGGAGATTTCAAGCTCCACCCACTATCATTCTGCCTTCCTCCACCAGAAACAAGTGGAGGAGGCGTGGGTAGTACCCTTATTTTGGCAGATTAGCGAGTGCTACAAGCTGCCTTTAGTATGACGGGGCGAGAACTTGCTCTCTCTTCCTATCGATCCTCCAACACAGTGCTGGACGATGTTTGCATTCAGATGTTGCTAAACCTTTCTTTTGTGGGCAAGCACTTGCTCTTTCTTATGTACAACTGCATCTGGGCAGAGGGCGCCGTTTGCCAGATGCCAGCATAAAGACACTCATTCCCATACCCATACCCAAGCCCAGTAAGGAAAAATACCTTCCTTCTAGTTACTGCCCCATTTCTCCCACAAGCTGTGTTTGCAAACTGATGAAACATGTAATTCATGCCTGGCTGGTATAGTGACTAGAGTGTGGCAATTCACTGACCACTGTACTGTGCGGATTTTGATCAGGCCGTCCTGCAGCTGACCATCTCATCACTTTGTCAACGCGAATGGTTTTCTGTGGATATATCAGACACTGCCAGTGTTTTTAAATTTGCAGAAAGCCTGAAACACCTTCTGAAGGATGGGTATTCTTGATCTCTCTACATGTGGCACTTCTGAGGCCACATGCCCCATGTCCTTCAGATATTTTTAAAGTATTGATTTTTCAAGGAATGTTGGTACTGCCTTGTCAGACACCTTTACCAGGAAGTTGGTGTGCCTCAGGGTACTGTTTTGAGTGTGACCCTCTTTGCTATTGCCTTTAACCTTATTATGTCCTGTCTCCTGCAGGTCATCTCCAGCAGTCTACTGTTGCCCACCCCTACCCTGTTACCCTCCCACACCCTGTCCCAGCCTCCTCCTTACCCCCACATGATTGCCTGTCTCATCATGTGCAACTGCTCGCAGCCTGGCTTCAGCTGCCAGAGAGTGTGATCACGTGTGTGAGAGTTGCATTTGCGTGAGTATGTGAGTGTATGTTATCTATATATAACAGAGGCCTTGTTCACTGAGAGCTCACTTTCTTACAGTTTTTTTTTTGTCGTGCCTGTGTGCCTTCCATGGTATTGTTAAATTCATTTCTGAAGAATTGCGATGGCTCGGGGCATTGAGGTGCTGAGGTAGGGGTCAGTGTACACTCATCATCAAACAAACAATTGTGCCTTATTAGACAAAAGCCAGGAAAGATCAGACCATTTGGCAATAGTGCCGTAAAAACCAGACCAGGGATTGATCTTGGGGAGATGAGTGTCATTGGTGTGGTAAATGTGAGGTGTCTGATACTCAGTATTCATGTATGCCCCATATGCTAGTGATCGTTTACTTAACTGCATAGGTTATGGACCTGACTCTCAGAAGGTTCAAATCACTGACATAAGCACACTCTTAGCCTTAGTATATTTATTGGCATTCAGATTCTAAGTGCTCACTGTCTACCATTCAAGCAACTAAGAATGGAAGACCAGTTTTACAAACAAGTTTTTTTGTATTCCACTGCCACTCATATTCTTCATTTTGCAGCTTGAAAATATATCTCTGCATGTTTTGGAATGAAGGTTAAGGCCTCAAAATTACCTGCTCTTCCCAAATCCATTCTCCATGGTGAAATGAGAGAAGCATTGCATGGTAACTTGAAGGTGCAGAGTTCAAAGTTACACATTTCCATTTTTTAATTGTTCTTGCAAATTCACTAGAAAGAGAGACAGATTTTTTGGACATTTATGCAAATAATGGAATTGAGTGTCTGAGTAATGAAATAGCTGCTCTTGTTGCGTATGGGCTTCACTCTGTTTCAGATACATTTATTAAACTACCTGTAGCTAAAGTCATGAAAGTTATAATATTTTATGATAGAGAAAATAACCAACAACAAAAGCAACATTTGAAGAGCTCTTCTTAAAAGACAGAATGAAACATGATACCTTTAACAGTTCATGATAAGAAATATTACACACTACTACAACCACACTTAATACTTACCATCCTTAAATGTTTAAAGCAGTGGTTAAAATTTCCCAGAGTACTTTGACAAAGTGTGAACAAATAATGATGTACTTTTGCACCTACATACAGCCATTAAAGCTCTAATGAAAGGGCAGGCAGCATTATCAAATTAGTTATCAACATTACTGGGTCAGCTACTTGTCAGAGAATATTAACTATAATCTATTAGATCTATTATGAACTACCAGAAAGAAGAATGCCAACAATTAAAAGCTTCCAGATGCATTTGAACTTGGATGCTGGCATCTTAAGTACTCACTTATGTGCCTTTACTGATGTAGATGTAGAATGGGTGCCAAGTTTGATATAGCTATTTGAACACAAACCAGACCTCATGGCAAAGAATAGAAACAGTAAAACTAATGATTCACAGTATCATCCAGTTTCAGGCCTAGGTAAGCAAAGTGTTGCAACAAAACATTTGATCATATTCCATCAGATCTCATCTGTCACATGTGCCAAACTATAACTTCACTTTCCATTACAGTGCTTGTATATAGTCCAGCACAATATCAACATTGTGAAGTGCACTTCCACAAACATTTCTACAGCATAAAGAGATCAAATTTCTTCACGGGGTTTACAATACTATTCTGGTTTTCATCACACAATGTTTGTCTTATATGGGAGTCCTAGTGTACTGCATATCGTGCTCGAAAAAGGGAATGGGGAGAAGGGGAAGATAAGGAAGATGATGGCGAGGTGAGTTGCAGTCTTGTGTTAGACCATCATAGCAGCAATAGTTGCGGGCACAGATCAGCGCAATTTCCCTAAATCGCTCCAGGCAAATTACGAGATGGTTCCTATGAAAGGGCACGGCCGACTTCCTTTCCCATCCTTCCCTAAACTGATGTGACCGATGAACTCGCAGTTTGGTCTCTTCCCTCAAAACAGCCCAGCCAGCACAGATCAGTGGAAGATGTCATGGAAGGTCTTAGAACATCACTGAGACCCTAATTACAAGTAACAGACATAAGAAATAAATGAATACACCTTTGGTTGTTGTTACCCATGCCCTGGCTCCAACTCAAACCATTAATGTTTGCTTGACTGTGATGTTCCTGTGGTGCTGCTTGTGAGTGGATGACTGTAACTGAGGTATTGTCAGAGGTGTTAGTCATTAGAAATGGCATATTAGTCAAATGCTGATTCCTCTCTTGTCATGGTGATAAATGGCAAAAATGTTTAAGGACATTTTGTTCAAATATGTGGCCTGTCCTCAGTGTAAGCTGTGCAGGGTTCAGCAAACGTCTGCAGTATGCAGATGATTTGGCTTTCCAACCATTCTTGTCACATATCTGGCAGAGTCGTGAATTTCTATGTATCCTGTGTTGACAGGACAAATGTTAAGGGGTAGTAACGTGCATTTTTAAAGCTATACAAATTCACCCCAAGGGTGACTATGGGAATGGAAGTTGCCTGAGTATTGGGAGCTTTGGATAAAATATCAACCTGTGTGATTGATGAATCGTTGGAATGTCAGAAGTCTACCTCTACTGAAAACAGAATTTTAAAGAATTTTGTTGAAGGAGGCACTATCAGCAGAATGCCTGGCTCAAGATATGAGCACACAGCAGGATAACACATAGCTTGCCTGTAAGAGCCAACTAATCCCTCCCCTAGATACGAAGCAGTTGTAGTGAGTGACCAACTTCCCAGTTCCAATGATGCAGTTAGTTGAGGGCCAAGGAAAGCTGTACTGCACGCACAATGATCCACTATAAAACAGGAACTCAGTGAGGAAATGTGTTACACTGGCTGGCAGCCACAGAGCTCCATCTGAACGCAATGTGTAAAAATGTACTTTTCACAGATAAGTTGTCTTACCAAGACCAAACAGTACTTTAGCAGTCCAGACATAATGGCAAATAAGTGGTGACAACAGGTAGTACTAGCCGATTGTCAGTTTCCTGGGGGCGTTGGTTTCCCCCGTAGGGGGCGTTGGTTTCCCCCGTAGGGGGCGTTGGTTTCCCCCGTAGGGGGCGTTGGTTTCCCCCGTAGGGGGCGTTGGTTTCCCCCGTAGGGGGCGTTGGTTTCCCCCGTAGGGGGCGTTGGTTTCCCCCGTAGGGGATCTCATGCTACAGGAAGAATATTCACTTGTGTATAGGTATGCTCATTCAACTGCAGCTGTCCAAGATAGACATTAATGTAATAGACTTGCTGTGAGACACTGCTCACATGAACACAATGGAAATTATGTGTGTGTAAGTAGCAGGAACACACAGAGAACTGGCTGTGAAACACACCATTTATGGCTGATGCTCTTTTGGACTGCTTTTTTTGAAGCCTCGGTGGGGTTGCCTCTTCTGACAAATGGGTCCAATGCCTCACAGATTCATTCCCAGGGTGAATGACTGAAGTCAGAAATAATGGGGCATTCTGGATAAAATGTTATGGACTGAGAACATTTTACTTTCTTTCCTTGTTCTGCTGTGCAGTGTTCTGCCAGTGAGAGCCAGCACAAAATCTCTTGGCGACGGAAAAATATCAAAGATGAGAGAAGGAAATTTGAGCTAGTTCTAGTTGGCATTATCCTTGTACCTGAAATAAATTTATTTTAATTTAATATTTTGAGTATTACATTCTCTATTGCCACCCATCAGACTCGGCCAAGTATGTGCAAAATACATCATCTCTCTCTCTCACTCACTCTCTCTCTCTCTCTCACACACACACACACACACACACACACACACACACACACACACACACAGGCAAATTACAAATTGGAAAGTCTCTCATGATCAAATAAGAAAACAGGGCAGTAGGATAATTTGTAGTTTCTAAATGGTGTTTATATATAGAAATTGGTCTGTATGCTGCATTTATTTGATGGAGTACATGTGTTTCCTCATGCTGTATGTAGAATAAGAAACAATATGACATTTAATTTCTGTTGGACAAAACGTGTTTTTTTTTTTTTTTTTTGTCTGAATCCTGGGCTACAGCAATGAACTTTGTCCACGGATTGTTCTTCCTTCATGTAATGGAGGAAAAATGCAACTGTGGACACTGCATCATGTAATTTCCCCATGCATCCTCCACAGCCTGACTAAACACAGCTTTGTTAGAGGCCATCTGATCTCGACTGTCAGTCATTTGTCCCAATCAGTGCTACCTAACAATAGCAAGACCGTGCACTCAATTTGCTTACTAAATCACAATCTGTCTTACATCACTGCACCCTTCAGTAAGAGTGATAGATTTGGTTAGTGGGAAGTAACTATACTGCCAGTCATCTCAGACATTTCATACTTGCAGAACTGCAGTGCGAAAGGAGGGAGGTAGGGTGGGTGGGAGGGAGGTAGGAGGGAAGTCAGTATGGAACTGATGCAGCAGAAAATCAGTTTGTAAAGTAAGCACCACTTGGTGTTAGGCTCATACTCACTCAGTTTATGGACTGCAGTTGTTCTTGTTGTTGTTGTTGTTGTTGTTGTCAGTCCGAATGGGGTTTCATGCAGTTCTCCACTCTGGTCTACCTTGTGCAAGCATCCTTGGTTCTCGGTAACCATTATTAAATTCATTATCATGTGTTTAAATCTGGTAGGAGGCATACAGTAATGATTGTAACACAGTACCACGTGGAATGACTTCAGTGCAGTCACCACCAGCAACTTCTGTGCAAATGACAGGTCAGAGAATTCCTGTGCAAATGACTGGTCAGAGAATTCTGTACTGCCTTCACAGAGTGAATAAAAGTACTTCTTTCTCATGAGGTACTGCAGTGCTGGAAGTTAAGCCACATCCTGTTAGCAACTGACACAAGCTGAGTGGACCAAAATCCATTTAGTTCACTTTCAGAGGACTAATTCCAGACCACTGCTGTAGGCCCTCAATGAGCTATGGACATATGTGGACGTGTTTAGTCAGATGTTTTTACCTATTTTTCCACTTTTTGTTTCCATTTTAATTTCTTGTATTTCCTTTGTTTTGACTGCCATTGGGACCCTAGTTGTTGGGCTGCCCCAGTCCAATTATGCTCTTACTCAAGTCACTACTCGACAAAAAATTCTTATTTGCAGTTTCCTCTTTATTGGATGTGTTCACACTAGTCACATTGTGTTGCTGCTGTCATAATATCAGCTTCCATCCCTGTTAGCCATGACCACAGAGATATGCATGGCCAAAATACAAAGTTGCTTCAAAATTGTCCACAGCAACTGCTCTAACAGCTTCCCAATTAAATGTTCGAATATACCAAAATGGGATAATGATGCATTGCCTGTAGTTCTGTCAAACTGTGCTCTTACAGATTACTTTAAAGACTTCAGTTTTGAAATTTCCTTTCCCCTCCAAGTGATGTAGGACTTGCCTTATGCATGTCAAGGAATCCAAATTTACACTGCAGTTGGATTTTGTGTAAATGTTACATTAGTTTCTTGTAAAAGTTGTAACAGCAGTCCCTGACAGGAATGCCTGATGTTAAGTCATCAGTACTGAGTACCACACTTGTTGATGATAGTTTTGTTGGTTAAGCTGTGTATCCAAATTGGCATATAGTTCCTTTAGTTGCTGGATATAAAATTTTCCAATTGTTTAAACTCCCACACCTTTATGCTGGTTCTTCATGCTGTCATTGTTGCTCTCTGCAGTGTTGCTATGAACATGTGCTAGGCTGTTACAGTATTTGTGATTTATGATGCCATATATCATTGCTACCAATGTCACATAGTACACTTCAAGACACCTACACTATCTTCTTTGTAAATTAGATATACTTTTCTGCATATCACCTTAACACTGTCCACAGTATGAAGTGGCTTCCACTAGTCATTCACTATGAAACACACAAGTCTCACTTGTTCTGTGTGTACAGGTACAAATCAGTGAGGCTGATACACTGATGCCAGTTGCCACCGATGCATTTTTACAGGAGAATGCCATAAATAGCGATTTGGATGCCTACAGTGCTATATTTCAATCACATTGCAGTCTGCTGTAGCAGTGTGAACAACAAGAGCTATTCAGTGTAGTTTGGGGGCTAACTGAGCATGTGCTAATCAACACAAAATACATAGAAAATAACTATCCAAACCCTAACCAACAATGTACCTTGAACAAACTGCTTGCATCTGTAAGAAGCTCCCTAACAGGGTAATGTGACTCAATTGAAATGAAAACTTATGTGCTGGCCACGCATGTTGAGTATCTGTGGGCATACCCTCGACACATTAAACCTCCTTACCACTGGGGCAGCTATTAGCATGTTGGAATCCAAAATATGAACTTTGATGAAGAATTACTCTAACACAACAACACTCTGGAACAGGTTAGTACACCCCTAAATAGACAAAGCTCATAAAATCATAATGTATTGTTGAGGCCAGTGTCCTCCAGTTTTGTAGGTATGCAGTCATTACAGTACTTGCAGATAGTTTAAAGTGTTTCGATCAGGATTCTCGGTGAGTCACATAGTTGTAAGCTGCCACAACTCTGCTACACTACATGGCATGTCATTTGCGACGTGTGCTACGTGAACTGCTGTGGCTCATCACTTTGGGATCTGCTGGTTCTCAGTAACTTGAAATCCAATGGAGACACTATCAGAATTGTACATGACATAATTTCTCTATCTCCTAACTGTGACAGTCTGTAATTTTATAATGGTCTGTTATTCCTTTCCCCTTTCATGAGGGGTGTTCATTCCAGCAAACTAAGCTGTACCATTATTTCGGTCACTGGCAGTGTCCTTACACCAGCCTCCAAACACCAATGTTGCCTTGCTTTTTGTGGGCACCTTTGTCCTTCTCTGTGACAGTGGCTGTATATGGCAGCTGTAATGAATTCAGACAATTAAAATTAAAATATTTTGTGGTTCTTCACTTGGATCATTATGCAGTTTTCATCAATCTCACTTTTATAAAATTCCACATGTATGTACATGCCACAGCACCTGATTCCTTATCTCCATCACTATTTTAATTTAGCAACTTCTTGACATTAAAATGAGCATGTGCAGTGAGAAGACAACCACTGCCACATATCAAGATGTTTGATTTACACTCAAATTCTGTTGATGTAAATTTATTCAGCTTCTTAATATTTTTGCAGATGCCGCAGAAGTTGAGGATGGAGGAGCTGTTGGCAGGTGAGATATTTGCTTTCTTCAGTAGCTTAATTACACATTAAAGTTACGACTTTAATATTTTATTATGTGGTACTTTATTTTTCATCTTTTTCTTTGACATTAATATTCCATTGGTGGTGTGCTAAATAATTTTTGTGAAACAGTTTTTAAAAACTCTATACTATAACTTAACACTGGATGTTAATTATGTCATACATAATTCATACTGAAAATTGGTGGTGTTATTGTAACTACGAAAGATTGGTTACAAATGTACAGTTGCATTGAAAATGTGTACTGTGGTAGATTGTGAGGGAAATGTGGTCAAAGAGAAAAAAGACAAATTTTTAAGTACCAAATTGACATTTAGAAATTTGTCATTGTAATGTTAAGCAAACATTACAAATAGGCACACTACGATAAGTAGTAATGAATTTTGCCACCTGACTGATGTGTGAAATAGCCTGACCCATCTGGGTGCCACAGTTACTCTCAATCCCCCGCCTGCCAAGAGTGTTGTTGACTACCCGGCGACAACATGCTACTGAGTACAAGGTGGCTGACTTGTTGGTGGCTTCACAACTTGTGTACTGCATTCTCGAGACCCAGCAGTCCCAACAGACATCTTGCAGATATAGTTCCAGAAAAACATCCAGGAAGACTGTGTGAAGTGGTGCTATTCCACAGTAACAGTCACCAGCATTCTGCTAGACTGGCAACAAACACTATAGAACAACTGGGTTGAGAAGTCATTTTGCACCCACCCTTTTCATCTGATCTTGCACCCTCAGATTTCATCTTCTATGCTCTCTGTTCAATGATCTTGACATACTTCCTTTAGGGGCAAAATACACTTTGAACATGGCTCTTTGCTACAAAACCACATGATTTCTACAGTTGTGGATCCAGAAAGTTATCCCAACAGACTGAAGTGAACAGCGAAACAAATTATGTTATTAATGATGATTTAAGTCTCCAGTATGTATAGTCTGAGTTTCTTAACTTGTAGGAAACACTACAGTGTTATGCATCAGCCTAAGACGTTCGATTGGCCATGAAAGGGTTAATCTGGAAATAAGCAGTAAAAGGCTAAGCCTGGAATAACATTGTTGCGTTCTGTCCCTCTGCCAACCAGATAAATTGTCATAAACCTGCAGGCCAACTGCGTGAGGAGTTGTGGTGGACAGATTTATTGCAAATGTCATATAGGGGATGGGGTGGCAGAGGGTGTAACATAGGAGGTACAGGTACAGGTACAGGTACAGGTACAGGTACAGGTACAGGTACAGGTACAGGTACAGGTACAGGTACAGGTACAGGTACAGGTACAGGTACAGGTACAGGTACAGGTACAGAGCTAGGCATGGGAAAGGGCAGTGTAGGGGTGGCTAGTACTGAGGGAAGAATTGTGAAACTTAAGTTAAGGGGAACTCCAAAATTGTCAAATTAGTGAAGCTGGTATGGCAGTAGAGGGGGCAAGCAACTCGTAGTACACCACGTGGTCACCTACATCTAAATCTACATGATTACTCTGCAATTCACATTTAAGTGCTTGGCAAAGGGTTCATCCAACCACAATCATACTATCTCTCTACCATTCCACTCCTTAACAGCGCATGGCAAAAATGAACACCTAAACCTTTCTATTGGAGCTCTGATTTCTCTTATTTTATTTTGATGATCGTTCCTACCTATGTAGATTGGTCTCGACAAAATATTTTCGCTTTCAGAAGAGAAAGTTGGTGATTGAAAATTCATAAATAGATCTCGCCGCAATGAAAAAGTCTTTGTTTTAATGACTTCCATCCCAACTCGCATATCATATCTGCTATACTCTCTCCCCTATTACGTGAGAATACAAAACGAGCTGCCCTTTTTTGCACCCTTTCGATGTCCTCCATCAATCCCACCTGGTAAGGCTCCCACACCCCGCAGCAATATTCTAACACCGGACCTCTGCACAATATCCATAACATTATCTTGTGTGGATGCTCAAATGTCTATGTGGCACTGCTGCTCTGTTTGGACTAAAGCATTCCTTTCCGTTCTTTCTCTTACATTAGCATAAAAACAAAATTTCTAGTCATCAGTAACAATACAGGTTAGAAATGGTCAGTGGTATTCACCCACTAATCAAGAACAACAAGAGGGTAATGTACATACGGCCAACCACTGATTTATATGGTTTGGCATGTGGTACCCGTATGATTTATTGTTGAACCTTCTCCTTTGTATTCAAATGCTGCACAGTGACGGAATGGTCATACTTCATCACATTTTCTGGTTCTTGAGTGCAATGATGTGCATCATCGTGGATTAATGCATCCAGACGATCTTCATCAAATGCTGAAGGTCTTTCTGAAAATGGAGGGTCAATAATGTCAAAACACTCATCCTTTAAATTAGAATATCTTTCCTTGCCATGCTCTGTCCCATGGCATTATCCCCATACATGGTGAAAACGTTACCATTGAAACCACATATTCATAAACTCCACTGTTCTTATTTTGCCGACTTAGCCATTTTAAATTAAAATGTAGCAGTGCTTTGTGTCAACATAATATTCATAGAATGACAATTTACCTAAAAGAATGTGTCCACATTAAGTGAGAACAAGGTAATGTACTTCGTAAAAATGGTGGAAAAGACAACTGTATCCTTTGATCCCTAGGCATATGAACTTGTCTTAGATCACATGTAATGCCCCCAACAACACAAAACACAATGATGGGAAAGGCTGACTTAAAGCATACATTGTGTGCTCACTCTTACATTATTGGTATCGGCTGCATAAGTAACAATAACACAGTGCACAGTGTTCACTTAAGATGTCTCTCTGTTTTTGCTCCCAACATTTAATGTTCTAATGATGTACCAACATCATAGTGCATTGATGGTGGGTGGTTTAAATAAAAAATATGTACAAATGAAATGAGCTTCGTGACAAGGCTGAAGATATATCGGTACATAGGACACTGCATAGAACTGTATGGAACATTGTAGATGTAACTGTAGATGTGCTCCAAGGAAGTGTGTGGGGCCCTTGATATTGATGTTTTATATTAAGGACATCACAGACATTCTTCTTCTTTTTGTTTTTCTGTTTGGGGTATCTAATGACCACATACTAATTTCAATGCTTCCTCCTTTGTTCTTCTTCCAGGTTTCCTTCGTCTTCACTATCTATCCTTTTTTCTTCCTCAGACCATTCTGACCCTGTCTTCCTCTTCTTCTTCCTGCCTTGGAATGCTTCCATTTGCAACACTTTCTTCTTGAAATCCTATCATTCTGCTGGGTCTTTTTCTTGTATTTCTTTCCAAATCTTTCCTAACTACTTGAATCTGTCCTGTTGTTGACATCTTGTCCCAAAGATGCTTAACAATCTGTTTGGTTAACCTGTCGCTGTTCACTCTGTATAAATGTCCAAAAAATAATAGTCAGCTCTTCTGCAGCATTTCAATTGTTTTTCCTATGCTGCAATATACTTCATTACTTCTTAATATTCATACTCATGGATTTCCTAGCAGCCTGAGTATTTTTCAAATGATTCTTAATTCTAGGACTTGAAGTTTGTATAACTCATAATTCAACATTAAACATTCACTTGCATAGAGACATTCTGGTTTTACTACTGTGCTGTAGTGCTGTATTTTCAAATTTTTAGACACACACATCTTGTTGTAAATGTTCATGTTTATATCATATGCTTTCTCCATTTTACATTCTATTTTGACTACAGCAAATATTTTTGAAGCCATTGCCTTGAATCTTTCTACCCAAATATTTAAATTTATAAACCCTCTTTATCTGTGCATTATCTGTTACTAGGATTTCTGAGTCATTATTTTAAGTTTGTCCTAAAAAATTTTTCTACAGCAACTTTTAAAGCTGCTTAGTTTTGTATTCCATCTAAGAGGTTGATTTGTATTTCTGAATTTGTTATATTTTTATAAAGAATGGCATAATCATTTGCAAATACTAGACACTGAATTTCAGTATCTCTTTTTCCTGAAGTCTCCAGTCTCATTGTGACAGCTTATGTTCTTTGCCTTTTGTTTCAATTATCTTACTATTTCCTCTAAGATGCAGTTGAGGTGGTGTGGAAACATGTTATCACCCTGCATTTCACCTGTTATTTTGAGTGCCTTAGGTGTTTCACACCAAAACTTTACTTATGCTTCAGTGTGTGGGTGTTTCACGAATAAGGTTTGCTAGTTTAGTGTAATGCCAAGTTCTCGAGTCACTTTACCCACTGTTTACCTGTCAATCAAATGCTTTTCTAAAACCTGTAAATGTTAAAACTATGTCTTAAAATTCGTATGGACTAAAAGTTGAAATTCTGTTCTGCACCAGATTCGATCTTTCTAAATCCACTCTGATATTCTCCCAAATGGCTGTCAAGTGTTACTTCTACCTTGTTTAGTAATATTGTTAAAAATATAATACAGCCCACTGGCAACAGATATATACCTGTGCAATTATTTAGATAATGCCTATGACTTTTTTGTGCACAGGATGGATAGGATCCACTTTCCAGTCTTCTGGAATCTTTTGTTTCCCATATTTCTTCAGACATAATCTGAAGGTTAGTTGTCATTACTGCTTGACACCAGTTATGATTGAGATGATTTTATTTCTTCTCCACTGGCTTTGTTGTTTTTCAGGGTTTTTGTTTGTTTGGTTATTTGTTTGTTTGCTGTAGGTGGTAGATCTGCTTCCATGTTTTCCTCAAATATCTGGAAATTCTAGCTAACAATTCAGTTATCTACAGTTCAAAAATTGATCAAAGTACTTTCTTAGTAATTTACATGTGTGGTTATTGCTTAGACCTATTTTACCATTTTTGTCTCTGATGTAAATACATTGGAGCATGATAGCCCTTTTTGAATAAAACCATGACTGTATGTATGAGAGCATTTTTTCTGCTGTAGTACACTGTGATTCTTTTTTATCACTAATTACGATACTCGTGTCATCTGCAAATAGTAGAATTTTGGCTGGGCTGTCTGGAGCCTGTATGTCATTGATATAAACTAGAAATAACAATGGGCCCAGAATGCTGCCCTGAGAAACAACTATTTAAATTTGTTTTGGTTCAGATATGGGTTTAAAATTGTGAAGATTCTTGGATGACCTCAGCTCAACAACTTGTGACCTGTTTTGCAGATAGGATTCAAACCAATTTTTAACGGTACCCCTGATGCATATTGCTTCAAGTTTCCCTAGTAATATTACATTGTTCACAGTATTGAAGGCTTTGGCTAAATCTAGATTAAGTCCAACAACCTGTTTATTTGACTCAAAATTTCTTACTATTTCTGTGCAATATGGCTGTTTCTGTACTGTGCCATGTTGACTGTTATTTACTAGTTTATGTTTTTCTAGATATTTTGTAACCCTGATTTTCATAAATTCCTCAAGTATTTTGGAGAAGTATGGGAGGAGAGATATAGGTTGGTAATTTTCTATTTTATGTCTGTCACCATTTTTGTGTAGAGGTATCACTTTAGAGATTTTATTTTATCCGGAAATATCTCTTCACTAAGGGACAAGTTTGCTATGTGCTCTATAGGTTCGACAACACGTGGAGCAATTTTTTAATTATTGATACAGGTACATCATCCAAACCAGAGGACAATTTGGATTTCAAGCATTTAATGACTTTTAGAACTTAATGCTCGTCTGATGGGATTGCCATCATGCTGGTATTTACCATTGGAGACATCACTGTTAATTGTTGCTTAAAGTAAGGGGAATATTAACAAAATAATTGTTTACATTGTTTGCCATGGCGTATTTTCTATGGGGATATTTTCATTATTTTTAAGATGGATTTCCTGTTCTTTAGTTTGACCCAAATTTTTTTTTTTTTTTTTACCTCATCATTCTGGACTTGTTACTAGCCTGCCTTATTAATCTATCATTACTTAATAATTTTGCTTTTGATATTACTTTGCGGTAAGTCTGTTTGTATGTTCTCACATACTCAACAAACTGCTGATCATGACATGTTTTTAACTTTAAACTTAGTAATATCATGGTTTCACTTGATGTTTTAATTCCGGATGTACTCCAGGTCCCTTTGGATCCAGATGATCTGTAACTCAAAAGCTTTTTTGGGAAGCACATTTCAAAGTATGCCATAAAAGTGGAAGCAAATGTATTGTAAGCATCTTTTGTGTTTGTTTGTGCCAAGACCTCTGGCCAAACTGCATTTTTAACATTATTTTTGAACTGATTACAATTTTCAGTAGAGAAAAATCGTTTGTACTCCTTTTTATTTTCCCCTCCTTGGGAGTTGCAGTGAGATTAAAGGTTAGTGCATTATGATCTGATAATCCTATATTCACATTTGTAACTGCAACTTCATGTGTGACCACATTTGAGAAGATGTTATTTATTAGGCTTTCACTGGAATCTGTTGTTCTAGTGGGAGCTGATACGTGGGGAAACAAGTTGAAGCTTTTAGTATGTCTAAAAACTTGTATTTTACTGAACTCTGGACCAATAGATTAATATTAAAGTCACCACAAAGAATTATGGCAGAGTTCTCATTTGAGAAAAATGTCGAGCATTTCTTCCAAATTCTTAAGAGAGACTTCAGTATCTCCAGATGGTGATCTGCAAATTGCTGCAACAATTACTTTCTTTTCTATGATTAATGGTTTAGCCTCATATCTTAACTTAAATTTAAGCTTGGGATTTAGATAAATGCATACACCACCACCTTTGACATTTTGCCTATAGTACTGACTGGCAAGTTTATAATATGTGTGACCAAAAGGACTTAAACTATATCTGTACATTGTATAAGGCTCAGTCACAACTTCTGTGCATGTCTATGACAGGTGGGGTGGGCAGCCTATCAAGTTAGGCTGTGGTCTCCTGATCTCACATTTTGTGCTCGCTTACTCAGTTGTGCAGGACTCTGACACTTGTCTCACTCCTCTGTCAACACAGCTTCCCTTTCATGTCGTTTGTCCCCTAACACTGCAGTCAGGTGTCATGTGGTGTAATTATTTAATACAATGATGTATTATATTCTGTACCTTATCTTCTATACTTCTTCTCAAACTCTGTTATAATTACTTTAAAATTCAAAATTGATGCCTTTGACGCATCACATTTATATAAATAACTTACTATGTCACTTTTGACTTAACAAATTATTTATTCCCTTCATCATCACACTCATGAACTACACTAAAAGATCACCTTCATTCAGTATAAAACAGACACTCACAATAATTTTGAAGGTTCCTCTTCTGTGTCTCACAACATACATCAGTTGTTGAAATAACTCCTTCGGCAGCCTATTGCTTTACAGGACAGTGTGGTGACCCCACAGAATACTTATTTTAACACATGTAGTTTGGCACCCAAAGCTGCTGCGATAGCTGTACAGTGCTGAAGGTGCATATTGTCCCCTGATGTAAGTCACCACACACAAAATAGAAATAACACTAATGAACAATATCTGTACGTTTATGTTTGACATGTTGTTTTCTATTGCTCTTTTCATAATGTGTACACAAAACTTCTTTCAAAATGGCATTCATTGATAAGAAGTCATTGATATGTGCATCTCTCCTCTGGAGTGGTACATACAAGCACAGTCTGTGAACATGGTGCCCAGTGAACACAGTCCAAAGTTTTTTAAATTTTTTTTCCTATATGCCATGAATGTGGATTTCTTTTTGTAACTATGGCTTCTGAGGTTGGTTATAGCCTCAGTACATCATTGTCCATGATAAAATACGCAAATTTACCCTCAATCGCAGCCATAATTTAAGAGCATGTCACTAAAGTGAACATAAAGTACTTGAAAGATGTTTTCTCTCTGTGTGTACAATAGTATCCAGTGCAGAACAACAGCGGCTACGGTCACCAGAGGCTGGACCCAGTACTGCAGGTGCAGCGAAGTCACCTGGTGAGTAAGAGTAAGAGCCCACTGTGGCAGGCTTACATTCCTGCTCTGTACACTAGAGAATCAAATGTATCTGGACACCTATTAGTGGACATTAAGATTTTGTGTTCTCCTTTGAGGACTTGAACTCTTCTGGGGACACTTTGACATTTCGAAATCTCTGTGGGTGGATGCCATCCCATTCTTCCTAGATAGCTGATACCAGACAAGGTAGAAATATTGGACACAGGGTATGGAGTGAAAATGCCATTTTTAACTAATCCCTAAGACGATCCATTGCTTTCAGGTTGGAACATCGGCAGGCAAGCCTTCTTCAGGAATGCCACTGGTTATAAGCCTTTGCCTAACAATGCTGATCCATGAGAGGTACAAGTGTTGAGCTGATCAAATCGGTCGTTGTCTGTGAATTGTTCCTCTGCTGTGTATTGTACACAATACTGTCAAATATGTACTTACCCTTCTGCATTTATCATATCCTGAAGTACAATAAGGGGAGAACAAGTTAAAGAGGAGAAATTGCATATTGTTACACTGCCTGCTCTGCACTGCATTGTTGGCAGTAGAGTTAATGGCGGATAATGTTCACTGAGTAGTCACTCTATTCAAATTCTTCCGTCAGATACCCACGGAGTATAGCACTGTTTGTCACTCCAAATCTCGTTTCCACTCATCCACTCAACAGCAGTCATGGGTTTTTATGCTACAGTCAGTGTGACTTTATGTTGAACAGAAATGTTGTTTCCAGAAGCTGCTCAGCCACTGTAACCAGTTTTTCTAACTCCCTGTACACAGCCATTTCCTTAGCGGGCTCCTAGCTGCACTTCAAAACTGAAGAGTGACTGCAGCAGCTAACTGCAAGCTGGTTTTTACTATTTCCTACCACAATGATAGAAGCACTTGTCCATCAGCATACTGTGTGTGCCTGGACTTCATGTAGCATTGGTTGTTCCTTCACATTTTCACTTAACTGTCACATCGCTGACAGCTGACTTGGGCAAGTTTGGAAGGGCTGAAATTCATCCCTGTGTTAATTATTCAGGTGTAATGCAAAGAAAAGTCCATGTTCAGTGTACTCAGATCCCTGACTGATGAATTCTGCTTACAAAACAGTATTACCTGCCACTTCCTATAATATGTATGATGGCAGTATCTGTTGCTGAAAGAACAATTGCCATGGATTACCATGCAGCTTTGCTAGAAATGAAATGATGATTAAATGGATGGAGCGTCTGCCATGTAAGCAGGAGATCCCGGGTTTGAGTCCCGGTCGGGCCACACATTTTCAACATTTCCCCAATGAAGTACATCACCGCCTGTTTGCAGCTAGGGTGTCCATTTAATTATCATTTCACTTCCTATAATAGTTGCTCCACCTCTCATTGAATTAAAATGCTCAGTTGCCCGTTACATAAGGGTGCCCAGGTATTTTGATTGGATAGTGGGTTTATAGTTCTTATCTATGTGATTTCTGCAACCCCTTAGTCAGTCCACCATACACAATTTAATTAGAATCCAGAAATCACAATATATTTTATTATATTTATGTTCTTGAATATTGAGGACTTTGATTTGGGGCGAGTATTTACTGACTTACAGAAATACAAAGTTTACCTATATAGCTGTGGAAATGTGTGTGCTGAGAATTACAGGGAGGGAAAAGGAAACGGAAAAATGGACAGGGAACAGGCAGGAGTAGGAGACGTAGTGGGGAGGTAGTGGAGATGAGTGACAAATGTAGTGATGGAGTGAGTGACAGATAGGATAAGACAATTACATGCTCCTATCCTAGAGAGGTGAGTGGGGGGAACATTGAGGTGACAGTCTGGTGAGAGGCATTGAGTGGATATCAGGCTACATGGACTACAAGCTGCAATGCCTGTAGCTTGAGACCAGAATACCAGGAGAAGCCAGGGAAGAGGCTTTATCAAACAGTGGGACTCCAATGAATGAATGAATGATGTGAGTAGAAGAAACAGAGGATGATTTGTATTTCAAAACAGAACCTTTTTGTACAACCTATTATGGTAGTAACTTAAATGGAAATATTTGGGTGTGAATCTAGTTTATAAATGGTCATAGCTGATGCGTTCAGTACTACCATAAGTTATTTGATACTAACATTTTCAGGGGCTCCCTTAACCTTTCTGTGGTCAATCAGACATAAAGGTCCTGCCAAAATGTTTGTTTCAGAATCTGCATAACCATAGGAATGTCCCATTTCATTGTGTACTGTGATCTGTTGTTCAGTTTATGTACAATTAGAACCCAGAAGCTGACAGGTGATGCTAGAATGTGTTTTTTTCTTTGTTGGTACAGAAGTGAGTACAGTATGTTTTGTAGAAGGAGCTTCCTATCTTTGGCTTAATTGTGGATGGCAAAGACAGTGTAGATATTATTTATCTTTGTTACATTATTTGCTAGGTATATACTATTTGACATGTATTTTCACTGATAACCCATTCTTGAAGAAAACTGATGTCTGTGTCTTGTAACTAAAATTAATGCATGTCTTTATTAATGAAAATCATATCAAAATCGTAACTGTAGTTGGAAATCTACCACCACAAATGTACAGATACTGTTCTCTTGATGTACTGTTTTTCTTCTTTCTCATGAGATAGTGTACTGGAGACATTTGTTTTCTTTTCCTTATTTTGTGTTGAATGTCTCAATAGTTTCTTGGAATTAATTGTTTACAATTATTTAAGGAGCTGTCTTTTGAATTACGGGGAGGGTGGTTATGAAGAATACAGTCAGCAGAAATAAGGTTTCTATGATCTACTTTATAACATATGAAAGCTGATCACCTCTGAAATGAAGGTGCTGGGAGTGTATAGTAGAGTGAAAACAACTGAAGCATGTGGGATGGATGTGTCAATGCTTTTGGAGAGAATGGCTGATAATACAGTATCACTTCCTCTTCACTAGATTTGTCTCTGGTGCCAGTACCTTTGTTCATAAAATATTTCCCATCAAGACTTTCACTACAGTTTGATCCCAGACCAATCTGTTCATCTTTCTGCCTCACCTCTCTACAGGGAGTCCAGCAGGGAGCTGCCTTGCCCCATCTGCCACCCACACTCGTGGTCATATGTCCCACCTAATGTGGATGATCCATGCACAAGGAGAGAGATGTGCTCAGGTAGCCATGAACATTAGAACATCATTGCAACACAGAAGGCACATGATAATGTTGGGCAAGTGAAACAGCTTCCTAGTGCAAGCAACATAAAAATACTCCTGATATGCTGTAAGGTTGTCACTAATATGAGCTAAGCTGAGCACTGCAAGCTGCACTGATGATGTCCTAGATTCCAATGTTGCTGTGCTCAGAGGAAAAGTCTTGACTGTAACAGCAGCCAAAAGTATGAACTGTCATCCCCATGGAGGAGATGGCAGTGTCAACCATGAGGCACACACCTGGAAGAAAAATACAGAAATTGGGCCAAGACATCAGTAAGGAGGTATGATGATGTGGAATGGTGCAGGCAGAAAGATACCAGGATGAAAGAAAGAAGTGCCACAAGGCATTTGAACACGGAGCAAAACCATTCAAACACTATGCAGAAGCACTTGAACACAGAGATGAAGGCTACCTAATGGATGACAAGACACTGGTAAAAAGCTTCCAGAGACAAAAAAGGAATTATAAAAGCACTAGAAGAGAGATGTTCCTGAGTGGACAAGAGGAAGAGTGTTTCATTGTGGCACAGATGGTACATGCCAACATGAAGCAAATGAAACAACTTTCTGATGAAGGCAAGGAAGAGAATGCCCTGATGCATGAAAAGATTGCCACTAATATGAAAACTATTCTTGAAGCTTCCAGTTGAGCACTCTGTCTGTAACAACTGACAAACACTGCTGTAGGTAGCACTGGCAATGCCAATATTGTGGGCCGCATTCTTATTAATATAGTCATGCATTCCAAAGTAGATAGTTGATGTCGAGTCTGGAACTTGGGTTGGCTAGTGAGCCACTGCACATTCCCCTACAAAGGCTATGTAGTGGAGAAATACTGTTAAGTTGTCCAGTGTCGCATGGCTCCAGGGTGGAAACCGTGCAGTGGCTGTCATTGGCAAGATCCGCTGCACTGAGGGTGAGTTTCAGTTTCAAGCCTGTTCAGATGCCAGCAACTGACATACCTCTGTTGTGTGGCATAAGGCAGAATTGTAAAACACCAGCCAGATGCTACTCCACCCACTTCCACCTCATTCCTATTATGTCTCCTAATCCATCCTGTTCCCATACGCATCAGATTTTCTTTCTGTCTCACCTCTACAAAACATCCACCTGAGAAATAATCTGCCTCACCTGCCACTCATTCTCCTCACTACTTGTACCCATCTGTAAGTAAAGAAAGGAGTGTTACATTGAATGTGTTTGATGTGGCATTATTACTGCACAAACAGCAAAAATGTGGTAAGTGATAAACATTTTTGCTATTACTTTCTGTGGGGTATCTGTGAGAGAAATTCATCATAATTTAAAATTATTGGTGAAGTTTTCTGCAAAACACTAAGTGCTCTCATTGCCAAATACTGGATGAATATAATGTCGGTACATGAATGCAAGTAGTGAAGGTGCATAAACAAGCTTACACACAGTTCCTAAATGTTAAACGTGACACTGTGTTTACTGTGTAACATAAGATTGTATGTTTTATTAAGCAGATTTTAAAATTTGATCAATAATTATGTGAAATGATGACAATAAACATTTATTTGTCCCTGCCAGTCTTCAGATAGCAAGCGTGCAACCGGAATAAAGTTCTGGCTTTCTGGAACTCGGTAATATTGATGGTTGTTTATAATTGAGTAGATTAGATGCTCAATTATACACTGATCCGTACTTTTTCTAAAAGATAGAAACAATTGATTCTGTTCTTTATCAGGTCATGTTGAAACACACTTAGTTTATCACTAGTTTGTTTTACTTGTGCAGATAAAGTATTTTTTATATTAACACGCAAATTCTTTTTTTGTCAATCAGGCCCTGCTGAGGAGGAAGGCACGCGCCCCATCGCTCAGGTGAGTGAAAGTAGTGGATGCACGTATGAGACTGGCAGAGCAAGTGTGATTTTCACCAGTAGCATATAAAGTTTGGTTCTGTGGCATGTAATGAGCCCCATACTGCTTCCTGTCCTCCTCCCAGGGTGAGGACATATTTCATCAGCTCAGGGCTTTGAACCGTTAAAATACTTCCTCCTATTCTGAGCTACTCTGCACACTACCAACTTGCTTAATCAAATAAACTCCTTTATTAATATCCTATTCATCTCCATTTCAGTCTCATTGCATCTCCCATGGCAGTCTGTTTCCTGACATCACAAACTTTGCAACTTCTTTAGCACTGTTAACTGAAATGCTATCTCAAGTCTAAATTACTTGCTAAATGAACCAAAAAATATCTCAAAGACCACTCATATACTGGCTCTTAATTTAAAACAAGTAACTCTCTTTAATTATTAATGTCAAGTCATGTGTCATTGGTTAGTGTACAGAATCTTACTGACAGCTCGACTTCATCTTCGTTCTCCTGATGTAATGGCAGTTGTCATGATGCTGACAGTTTTAGGGGGAAGGCACATTGCTGAACAAGAATGAGACAGCAAGGAATAAACCCATGGACTGGTTGTTTGTGTTGCCATCATCATTTGTGAAAGTGGCATGGCTGGACCATGTAAAATTTGGGGATTCGTGTGGATGCTGATAACCACGCCATTGAGTGCCCCCTAACCAGGTATCATCATCATCATGATAGAACAAAACACTGAAATCATCATGAACTGTGAAGAACGATAAACTAATTATCGTTATCCCACCCTGCAGATATGCTGCATCAATTTCCACTAGATTTTGTGTTGTGGTTGGCAGGTGTTACTAGAGGAGGCCAAAATGCATGCGTTTTAACTCACGCAGGCTGGCGTGAGGTCTGGAACAGGACAAGGAAATTAGAATTTAGAAAAACTGACTTAGCTGGTGGAATACTTAACTTTAATCCATTAATGATGAACGTCTGTCTTGATGGTACATGATTCACAATATCAATAGTAACTGATATGGGCCCCTTGCTAGGTTGTAGCAAATGAGGTAGCTGAAGGCTATGCTAAACTATCGTCTCGGCAAATGAGAGCGTATTTTGTCAGTGAACCATCACTACAAAGACGGTTGTACAGCTGGGGCGAGTGCTAGGAAGTCTCTCTAGACCTGCCGTGTGGTGGCGCTCGGTCTGCAATCACTGATAGTGGCGACACGCGGGTCCGACGTATACTACCGGACCGCGGCCGATTTAAAGGCTACCACCTAGCAAGTGTGGTGTCTGGCGGTGACACCACATTATGCACAACAGAGAAGGGTATAAAAGTTTAAAGCCATCATTTGAATTAAAAAAAAAAATAATCACTTTGTGGTGGTGACCATTGTTCATCGGTACTATAGACATTGTGAAATGTACACCTTTACCAAAGCGATGTGTTACACCATAGTTGATACTCATTAAACATGACAATAAATATTCCTTAAAATTGACACTTATCACTTACTGTTGTCTAAAATGCTTACTGATTGCAGTTGGGAACTGAGATTTCTCCATTTTTGAGCAAATATCACAAACACAAATGACAGGTACTCGCAATTGCAAACACATTTCAAAGTACCTTTCCAGAATGATATCAGACTCATTCTCCTTCATACATTCATGGCCTATCCAACTTCCTAAACTCTTCTGAAAATACTTTCCTGCTTGTGAAATAACTACCAAGTAAACTACTTTGAGAGGTATACTTGTCATAGTGTTTGTTATGTTTGACAAGTGTTGATTAGTAATTCAATAAAACTACCTTAGTGTACTTAAGCACGTGCATCACAAATTGTGCAGTGTGATTTCAAAGTAACTAAACAGTTACTTTTGTCATTAGGGATTTGCTTTCAGTAACATTAATATAGGTCTCTGGTATATTAAACAGAATTGAATGATCATTCTTGTGATCTTTCAGATCTTGCATTGACTTACTTGCCAGCTCCCATGACCATGGCAAACAGTCCTTTATCCAGTAAGTGGTTTCTTTTTCATACATCTTGTTGTTTAGGACCAATATGTGGCACAAATCATAAAGGTCAGGAATGTGTCAGATAAAATAAAATGTTTAAGAAACCAAAAAAGAGGAGCCATAAGTTTATGTAAATGCAGTCAAGAATGTAACACAGGAATGGCCGCTGAGGTGCCACCTCTCCATCTCTTTCCTCCTCCTCCTTCTTCCTAATCATGACATTATTCCAATGGAATATTAGTGGCCTTCAATCCAAAAAGATGACTTGCAGCTGCTCTTGGAATCGCAGCCTCTGCTAGTTCTCTGCCTGCAGGAAACAAAATTGCATCCTCCTGACTGATTTGAGCTTTTGTATTTCTTCCCAGCCTGCTTTGACTCCCTCTCTCCAAAGATGGCATTCCATATCGTAGGAGGAGAGAGGGGAGTCATGCTGCTCATATGGAAGGACGTTCAAAGTCAACATTTCTCCCTGACTACCCAGCTTGAAGCTATTCCTGTCCGTGTTTTACATTCCTCTCCTGAACTTTTCCATATGTACTGTTTACATCCCTCAGTTATTCCGTGTCATGGACACTCTTCATCCAGCTTACTGGCCAACTCCCTCACCCCTTTCTGCTGCTCGTTGACTGTAATGCACACCATTCTCTTTGGAAATCTCCCAGAACCTGACAGAGAGGTGCCCTCTAGGCTGAACTTCTGTCACCTTAACCTCATTTGCCTTATCGTGGGAGTACCCATCTTCCTTTTAACTACATGCACTCTTACCCATATCTGGAAATCTCCTGCACTGCCCAATTTGCCCATCATCTCATCACTGTCTCTAGTACGTACTCGAGCAACCATTTACCATTTGCTATCCATTTTCTGACTCCTACCCCACATATATGCACACCCAAATGGCAACTTTCTAGGGATGACTAGAGATTTACTGTTCCCTGGCACCCTTTGAGTAACATAATTTCTCCAGTTGTGATGGCCAGGTAGAGTATCTTACAAATGCCATCATTACCACCACACAATATTCCATTCTCGCCCTTCATCTTTACTGTGCCATGTCCCAGTGCCTTGATTGACTGAGCTGTGTTGTGACTCAACTCACATGCAGAGATGTGTTCTCCATGTTTTTAACCATCATTCTATGATGGCAAACTGCATTCATTATGAACAGTTGCATGCACAGTGTCGTTGCACCCTTCAGGATAGCAAAAATCTAGCTAGATTTCCTTAACTAGTTCTTCTAACAGTTCCACTACCTCATCTGTTGTATGGGCCCTGCAGGACCAAGATCCATTGGGCTGCTATTCTGCGGAGATTTCAAGCTCCACCCACTATCATTCTGCCTTCCTCCACCAGAAACAAGTGGAGGAGGCTTGGGTAGTACCCTTATTTTGACAGATTAGCGAGTGCTACAAGCTGCCTTTAGTGTGAGGGGGCCAGAACTTGCTCTCACTTCCTATCGATCCTCCAACACAGTGCTGGACGATGTTTGCATTCAGATGTTCCTAAACCTTTCTTTTGTGGGCAAGCACTTGCTCTTTCTTATGTACAACTGCATCTGGGCAGAGGGCGCCGTTTGCCAGATGCCAGCATAAAGACACTGTCATTCCCATACCCATACCCAAGCCCAGTACGGAAAAATACCTTCCTTCTAGTTACTGCCCCATTTCTCCCACAAGCTGTGTTTGCAAACTGATGAAACATGTAATTCATGCCTGGCTGGTATAGTGACTAGAGTGTGGCAATTCACTGACCACTGTACTGTGCGGATTTTGATCAGGCCGTCCTGCAGCTGACCATCTCATCACTTTGTCAACTTGTGTCGCGAATGGTTTTCTGTGGATATATCAGACACTGCCAGTGTTTTTAAATTTGCAGAATGCCTGAAACACCTTCTGAAGGATGGGTATTCTTGATCTCTCTACATGTGGCACTTCTGAGGCCACATGCCCCATGTCCTTCAGGTATTTTTAAAGTATTGATTTTTCAAGGAATGTTGGTACTGCCTTGTCAGACACCTTTACCAGGAAGTTGGTGTGCCTCAGGGTACTGTTTTGAGTGTGACCCTCTTTGCTATTGCCTTTAACCTTATTATGTCCTGTCTCCTGCAGGTCATCTCCAGCAATCTACTGTTGCTCACTTCTACCCTGTTACCCTCCCACACCTTGTCCCAGCCTCCTCCTTACCCCCACGTGATTGCCTGTTTAATCATGTGCAACTGCTCGCAGCCTGGCTTCAGCTGCCAGAGAGTGTGATCACGTGTGTGAGAGTTGCATTTGCATGAGTATGTGAGTGTATGTTATCTATATATAACAGAGGCCTTGTTCACTGAGAGCTCACTTTCTTACAGTTTTTTTTCTTTTTTTTTTTTTGTCATGCCTGTGTGCTTTCCATGGTATTGTTAAATTCATTTCTAAAGAATTGTGATGGCTCGAGGCATTGAGGTGCTGAGGTAGGGGTCAGTGTACACTCATCAGCAAACAAACAATTGTGCCATATTAGACAAAAGCCTGGAAAGATCAGACCATTTGGCAATAGTGCCATAAAAACCAGACCAGGGATTGATCTCAGGGAGATGAGTGTCATTGGTGTGGTAAATGTGAGGTGTCTGATACTAACTCAGTATTCATGCTAGTGATCGCTTACTTAACTGCATAGGTTATGGACCTGACTCTCGGAAGGTTCAAATCACTGACATAAGCACACTCTTAGCCTTAGTATATTTATTGGCATTCAGATTCTAAGTGCTCACTGTCTACCATTCAAGCAACTAAGAATGGAAGACCAGTTTTACCAACAAGTTTTTTGTTTTCCACTGCCACTCATATTCTTCATTTTGCAGCTTGAAAATATATCTCTGCATGATTTAGAATGAAGGTTATGGCCTCAAAATTACCTGATCTTCCCAAATCCATTCTCCATGGTGAAATGATAGAAGCATTGCACGGTAACTTGAAGGTGCAGAGTTCAAAGCTACACATTTCCATTTTTTAATTGTTTTTGCAAATTCACTAGAAAGAGAGACAGATTTTTTTGACATTTATGCAAATAATGGAATTGTGTGTCTGAGTAATGAAATAGCTGCTCTTGTTGTGTATGGGCTTCACTCTGTTTCAGATACATTTATTAAACTACCTGTAGCTAAAGTCATGAAAGTTATAATGTTTTATGATAGAGAAAATAACCAACAACAAAAGCAACATTTGAAGAGCTCTTCTTAAAAGACAGAATGAAACATGATACCTTTAACAGTTCATGATAAGAAATATTACACACTACTACAACCACACTTAATACTTACCATCCTTAAATGTTTAAAGCAGTGGTTAAAATTTCCCAGAGTACTTTGACAAAGTGTGAACAAATAATGATGTACTTTTGCACCTACATACAGCCATTAAAGCTCTAATGAATGGGCAGGCAGCATTATCAAATTAGTTATCAACATTACTGGGTCAGCTACTTGTCAGAGAATATTAACTATAATCTATTAGATCTATTATGAACTACCAGAAAAAAGAATGCCAACAATTAAGCTTCCAGATGCATTTGAACTTGGATGCTGGCATCTTAAGTACTCACTTATGTGCCTTTACTGATGTAGATGTAGAATGGGTGCCAAGTTTGATATAATTATTTGAACACAAACCAGACCTCATGGCAAAGAATAGAAACAGTAAAACTAATGATTCACAGTATCATCCAGTTGCAGGCCTAGGTAAGCAAAGTGTTGCAACAAAACATTTGATCATATTCCATCAGATCTCATCTGTCACATGTGCCAAACTATAACTTCACTTTCCATTACAGTGCTTGTGTATAGTCCAGCACAATATCAACATTGTGAAGTGCGCTTCCACAAACATTTCTACAGCAAAAAGAGATCAAATTTCTTCACGGGGTTTACAATACTATTCAGGTTTTCATCACACAATGTTATTCTTGTATGGGAGTCCTAGTGTACTGCATATCGTGCTTGAAAACGGGAACAGGGAGAAGGGGAAGATAAGGAAGATGATGGCGAGGTGAGTTGCAGTCTTGTGTTAGACCATCATAGCAACAATAGTTGCGGGCACAGATCAGTGGAAGATGTCATGGAAGGCCTTAGAACATCACTGAGACCCTAATTACAAGTAACAGACATAAGAAATAAATGAATACACCTTTGGTTGTCGTTAATCATGCCCTGGCTCCAACTCAAACCATTAATGTTTGCTTGACTGTGATATTCCTCTGGTGCTGCTTGTGAGTGGATGACTGTAACTGAGGTATTGTCAGAGGTGTTAGTCATCAGAAATGGCATATTAGTCCAATGCTGATTTCTCTCTTGTCATGCTGATAAATGGCAAAAATGTTTAAGGAAATTTTGTTCAAATATGTGGCCTGTCCTCAGTGTAAGCTGTGCAAGGTTAAGCAAACGTCTGCAGTATGCAGATGATTTGGCTTTCCATCCATGCTTGTCACATATCTGGCAGTCGTGAATTTCTATGTATCCTGTGTTGACATGACAAATATTAAGGGGTAGTAACGTGCATTTTTAAAGCTATACAAATTCACCCCAAGGGTGACTATGGGATTGGAAGTTGCCTGAGTATTGGGAACTTTGGATAAAATATCAACCTGTGTGATTGATGAATCTTTGGAATGTCAGAAGTCTACCCCTACTGTAAACAGAATTTTAAAGAATTTTGTTGAAGGAGGCACTATCAGCAGAATGCCTGGCTCAAGATACTGAGCACACAGCAGGATAACACATAGCTTGCCTGTAAGAGCCAACTAATCCCTCCCCTAGATACGAAGCAGTTGTAGTGAGTGACCAACTTCCCAGTTCCAATGATGCAGTTAGTTGAGGGCCAAGGAAAGCTGTACTGCACGCACTATGATCCACTATAAAACAGGAACTCAGTGAGGAAATGTTACACTGGCTGGCAGCCACAGAGCTACATCTGAATGCAATGTGAAAAAATGTATTTTTTCACAGATAAGTTGTCTTACCAAGACCAAACAGTAGTTTAGCAGCCGTGAGGGTCCAGACATAATGGAAAATAAGTGGTGACAACAGGTAGTACTAGCCGATTGTCAGTTTCCCGGGGGCGTCGGTTTCCCCCGCCGGGGGCGTCGGTTTCCCCCGCCGGGGGCGTCGGTTTCCCCCGCCGGGGGCGTCGGTTTCCCCCGCCGGGGGCGTCGGTTTCCCCCGCCGGGGGCGTCGGTTTCCCCCGCCGGGGGCGTCGGTTTCCCCCGCCGGGGGCGTCGGTTTCCCCCGCCGGGGGCGTCGGTTTCCCCCGCCGGGGGCGTCGGTTTCCCCCGCCGGGGGCGTCGGTTTCCCCCGCCGGGGGCGTCGGTTTCCCCCGCCTCAGTAGCAGTCCGTATGCCCACATTTTTAAGAAAGTGGTGCTGCATTTAGTGTGAATGCTATATTGTGGAGGGGAATTCATGCTACAGGAGGAATATTCACTTGTGTATAGGTCTGCTCATTCAACTGCAGCTGTCCAAGATAGACATTAATGTAATGGACTGGCTGTGAGAGACTGCTCACTTGAACACAATGGAAATTATGTGTGTATAAGTAGCACGAACACACAGAGAACTGGCTGTGAAACACACCATTTGTAGCTGATGCTCTTTTGGACTGGTTTTTTTGAAGCCTCGGTGGGGTTGTTTCTTCTGACAAATGGGTCCAATGCCTCACAGATTCAGTGCCAGGGTGCATGACTGAAGTCAGAAATAGAGGCATTCTGGATAAAATGTTATGGACTGAGAACATTTTACATTCTTTCCTTGTTCTTCTGTGCAGTGTTCTGCCAGTGAGAGCCAGCACAAAATCTCTTGGTGACGGAAAAATATCAAAGATGAGAGAAGGAAATTTGAGCTAGTTCTAGTTGGCATTATCCTTGTACCTGAAATAAATTTATTTTAATTTAATATTTTGAGTATTACATTCTCTTTACTTGCTCTCTGCCTACATACATGAAATGAATAAACCAAGAGTGCCGCTTTTTAGGTCTATTTTTTGTTATGTCAAATTCATTTCTCTCCCACTCTATTGCCACCCATCAGCCTCGGCAAAAAATGTGCAAAATACATCTCTCTCTCTCTCTCTCTCTCTCTCTCTCTCTCTCTCTCTCACACACACACACACACACACACACACACACACACACACACACAGGCAAATTACAAATTGGAAAGTCTCTCATGACCAAGTAAGAAAACAGGGCAGTAGGATAATTTGTAGTTTCTAAATGGTGTTTATATATAGAAATTGGTCTGTATGCTGCATTTATTTGATGGAGTGCATGTGTTTCCTCATGCTGTATGTAGAATAAGAAACAATATGACATTTAATTTCTGTTGGACAAAACGTGTTTATTTCTTGTCTGAATCCTGGGCTACAGCAATGAACTTTGTCCACAGATTGTTCTTCCTTCATGTAATGGAGGAAAAATGCAACTGTGGACACTGCATCATGTAATTTCCCCATGCATCCTCCACAGCCTGACTAAACACAGCTTTGTTAGAGGCCATCTGATCTCGACTGTCGGTCATTTGTCCCAATCAGTGCTACCTAACAATAGCAAGACCGTGCACTCAATTTGCTTACTAAATCACAATCTGTCTTACATCACTGCACCCTTCAGTAAGAGTGATAGATTTGGTGAGTGGGAAGTAACTATACTGCCACTCATCTCAGACATTTCATACTTGCAGAACTGCAGTGCGAAAGGTGGGAGGTAGGGTGGGTGGGAGGGAGGTAGGAGGGAAGTCAGTATGGAACTGATGTAGCAGAAAATCAGTTTGTAAAGTAAACACCACTTGGTGTTAGGCTCATACTCACCCAGTTTATGGACTGCAGTTGTTCTTGTTGTTGTTATTGTCAGTCCGAATGGGGTTTGATGCAGTTCTCCACTCTGGTCTACCTTGTGCAAGCATCCTTGGCTCTCGGTAACCATTATTAAATTCATTATCATGTGTTTAAATCTGGTAGGAGGCATACAGTAATGATTGTAACACAGTACCACATGGAATGACTTCAGCGCAGTCACCACCAGCAACTTCTGTGCAAATGACTGGTCAGAGAATTCTGTACTGCCTTCACAGAGTGAATAAAAGTACTTGTTTCTCATGAGGTACTGCAGTGCTGGAAGTTAAGCCGCATCCTGTTAGCAACTGACACAAGCTGAGTGGACCAAAATCCATTTAGTTCACTTTCAGAGGACTAATTCCAGACCACTGCTGTAGCCCCTCAATGAGCTATGGACATATGTGGACGTGTTTAGTCAGATGTTTTTACCTATTTTTCCACTTTTTGTTTCCATTTTAATTTCTTGTATTTCATTTGTTTTGACTGCCATTGGGACCCTAGTTGTTGGGCTGCCCCAGTCCAATTATGCTCTTACTCAAGTCACTACTCGACAAAAAATTCTTATTTGCAGTTTCCTCTTTATTGGATGTGTTCACATTAGTCACATTGTGTTGCTGCTGTCATAATATCAGCTTCCATCCCTGTTAGCCATGACCACAGAGATATGCATGGCCAAAATACAAAGTTGCTTCAAAATTGTCCACAGCAACTGCTCTAACAGCTTCCCAATTAAATGTTCGAATATACCAAAATGGGATAATGATGCATTGCCTGTAGTTCTGTCAAACTGTGCTCTTACAGATTACTTTAAAGACTTCAGTTTTGAAATTTCCTTTCCCCTCCAAGTGATGTAGGACTTGCCTTATGCATGTCAAGGAATCCAAATTTACACTGCAGTTGGATTTTGTGTAAATGTTACATTAGTTTCTTGTAAAAGTTGTAACAGCAGTCCCTGACAGGAATGCCTGATGTTAAGTCATCAGTACTGAGTACCACACTTGTTGATGATAGTTTTGTTGGTTAAGCTGTGTATCCAAATTGGCATATAGTTCCTTTAGTTGCTGGATATAAAATTTTCCAATTGTTTAAACTCCCACACCTTTATGCTGGTTCTTCATGCTGTCATTGTTGCTCTCTGCAGTGTTGCTATGAACATGTGCTAGGCTGTTACAGTATTTGTGATTTATGATGCCATATATCATTGCTACCAATGTCACATAGTACACTTCAAGACACCTACACTATCTTCTTTGTAAATTAGATATACTTTTCTGCATATCACCTTAACACTGTCCACAGTATGAAGTGGCTTCCACTAGTCATTCACTATGAAACACACAAGTCTCACTTGTTCTGTGTGTACAGGTACAAATCAGTGAGGCTGATACACTGATGCCAGTTGCCACCGATGCATTTTTACAGGAGAATGCCATCAATAGCGATTTGGATGCCTACAGTGCTATATTTCAATCACATTGCAGTCTGCTGTAGCAGTGTGAACAACAAGAGCTATTCAGTGTAGTTTGGGGGCTAACTGAGCATGTGCTAATCAACACAAAATACATAGAAAATAACTATCCAAACCCTAACCAACAATGTACCTTGAACAAACTGCTTGCATCTGTAAGAAGCTCCCTAACAGGGTAGTGTGACTCAATTGAAATGAAAACTTATGTGCTGGCCACGCATGTTGAGTATCTGTGGGCATACCCTCGACACATTAAACCTCCTTACCACTGGGGCAGCTATTAGCATGTTGGAATCCAAAATATGAACTTTGATGAAGAATTACTCTAACACAACAACACTCTGGAACAGGTTAGTACACCCCTAAATAGAAAAAGCTCATAAAATCATAATGTATTGTTGAGGCCAGTGTCCTCCAGTTTTGTAGGTATGCAGTCATTACAGTACTTGCAGATAGTTTAAAGTGTTTCGATCAGGATTCTCGGTATTCATGTGGCCTTTATGGCTTCCTATCAACATCACACTACTAATACAAAAGAAAGTGAGTCACATAGTTGTAAGCAGCCACAACTCTGCTACACTACATGGCATGTCATTTGCGACATGTGCTACGTGAACTGCTGTGGCTCATCACTTTGGGATCTGCTGGTTCTCAGTAACTTGAAATCCAATGGAGACACTATCAGAATTGTACATGACATAATTTCTCTATCTCCTAACTGTGACAATCTGTAATTTTATAATGGTCTGTTATTCCTTTCCCCTTTCATGAGGGGTGTTCATTCCAGCAAACTAAGCTGTACCATTATTTCGGTCACTGGCAGTGTCCTTACACCAGCCTCCAAACACCAATGTTGCCTTGCTTTTTGTGGGCACCTTTGTCCTTCTCTGTGACAGTGGCTGTATATGGCAGCTGTAATGAATTCAGACAATTAAAATTAAAATATTTTGTGGTTCTTCACTTGGATCATTATGCAGTTTTCATCAATCTCACTTTTATAAAATTCCACATGTATGTACATGCCACAGCACCTGATTCCTTATCTCCATCACTATTTTAATTTAGCAACTTCTTGACATTAAAATGAGCATGTGCAGTGAGACGACAACCACTGCCACATATCAAGATGTTTGATTTACACTCAAATTCTGTTGATGTAAATTTATTCAGCTTCTTAATATTTTTGCAGATGCCGCAGAAGTTGAGGATGGAGGAGCTGTTGGCAGGTGAGATATTTGCTTTCTTCAGTAGCTTAATTACACATTAAAGTTACGACTTTAATATTTTATTATGTGGTACTTTATTTTTCATCTTTTTCTTTGACATTAATATTCCATTGGTGGTGTGCTAAATAATTTTTGTGAAACAGTTTTTAAAAACTCTATACTATAACTTAACACTGGATGTTAATTATGTCATACATAATTCATACTGAAAATTGGCGGTGTTATTGTAACTACGAAAGATTGGTTACAAATGTGCAGTTGCATTGAAAATGTGTACTGTGGTAAATTGTGAGGGAAATGTGGTCAAAGAGAAAAAAGACAAATTTTTAAGTACCAAATTGACATTTAGAAATTTGTCATTGTAATGTTAAGCAAACATTACAAATAGGCACACTACGATAAGTAGTAATGAATTTTGCCACCTGACTGATGTGTGAAATAGCCTGACCCATCTGGGTGCCACAGTTACTCTCAATCCCCCGCCTGCCAAGAGTGTTGTTGACTACCCGGTGACAACATGCTACTGAGTACAAGGTGGCTGACTTGTTGGTGGCTTCACAACTTGTGTACTGCATTCTCGAGACCCATCTCATACTCCTCTCGCCCCCTCTACTCCCATACCAGCTTCCCTAATTTGAAAATTTTGGAGTTCCCCTTAACTTAAGTTTCACAATCCTTCCCTCAGTACTAGCCTGTACC
Organism: Schistocerca americana; assembly: GCF_021461395.2. Lineage (NCBI taxonomy): Eukaryota > Metazoa > Arthropoda > Insecta > Orthoptera > Acrididae > Schistocerca > Schistocerca americana. The sequence goes on from NC_060119.1 coordinate 44,133,270, forward strand.
TGTACCTGTACCTGTACCTGTACCTGTACCTGTACCTGTACCTCCCATGTTACACCCTCTGCCACCCCATCACCTCTATGACATTTGCATTAAATCTGTCCACCACAACTCCTCACGCAGTTGGCCTGCAGGTTTATGACAATTTATCTGGTTGGCAGAGGGACAGAACGCAACAATGTAATTCCTGGCTTAGCCTTTTACTGCTTATTTCCAGATTAACCCTTTCATGGCCAATCGAACGTCTTAGGCTGATGCATAACACTGTAGTGTTTCCTACAAGTTAAAAAACTCAGACTATACATACTGGAGACTTAAATCATCATAAATAATATAATTTGTTTAGCTGTTCACTTCAGTCTGTTGGGATAACTTTCTGGATCCACAACTGTAGAAATCATGTGGTTTTGTAGCAAAAAGCCATGTTCAAAGTGTATTTTCACTCCAAAGGAAGTATGTCAAGATCATTGAACAGAGAGCAGAGAAGATGAAATCTGAGGGTGCAAGATCAGATGAAAAGGGTGGGTGCAAAATGACTTCTCAACCCAGTTGTTCTATAGTGTTTGTTGCCAGTCTAGCAGAATGCTGGTGACTGTTACTGTGGAATAGCACCACTTCACACAGTCTTCCTGGATGTTTTTCTGGAACTATATCTGCAAGATGTCTGTTGTTGACAATAAATACCAACAGGAAAGTTTCACCTCATGCAAGCAACTCGTAGTACACCACATGGTCACCTACATCTAAATCTACATGATTACTCTGCAATTCACATTTAAGTGCTTGGCAAAGGGTTCATCCAACCACAATCATACTATCTCTCTACCATTCCACTCCTTAACAGCGCATGGCAAAAACGAACACCTAAACCTTTCTATTGGAGCTCTGATTTCTCTTATTTTATTTTGATGATCGTTCCTACCTATGTAGATTCGTCTCAACAAAATATTTTCGCTTTCAGAAGAGAAAGTTGGTGATTGAAAATTCATAAATAGATCTCGCCGCAATGAAAAACGTCTTTGTTTTAATGACTTCCATCCCAACTCGCATATCATATCTGCTATACTCTCTCCCCTATTACGTGAGAATACAAAACGAGCTGCCCTTTTTTGCACCCTTTCGATGTCCTCCATCAATCCCACCTGGTAAGGCTCCCACACCCCGCAGCAATATTCTAACACCGGACCTCTGCACAATATCCATAACATTATCTTGTGTGGATGCTCAAATGTCTATGTGGCACTGCTGCTCTGTTTGGACTAAAGCATTCCTTTCCGTTCTTTCTCTTACATTAGCATAAAAACAAAATTTCTAGTCATCAGTAACAATACAGGTTAGAAATGGTCAGTGGTATTCACCCACTAATCAAGAACAAGCAAGAGGGTAATGTACATACGGCCAACCACTGATTTATATGGTTTGGCATGTGGTACCCGTATGATTTATTGTTGAACCTTCTCCTTTGTATTCAAATGCTGCACAGTGACGGAATGGTCATACTTCATCACATTTTCTGGTTCTTGAGTGCAATGATGTGCATCATCGTGGATTAATGCATCTAGACGATCTTCATCAAATGCTGAAGGTCTTTCTGAAAATGGAGGGTCAATAATGTCAAAACACTCATCCTTTAAATTAGAATATCTTTCCTTGCCATGCTCTGTCCCATGGCATTATCCCCATACATGGTGAAAACGTTACCATTGAAACCACATATTCATAAACTCCACTGTACTCATTTTGCCGACTTAGCCATTTTAAATTAAAATGTAGCAGTGCTTTGTGTCAACATAATATTCATAGAATGACAATTTACCTAAAAGAATGTGTCCACATTAAGTGAGAACAAGGTAATGTACTTCGTAAAAATGGTGGAAAAGACAACTGTATCCTTTGATCCCTAGGCATATGAACTTGTCTTAGATCACATGTAATGCCCCCAACAACACAAAACACAATGATGGGAAAGGCTGACTTAAAGCATACATTGTGTGCTCACTCTTACATTATTGGTATCGGCTGCATAAGTAACAATAACACAGTGCACAGTGTTCACTTAAGATGTCTCTCTGTTTTTGCTCCCAACATTTAATGTTCTAATGATGTACCAACATCATAATGCATTGATGGTGGGTGGTTTAAATAAAAAATATGTACAAATGAAATGAGCTTCATGACAAGGCTGAAGATATATTGGTACATAGGACACTGCATAGAACTGTATGGAACATTGTAGATGTAACTGTAGATGTGCTCCAAGGAAGTGTGTGGGGCCCTTGATATTGATGTTTCATATTAATGACATCACAGACATTCTTCTTCTTTTTGTTTTTCTGTTTGGGGTATCTAATGACCACATACTAATTTCAATGCTTCCTCCTTTGTTCTTCTTCCAGGTTTCCTTCGTCTTCACTATCTATCCTTTTTTCTTCCTCAGACCATTCTGACCCTGTCTTCCTCTTCTTCTTCCTGCCTTGGAATGCTTCCATTTGCAACACTTTCTTCTTGAAATCCTATCATTCTGCTGGGTCTTTTTCTTGTATTTCTTTCCAAATCTTTCCTAACTACTTGAATCTGTCCTGTTGTTGACATCTTGTCCCAAAGATGCTTAACAATCTGCTCATGGATTTCCTAGCAGCCTGAGTATTTTTCAAATGATTCTTAATTCTAGGACTTGAAGTTTGTGTAACTCATAATTCAACATTAAACATTCACTTGCATAGAGACATTCTGGTTTTACTACTGTGCTGTAGTGCTGTATTTTCAAATTTTTAGACACACACACCTTGTTGTAAATGTTCATGTTTATATCATATGCTTTATCCATTTTACATACTATTTTGTCTACAGCTAATATTTTTGAAGCCATTGCCTTGAATCTTTCCTCCCAAATATTTAAATTTATAAACCCTCTTTATCAGTTCATTACCTGTTACTAGGATTTCTGGGTCATTTTTTTATGTTTGCCCTAAAACATTTTTCCTACAGAAACTTTTAAAGCTGCTTTGTTAGGTATTCCTTCTAAGAGGTTGATTTGTATTTCTGAATTTGTTATATTTTTATAAAGAATGGCATAATCATTTGCAAATACTAGACACTGAATTTCAGTATCTCTTTTTCCTGAAGTCTCCAGTCTCATTGTGACAGCTTATGTTCTTTGCCTTTTGTTTCAATTATCTTACTATTTCCTCTAAGATGCAGTTGAGGTGGCGTGGAAACATGTTGTCACCCTGCATTTCACCTGTTATTTTGAGTGCCTTAGGTGTTTCACACCAAAACTTTATTTATGCTTCAGTGTGTGGGTGTTTCACGAATAAGGTTTGCTAGTTTAGTGTAATGCCAAGTTCTTGAGTCACTTTACCCACTGTTTACCTGTCAATCAAATGCTTTTCTAAAACCTGTAAATGTTAAAACTATGTCTTAAAATTCGTATGGACTAAAAGTTGAAATTCTGTTCTGAGCCAGATTCGATCTTTCTAAATCCACTTTGATATTCTCCCAAATGGCTGTCAAGTGTTACTTCTACCTTGTTTAGTAATATTGTTAAAAATATAATACAGCCCACTGGCAACAGATACATACCTGTGCAATTATTTAGATAATGCCTATGACTTTTTTGTGCACAGGATGGATAGGAGCCACTTTCCAGTCTTCTGGAATATTTTCAGTTTCCCATATTTCTTCAGACATAATCTGAAGGTTAGTTGTCATTTCTGCTTGACACCAGTTATGGTTGAGATGATTTTATTTCTTCTCCACTGGCTTTGTTGTTTTTCAGGGTTTTTGTTTGTTTGGTTATTTGTTTGTTTGCTGTAGGTGGTAGATCTGCTTCCATGTTTTCCTCAAATATCTGGAAATTCTAGGTAACAATTCAGTTATCTACAGTTCAAAAATTGATCAAAGTACTTTCTTAGTAATTTACATGTGTGGTTATTGCTTAGACCTATTTTACCATTTTTGTCTCTGATGTAAATACATTGGAGCATGATAGCCCTTTTTGAATAAAACCATGACTGTATGTATGAGAGCATTTTTTCTGCTGTAGTACACTGTGATTCTTTTTTATCACTAATTACGATACTCGTGTCATCTGCAAATAGTAGAATTTTGGCTGGGCTGTCTGGAGCCTGTATGTCATTGATATAAACTAGAAATAACAATGGGCCCAGAATGCTGCCCTGAGAAACAACTATTTAAATTTGTTTTGGTTCAGATATGGGTTTAAAATTGTGAAGATTCTTGGATGACCTCAGCTCAACAACTTGTGACCTGTTTTGCAGATAGGATTCAAACCAATTTTTAACGGTACCCCTGATGCATATTGCTTCAAGTTTCCCTAGTAATATTACATTGTTCACAGTATTGAAGGCTTTGGCTAAATCTAGATTAAGTCCAACAACCTGTTTATTTGACTCAAAATTTCTTACTATTTCTGTGCAATATGGCTGTTTCTGTACTGTGCCATGTTGACTGTTATTTACTAGTTTATGTTTTTCTAGATATTTTGTAACCCTGATTTTCATAAATTCCTCAAGTATTTTGGAGAAGTATAGGAGGAGAGATATAGGTTGGTAATTTTCTATTTTATGTCTGTCACCATTTTTGTGTAGAGGTATCACTTTAGATATTTTATTTTATCCGGAAATATCTCTTCACTAAGGGACAAGTTTGCTATGTGCTCTATAGGTTCGACAACACGTGGAGCAATTTTTTAATTATTGATACAGGTACATCATCCAAACCAGAGGACAATTTGGATTTCAAGCATTTAATGACTTTTAGAACTTAATGCTCGTCTGATGGGATTGCCATCATGCTGGTATTTACCATTGGAGACATCACTGTTAATTGTTGCTTAAAGTAAGGGGAATATTAACAAAATAATTGTTTACATTGTTTGCCATGGCGTTTTTTCTATGGGGATATTTTCATTATTTTTAAGATGGATTTCCTGTTCTTTAGTTTGACCCAAATTTTTTTTCTTTTTTTTTACCTCATCATTCTGGACTTGTTACTAGCCTGCCTTATTAATCTATCATTACTTAATAATTTTGCTTTTGATATTACTTTGCGGTAAGTCTGTTTGTATGTTCTCACATACTCAACAAACTGCTGATCATGACATGTTTTTAACTTTAAACTTAGTAATATCATGGTTTCACTTGATGTTTTAATTCCGGATGTACTCCAGGTCCCTTTGGATCCAGATGATCTGTAACTCAAAAGCTTTTTTGGGAAGCACATTTCAAAGTATGCCATAAAAGTGGAAGCAAATGTATTGTAAGCATCTTTTGTGTTTGTTTGTGCCAAGACCTCTGGCCAAACTGCATTTTTAACATTATTTTTGAACTGATTACAATTTTCAGTAGAGAAAAATCGTTTGTACTCCTTTTTATTTTCCCCTCCTTGGGAGTTGCAGTGAGATTAAAGGTTAGTGCATTATGATCTGATAATCCTATATTCACATTTGTAACTGCAACTTCATGTGTGACCACATTTGAGAAGATGTTATTTATTAGGCTTTCACTGGAATCTGTTGTTCTAGTGGGAGCTGATACGTGGGGAAACAAGTTGAAGCTTTTAGTATGTCTAAAAACTTGTATTTTACTGAACTCTGGACCAATAGATTAATATTAAAGTCACCACAAAGAATTATGGCAGAGTTCTCATTTGAGAAAAATGTCTAGCATTTCTTCCAAATTCTTAAGAGAGACTTCAGTATCTCCAGATGGTGATCTGCAAATTGCTGCAACAATTACTTTCTTTTCTATGATTAATGGTTTAGCCTCATATCTTAACTTAAATTTAAGCTTGGGATTTAGATAAATGCATACACCACCACCTTTGACATTTTGCCTATAGTACTGACTGGCAAGTTTATAATATGTGTGACCAAAAGGACTTAAACTATATCTGTACATTGTATAAGGCTCAGTCACAACTTCTGTGCATGTCTATGACAGGTGGGGTGGGCAGCCTATCAAGTTAGGCTGTGGTCTCCTGATCTCACATTTTGTGCTCGCTTACTCAGTTGTGCAGGACTCTGACACTTGTCTCACTCCTCTGTCAACACAGCTTCCCTTTCATGTCGTTTGTCCCCTAACACTGCAGTCAGGTGTCATGTGGTGTAATTATTTAATACAATGATGTATTATATTCTGTACCTTATCTTCTATACTTCTTCTCAAACTCTGTTATAATTACTTTAAAATTCAAAATTGATGCCTTTGACGCATCACATTTATATAAATAACTTACTATGTCACTTTTGACTTAACAAATTATTTATTCCCTTCATCATCACACTCATGAACTACACTAAAAGATCACCTTCATTCAGTATAAAACAGACACTCACAATAATTTTGAAGGTTCCTCTTCTGTGTCTCACAACATACATCAGTTGTTGAAATAACTCCTTCGGCAGCCTATTGCTTTACAGGACAGTGTGGTGACCCCACAGAATACTTATTTTAACACATGTAGTTTGGCACCCAAAGCTGCTGCGATAGCTGTACAGTGCTGAAGGTGCATATTGTCCCCTGATGTAAGTCACCACACACAAAATAGAAATAACACTAATGAACAATATCTGTACATTTATGTTTGACATGTTGTTTTCTATTGCTCTTTTCATAATGTGTACACAAAACTTCTTTCAAAATGGCATTCATTGATAAGAAGTCATTGATATGTGCATCTCTCCTCTGGAGTGGTACGTACAAGCACAGTCTGTGAACATGGCGCCCAGTGAACACAGTCCAAAGTTTTTTAAAATTTTTTTTTCCTATATGCCATGAATGTGGATTTCTTTTTGTAACTATGGCTTCAGAGATTGGTTATAGCCTCAGTACATCATTGTCCATGATAAAATACGCAAATTTACCCTCAATTGCAGCCATAATTTAAGAGAATGTCCCTAAAGTGAACATAAATTGCTTGAAAGATGTTTTCCTCTCTGTGTGTACAATAGTATCCAGTGCAGAACCACAGCGGCTGCAGACACCCAAGCCTGGAACCAGTACTGGGGCTGAGGACATACGTGCAGTGAAGTCACCTGGTGAGTAAGAGTAAATTTACACGTAATTGCAGCCTTAACTAAAGCAGTACATAAAGTACTTAAAAGACGTTTTACTCTCTGTGTGTACAATAGTAGGCAGTGCAGAAAAGCAGCAGCTACGGTCACCAGAGGCTGGACCCAGTACTGCAGGTGCAGCGAAGTCACCTGGTGAGTAAGAGTAAGAGCCCACTGTGGCAGGCTTACATTCCTGCTCTGTACACTAGAGAATCAAATGCATCTGGACACCTATTAGTGGACATTAAGATTTTGTGTTCTCCTTTGAGGACTTGAACTCTTCTGGGGACACTTTGACATTTCGAAATCTCTGTGGGTGGATGCCAGCCCATTCTTCCTTGATAGCTGATACCAGACAAGGTAGAAATATTGGACACAGGGTATGGAGTGAAAATGCCATTTTTAACTAATCCCTAAGACGATCCATTGCTTTCAGGTTAGAACGTCGGCAGGCAAGCCTTCTTCAGGAATGCCACTGGTTATAAGCCTTTGCCTAACAATGCTGATACATGAGAGGTACAAGTGTTGAGCTGATCAAATCGGTCGTTATCTGTGAACTGTTCCTCTGCTGTGCATAGTACACAATACTGTCAAATATGTACTTACCCTTCTGCATTTATCATATCCTGAAGTACAATAAGGTGGTGGTGGTGGTGGTGGTGGTGGTTAGTGTTTAACGTTCCGTCGACAACGAGGTCATTAGAGACGGAGCGCAAGCTCGGGTTAGGGAAGGATTGGGAAGGAAATCGGACGTGCCCTTTCAAAGGAACCATCCCGGCATATGCCTGAAACGATTTAGGGAAATCACGGAAAACCTAAATCAGGATGGCCGGAGACGGGATTGAACCGCCATCCTCCCGAATGCGAGTCCAGTGTGCTAACCACTGCGCCACCTCGCTCGGTACAATAAGGGGAGAACAAGTTAAAGAGGAGAAATTGCATATTGTTACACTACCTGCTCTGCACTGCATTGTTGGCAGTAGAGTTAATGGCGGATAATGTTCACTGAGTAGTCACTCTATTCAAATTCTTCCGTCAGATACCCACGGAGTATAGCATTGTTTGTCACTCCAAATCTCGTTTCCACTCATCCACTCAACAGGAGTCATGGGTTTTTATACTACAGTCAGTGTGACTTTATGTTGAACAGAAATGTTGTTTCCAGAAGCTGCTCAGCCACTGTAACCAGTTTTTCTAACTCCCTGTACACAGCCATTTCCTTAGTGGGCTCCTAGCTGCACTTCAAAACTGAAGAGTGACTGCAGCAGCTAACTGCAAGCTGGTTTTTACTATTTCCTACCACAATGATAGAAGCACTTGTCCATCAGCATACTGTGTGTGCCTGGACTTCATGTAGCATTGGTTGTTCCTTCACATTTTCACTTAACTGTCACATCGCTGACAGCTGACTTGGGCAAGTTTGGAAGGGCTGAAATGCATTCCTGTGTTAATTATTCAGGTGTAATGCAAAGAAAAGTCCATGTTCAGTGTACTCAGATCCCTGACTGATAAATTCTGCTTACAAAACAGTATTACCTGCCACTTCCTATAATATATATGACGGCAGTATCTGTTGCCGAAAGAACAATTGCCATGGATAACCATGCAGCTTTGCTAGAAATGAAATGATGATTAAATGGATGGAGCGTCTGCCATGTAAGCAGGAGATCCCGGGTTCGAGTACCGGTTGGGGCACACATTTTCAACATTTCCCCAATGAAGTACATCAACGCCTGTTTGCAGCTAGGGTGTCCATTTAATTATCATTTCACTTCCTATAATAGTAGCTCCACCTCTCATTGAATTAAAATGCTCAGTTGCCCATTACAAAAGGGTGCGCATGTATTTTGATTGGATAGTGTGTTTATAGTTCTTATCTATGTGATTTCTGCAACCCCTTAGTCAGTCCACCATACACAATTGAATTAGAATCCAGAAATCACAATATATTTGATTATATTTATGTTTTTGAATATTGAGGACTTTGATTTGGGGCGAGTATTTACTGACTTACAGAAATACAAAGTTTACCTATATAGCTGTGGAAATGTGTGTGCTGAGAATTACAGGGAGGGAAAAGGAAACGGAAAAATGGACAGGGAACAGGCAGGAGTAGGAGACGTAGTGGGGAGGTAGTGGAGATGAGTGACAAATGTAGTGATGGAGTGAGTGGCAGATAGGATAAGACAATTACTTGCTCCTATCCTAGAGAGGTGAGTGGGGGGAACATTGAGGTGACAGTCTGGTGAGAGGCATTGAGTGGATATCAGGCTACATGGACTACAAGCTGCAATGCCTGTAGCTTGAGACCAGAATACCAGGAGAAGCCAGGGAAGAGGCTTAATCAAACAGTGGGACTCCAATGAATGAATGATGTGAGTAGAAGAAACAGAGGATGATTTGTATTTCAAAACTGAACATTTTTGTACAACCTATTAGGGTAGTAACTTAAATGGAAATATTGGGGTGTGAATCTAGTTTATAAATGGTCATAGCTGATGCGTTCAGTACTACCATAAGTTATTTGATACTAACATTTTCAGGGGCTCCCTTAACCTTTCTGTGGTCAATCAGACATAAAGGTCCTGCCAAAATGTTTGTTTCAGAATCTGCATAACCATAGGAATGTCCCATTTCATTGTGTACTGTAATCTGTTGTTCAGTTTATGTACAATTAAAACCCAGAAGCTGACAGGTGATGCTAGAATGTGTTTTTTTCTTTGTTGGTACAGAAGTGAGTACAGTATGTTTTGTAGAAGGAGCTTCCTATCTTTGGCTTAATTGTGGATGGCAAAGACAGTGTAGATATTATTTATCTTTGTTACATTATTTGCTAGGTATATACTATTTGACATATATTTTCACTGATAACTCATTCTTGAAGAAAACTGATGTCTGTGTCTTGTAACTAAAATTAATGCATGTCTTTATTAATGAAAATCATATCAAAATCGTGACTGTAGTTGGAAATCTACCACCACAAATGTACAGATACTGTTCTTTTGATGTACTGTTTTTCTTCTTTCTCATGAGATAGTGTACTGGAGACATTTGTTTTCTTTTCCTTATTTTGTCTTGAATGTCTCAATAGTTTCTTGGAATTAATTGTTTACAATTATTTATGGAGCTGTCTTTTGAATTACGGGGAGGGTGGCTATGAAGAATACAGTCAGCAGAAATAAGGTTTCTATGATCTACTTTATAACATATGAAAGCTGATCACCTCTGAAATGAAGGTGCTGGGAGTGTATAGTAGAGTGAAAACAACTGAAGCATGTGGGATGAATGTGTCAATGCTTTTGGAGAGAATGGCTGATAATGCAGTATCACTTCCTGTTCACTAGATTTGTCTCTGGTGCCAGTACCTTTGTTCATAAAATATTTCCCATCAAGACTTTCACTACAGTTTGATCCCAGACCAATCTGTTCGTCTTTCTGCCTCACCTCTCTACAGGGAGTCCAGCAGGGAGCTGCCTTGCCCCATCTGCCACCCACACTCGTGGTCATATGTCCCACCTAATGTGGATGATCCATGCACAAGGAGAGAGATGTGCTCAGGTAGCCATGAACATTAGAACTTCATTGGAACACAGAAGGCACATGATAATGTTGGGCAAGTGAAACAGCTTCCTAGTGCAAGCAACATAAAAATACTCCTGATATGCTGTAAGGTTGTCACTAATATGAGCTAAGCTGAGCACTGCAAGTTGCACTGATGATGTCCTAGATTCCAATGTTGCTGTGCTCAGAGGAAAAGTTTTGACTGTAACAGCAGCCAAAAGTATGAACTGTCATCCCCATGGAGGAGATGGCAGTGTCATCCATGAGGCACACACCTGGAAGAAAAATACAGAAATTGGGCCAAGACATCAGTAAGGAGGGATGATGATGTGGAATGGTGCAGGCAGAAAGATACCAGGATGAAAGAAAGAAGTGCCACAAGGCATTTGAACACGGAGCAAAACCATTCAAACACTATGCAGAAGCACTTGAACACAGAGATGAAGGCTACCTAATGGATCACAAGACACTGGTAAAAATCTTCCAGAGACAAAAAGTTAATTATAAAAGCACAAGAAGAGAGATGTTCCTGAGTGGACAAGAGGAAGAGTGTTTCATTGCGGCACAGATGGTACATGCCAACATGAAGCAAATGAAACAACTTTCTGATGAAGGCAAGGAAGAGAATGCCATGATGCATGAAAAGATTGCCACTAATATGAAAATTATTCTTGAAGCTTCCAGTTGAGCACTCTGTCTGTAACAACTGACAAACACTGCTGTAGGTTGCACTGGCAATGCCAATATTGTGGGCCGCATTCTTATTAATATAGTCATGCATTCCAAAGTAGATAGTTGATGTCGAGTTTGGAACTTGGGTTGGCTGGTGAGCCACTGTACATTCCCCTACAAAGGCTATGTAGTGGAGAAATACTGTTAAGTTGCCCAGTGTCGCATGGCTCCAGGGTGGATACCGTGCAGTGGCTGTCATTGGCAAGATCCGCTGCACTGAGGGTGAGTTTCAGTTTCAAGCCTGTTCAGATGCCAGCAACTGACATACCTCTGTTCTGTGGCATAAGGCAGAATTGTAAAACACCAGCCAGATGCTACTCCACCCACTTCCACCTCATTCCTATTATGTCTCCTAATCCATCCTGTTCCCATACGCATCAGATTTTCTTTCTGTCTCACCTCTACAAAAAATCCACCTGAGAAATAATCTGCCTCACCTGCCACTCATTCTCCTCACTACTTGTACCCATCTGTAAGTAAAGAAAGGAGTGTTACATTGAATGTGTTTGATGTGGCATTATTACTGCACAAACAGCAAAAATGTGGTAAGTGATAAACATTTTTGCTATTACTTTCTGTGGGGTATCTGTGAGAGAAATTCATCATAATTTAAAATTATTGGTGAAGTTTTCTGCAAAACACTAAGTGCTCTCATTGCCAAATACTGGATGAATATAATGTCGGTACATGAATGCAAGTAGTGAAGGTGCATAAACAAGCTTACACACAGTTCCTAAATGTTAAACGTGACACTGTGTTTACTGTGTAACATAAGATTGTATGTTTTATTAAGCAGATTTTAAAATTTGATCAATAATTATATGAAATGATGACAATAAACATTTATTTGTCCCTGCCAGTCTTCAGATAGCAAGCGTGCAACCGGAATAAAGTTCTGGCTTTCTGGAACTCGGTAATATTGATGGTTGTTTATAATTGAGTAGATTAGATGCTCAATTATACACTGATCCGTACTTTTTCTAAAAGATAGAAACAATTGATTCTGTTCTTTATCAGGTCATGTTGAAACACACTTAGTTTATCACTAGTTTGTTTTACTTGTGCAGATAAAGTATTTTTTATATTAACACGCAAATTCTTTTTTTGTCAAACAGGCCCTGCTAAGGAGGAAGGCACGCGTCCCATCGCTCAGGTGAGTGAAAGTAGTGGATGCACGTATGAGACTGGCAGAGCAAGTGTGATTTTCACCAGTAGCATATAAAGTTTGGTTCTGTGGCATGTAATGAACCCCACACTGCTTCCTGTCCTCCTCCCAGGGTGAGGACATATTTCATCAGCTCAGGGCTTTGAACCGTTAAAATACTTCCTCCTATTCTGAGCTACTCTGCACACTACCAACTTGCTTAATCAAATAAACTCCTTTATTAATATCCTATTCATCTCCATTTCAGTCTCATTGCATCTCCCATGGCAGTCTGTTTCCTGACATCACAAACTTTGCAACTTCTTTAGCACTGTTAACTGAAATGCTATCTCAAGTCTAAATTACCTGCTAAATGAACCAAAAAATATCTGAAAGACCACTCATATACTGGCTCTTAATTTAAAACAAGTAACTCTCTTTAATTATTAATGTCAAGTCATGTGTCATTGGTTAGTGTACAGAATCTTACTGACAGCTCGACTTCATCTTCGTTCTCCTGGTGTAATGGCAGTTGTCATGATGCTGACAGTTCTAGGGGGAAGGCACATTGCTGAACAAGAATGAGACAGCAAGGAATAAACCCATGGACTGGTTGTTTGTGTTGCCATCATCATTTGTGAAACTGGCATGGCTGGACCATGTAAAATTTGGGGATTCGTGTGGATGCTGATAACCACGCCATTGAGTGCCCCCTAACCAGGTATCATCATCATCATGATAGAATAAAACACTGAATTCATCATGAACTGTGAAGAACGATAAACTAATTATCGTTATCCCATCCTGCAGATATGCTGCATCAATCTCCACTAGATTTTGTGTGTTGTGGTTGGCAGGTGTTACTAGAGGAGGCCAAAATGCATGCGTTTTAACTCACGCAGGCTGGCGTGAGGTCTGGAACAGGACAAGGAAATTCGAATTTAGAAAAACTGACTTAGCTGGTGGAATACTTAACTTTAATCCATTAATGATGAACGTCTGTCTTGATGGTACATGATTCACAATATCAATAGTAACTGATATGGGCCCCTTGCTAGGTTGTAGCAAATGAGGTAGCTGAAGGCTATGCTAAACTATCGTCTCGGCAAATGAGAGCGTATTTTGTCAGTGAACCATCACTACAAAGACGATTGTACAGCTGGGGCGAGTGTAAGGAAGTCTCTCTAGACCTGCCGTGTGGTGGCGCTCGGTCTGCAATCACTGATAGTGGCGACACGTGGGTCCGAAGTATACTACCGGACCGCGGCCGATTTAAAGGCTACCACCTAGCAAGTGTGGTGTCTGGCGGTGACACCACATTATGCACAACAGAGAAGGGTATAAAAGTTTAAAGCCATCATTTGAATTAAAAAAAAAAAAAAAAAAAAAAATATCTCTTTGTGGTGGTGACCATTGTTCATCAGTACTATAGACATTGTGAAATGTACACCTTTACTAAAGCGATGTGTTACACCATAGTTGATACTCATTAAACATGACAATAAATATTCCTTAAAATCAATGCTTACCACTTACTGTTGTCTAAAATGCTTACTGATTGCAGTTGGGAACTGAGATTTCTCCATTTTTGAGCAAATATCACAAACACAAATGACAGGTACTCGGAATCGCAAACACGTTTCAAAATACCTTTCTAGAATTATATCAGACTCATTCTCCTCCATACATTCATGACCTGTCAAACTTCCTAAACTCTTCTGAAAATACTTTCCTGCTTGTGAAATAACTACCAAGTGAACTACTTTGAGAGGTATACTTGTCATAGTGTTTGTTATGTTTGACAGATGTTGATTAGTAATTCAATAAAACTACCTTAGTGTACTTGAGCAAGTGCATCACAAATTGTGCAGTGTGATTTCAAAGTAACTGTTTAGTTACTTTTGTCATTAGGGATTTGCTTTCAGTAACATTAATATAGGTCTCTGGTACATTAAACAGAATTGAATGATCATTCTTGTGATCTTTCAGATCTTGCATTGACTTACTTCCAGCGCCCATTACCATGGCAAACAGTCCTTTATCCAGTAAGTGGTTTCTTTTTCATACATCTTGTTGTTTAGGACCAATCTGTGGCACAAATCTTAAAGGACAGGAATGTGTCAGATAAAATAAAATGTTTAAGAAACCAAAAAAGAGGAGCCATAAGTTTATGTAAATGCAGTCAAGAATGTAACACAGGAATGGCCGCTGAGGTGCCACCTCTCCATTTCTTCCCTCCTCCTCTTTCCTAATCATGACATTATTCCAATGGAATATTGGTGGCCTTTAATCCAAAAAGATGACTTGTGGCTGCTCTTGGAATCGCAGCCTCTGCTAGTTCTGTGCTTGCAGGAAACAAAATTGCATCCTCCTGACTGATTTGAGCTTTTGTATTTCTTCCCAGTCTGCTTTGACTCCCTCTCTCCAAAGATGGCATTCCATATCGTAGGAGGAGAGAGGGGAGTCATGCTGCTCATATGGAAGGACGTTCAAAGTCAACATTTCTCCCTGACTACCCAGCTTGAAGCTATTCCTGTCCGTGTTTTACATTCCTCTCCTGAACTTTTCCATATGTACTGTTTACATCCCTCAGTCATTCCGTGTCATGGACACTCTTCATCCAGCTTACTGGCCAACTCCCTCACCCCTTTCTGCTGCTCGTTGACTGTAATGCACACCATTCCCTTTGGAAATCTCCCAGAACCTGACAGAGAGGTGCCCTCTAACTACATGCACTCCTACCCATATCTGGAAATCTCCTGCACTGCCCAATTTGCCCATCATCTCATCACTGTCTCTAGTACGTACTCGAGCAACCATTTACCATTTGCTATCCATTTTCTGACTCCTACCCCACATATATGCACACCCAAATGGCAACTTTCTAGGGATGACTCGAGATTTACTGTTCCCTGGCACCCTTTGAGTAACATAATTTCTCCAGTTGTGATGGCCAGGTAGAGTATCTTACAAATGCCATCATTACCACCACACAATATTCCATTCTCACCCTTCATCTTTACTGTGCCATGTCCCAGTGCCTTGATTGACTGAGCTGTGTTGTGACTCAACTCACATGCAGAGATGTGTTCTCCATGTTTTTAACCATCATTCTATGATGGCAAACTGCATTCATTATGAACAGTTGCATGCACAGTGCCATTGCACCCTTCAGGATAGCAAAAATCTAGCTAGATTTCCTTAACTAGTTCTTCTAACAGTTCCACTACCTCATCTGTTGTATGGGCCCTGCAGGACCAAGATCCATTGGGCTGCTATTCTGCGGAGATTTCAAGCTCCACCCACTATCATTCTGCCTTCCTCCACCAGAAACAAGTGGAGGAGGCGTGGGTAGTACCCTTATTTTGGCAGATTAGCGAGTGCTACAAGCTGCCTTTAGTATGACGGGGCGAGAACTTGCTCTCTCTTCCTATCGATCCTCCAACACAGTGCTGGACGATGTTTGCATTCAGATGTTGCTAAACCTTTCTTTTGTGGGCAAGCACTTGCTCTTTCTTATGTACAACTGCATCTGGGCAGAGGGCGCCGTTTGCCAGATGCCAGCATAAAGACACTCATTCCCATACCCATACCCAAGCCCAGTAAGGAAAAATACCTTCCTTCTAGTTACTGCCCCATTTCTCCCACAAGCTGTGTTTGCAAACTGATGAAACATGTAATTCATGCCTGGCTGGTATAGTGACTAGAGTGTGGCAATTCACTGACCACTGTACTGTGCGGATTTTGATCAGGCCGTCCTGCAGCTGACCATCTCATCACTTTGTCAACGCGAATGGTTTTCTGTGGATATATCAGACACTGCCAGTGTTTTTAAATTTGCAGAAAGCCTGAAACACCTTCTGAAGGATGGGTATTCTTGATCTCTCTACATGTGGCACTTCTGAGGCCACATGCCCCATGTCCTTCAGATATTTTTAAAGTATTGATTTTTCAAGGAATGTTGGTACTGCCTTGTCAGACACCTTTACCAGGAAGTTGGTGTGCCTCAGGGTACTGTTTTGAGTGTGACCCTCTTTGCTATTGCCTTTAACCTTATTATGTCCTGTCTCCTGCAGGTCATCTCCAGCAGTCTACTGTTGCCCACCCCTACCCTGTTACCCTCCCACACCCTGTCCCAGCCTCCTCCTTACCCCCACATGATTGCCTGTCTCATCATGTGCAACTGCTCGCAGCCTGGCTTCAGCTGCCAGAGAGTGTGATCACGTGTGTGAGAGTTGCATTTGCGTGAGTATGTGAGTGTATGTTATCTATATATAACAGAGGCCTTGTTCACTGAGAGCTCACTTTCTTACAGTTTTTTTTTTGTCGTGCCTGTGTGCCTTCCATGGTATTGTTAAATTCATTTCTGAAGAATTGCGATGGCTCGGGGCATTGAGGTGCTGAGGTAGGGGTCAGTGTACACTCATCATCAAACAAACAATTGTGCCTTATTAGACAAAAGCCAGGAAAGATCAGACCATTTGGCAATAGTGCCGTAAAAACCAGACCAGGGATTGATCTTGGGGAGATGAGTGTCATTGGTGTGGTAAATGTGAGGTGTCTGATACTCAGTATTCATGTATGCCCCATATGCTAGTGATCGTTTACTTAACTGCATAGGTTATGGACCTGACTCTCAGAAGGTTCAAATCACTGACATAAGCACACTCTTAGCCTTAGTATATTTATTGGCATTCAGATTCTAAGTGCTCACTGTCTACCATTCAAGCAACTAAGAATGGAAGACCAGTTTTACAAACAAGTTTTTTTGTATTCCACTGCCACTCATATTCTTCATTTTGCAGCTTGAAAATATATCTCTGCATGTTTTGGAATGAAGGTTAAGGCCTCAAAATTACCTGCTCTTCCCAAATCCATTCTCCATGGTGAAATGAGAGAAGCATTGCATGGTAACTTGAAGGTGCAGAGTTCAAAGTTACACATTTCCATTTTTTAATTGTTCTTGCAAATTCACTAGAAAGAGAGACAGATTTTTTGGACATTTATGCAAATAATGGAATTGAGTGTCTGAGTAATGAAATAGCTGCTCTTGTTGCGTATGGGCTTCACTCTGTTTCAGATACATTTATTAAACTACCTGTAGCTAAAGTCATGAAAGTTATAATATTTTATGATAGAGAAAATAACCAACAACAAAAGCAACATTTGAAGAGCTCTTCTTAAAAGACAGAATGAAACATGATACCTTTAACAGTTCATGATAAGAAATATTACACACTACTACAACCACACTTAATACTTACCATCCTTAAATGTTTAAAGCAGTGGTTAAAATTTCCCAGAGTACTTTGACAAAGTGTGAACAAATAATGATGTACTTTTGCACCTACATACAGCCATTAAAGCTCTAATGAATGGGCAGGCAGCATTATCAAATTAGTTATCAACATTACTGGGTCAGCTACTTGTCAGAGAATATTAACTATAATCTATTAGATCTATTATGAACTACCAGAAAGAAGAATGCCAACAATTAAAAGCTTCCAGATGCATTTGAACTTGGATGCTGGCATCTTAAGTACTCACTTATGTGCCTTTACTGATGTAGATGTAGAGTGGGTGCCAAGTTTGATATAGCTATTTGAACACAAACCAGACCTCATGGCAAAGAATAGAAACAGTAAAACTAATGATTCACAGTATCATCCAGTTTCAGGCCTAGGTAAGCAAAGTGTTGCAACAAAACATTTGATCATATTCCATCAGATCTCATCTGTCACATGTGCCAAACTATAACTTCACTTTCCATTACAGTGCTTGTATATAGTCCAGCACAATATCAACATTGTGAAGTGCACTTCCACAAACATTTCTACAGCATAAAGAGATCAAATTTCTTCACGGGGTTTACAATACTATTCAGGTTTTCATCACACAATGTTTGTCTTATATGGGAGTCCTAGTGTACTGCATATCGTGCTCGAAAAAGGGAATGGGGAGAAGGGGAAGATAAGGAAGATGATGGCGAGGTGAGTTGCAGTCTTGTGTTAGACCATCATAGCAGCAATAGTTGCGGGCACAGATCAGCGCAATTTCCCTAAATCGCTCCAGGCAAATTACGAGATGGTTCCTATGAAAGGGCACGGCCGACTTCCTTTCCCATCCTTCCCTAAACTGATGTGACCGATGACCTCGCAGTTTGGTCTCTTCCCTCAAAACAGCCCAGCCAGCACAGATCAGTGGAAGATGTCATGGAAGGTCTTAGAACATCACTGAGACCCTAATTACAAGTAACAGACATAAGAAATAAATGAATACACCTTTGGTTGTTGTTACCCATGCCCTGGCTCCAACTCAAACCATTAATGTTTGCTTGACTGTGATGTTCCTGTGGTGCTGCTTGTGAGTGGATGACTGTAACTGAGGTATTGTCAGAGGTGTTAGTCATCAGAAATGGCATATTAGTCAAATGCTGATTCCTCTCTTGTCATGGTGATAAATGGCAAAAATGTTTAAGGACATTTTGTTCAAATATGTGGCCTGTCCTCAGTGTAAGCTGTGCAGGGTTCAGCAAACGTCTGCAGTATGCAGATGATTTGGCTTTCCAACCATTCTTGTCACATATCTGGCAGAGTCGTGAATTTCTATGTATCCTGTGTTGACAGGACAAATGTTAAGGGGTAGTAACGTGCATTTTTAAAGCTATACAAATTCACCCCAAGGGTGACTATGGGAATGGAAGTTGCCTGAGTATTGGGAACTTTGGATAAAATATCAACCTGTGTGATTGATGAATCTTTGGAATGTCAGAAGTCTACCCCTACTGAAAACAGAATTTTAAAGAATTTTGTTGAAGGAGGCACTATCAGCAGAATGCCTGGCTCAAGATATGAGCACACAGCAGGATAACACATAGCTTGCCTGTAAGAGCCAACTAATCCCTCCCCTAGATACGAAGCAGTTGTAGTGAGTGACCAACTTCCCAGTTCCAATGATGCAGTTAGTTGAGGGCCAAGGAAAGCTGTACTGCACGCACAATGATCCACTATAAAACAGGAACTCAGTGAGGAAATGTGTTACACTGGCTGGCAGCCACAGAGCTCCATCTGAATGCAATGTGTAAAAATGTACTTTTCACAGATAAGTTGTCTTACCAAGACCAAACAGTACTTTAGCAGTCCAGACATAATGGCAAATAAGTGGTGACAACAGGTAGTACTAGCCGATTGTCAGTTTCCTGGGGGCGTTGGTTTCCCCCGTAGGGGGCGTTGGTTTCCCCCGTAGGGGGCGTTGGTTTCCCCCGTAGGGGGCGTTGGCTTCCCCCGTAGGGGGCGTTGGTTTCCCCCGTAGGGGGCGTTGGTTTCCCCCGTAGGGGGCGTTGGTTTCCCCCGTAGGGGGCGTTGGTTTCCCCCGTAGGGGGCGTTGGTTTCCCCCGTAGGGGATCTCATGCTACAGGAAGAATATTCACTTGTGTATAGGTATGCTCATTCAACTGCAGCTGTCCAAGATAGACATTAATGTAATGGACTTGCTGTGAGACACTGCTCACATGAACACAATGGAAATTATGTGTGTGTAAGTAGCAGGAACACACAGAGAACTGGCTGTGAAACACACCATTTATGGCTGATGCTCTTTTGGACTGCTTTTTTTGAAGCCTCGGTGGGGTTGCCTCTTCTGACAAATGGGTCCAATGCCTCACAGATTCATTCCCAGGGTGAATGACTGAAGTCAGAAATAATGGGGCATTCTGGATAAAATGTTATGGACTGAGAACATTTTACTTTCTTTCCTTGTTCTGCTGTGCAGTGTTCTGCCAGTGAGAGCCAGCACAAAATCTCTTGGCGACGGAAAAATATCAAAGATGAGAGAAGGAAATTTGAGCTAGTTCTAGTTGGCATTATCCTTGTACCTGAAATAAATTTATTTTAATTTAATATTTTGAGTATTACATTCTCTATTGCCACCCATCAGACTCGGCCAAGTATGTGCAAAATACATCATCTCTCTCTCTCACTCTCTCACTCTCTCTCTCTCTCTCACACACACACACACACACACACACACACACACACACACACACACAGGCAAATTACAAATTGGAAAGTCTCTCATGATCAAATAAGAAAACAGGGCAGTAGGATAATTTGTAGTTTCTAAATGGTGTTTATATATAGAAATTGGTCTGTATGCTGCATTTATTTGATGGAGTACATGTGTTTCCTCATGCTGTATGTAGAATAAGAAACAATATGACATTTAATTTCTGTTGGACAAAACGTGTTTTTTTTTTTTTTGTCTGAATCCTGGGCTACAGCAATGAACTTTGTCCATGGATTGTTCTTCCTTCATGTAATGGAGGAGAAATGCAACTGTGGACACTGCATCATGTAATTTCCCCATGCATCCTCCACAGCCTGACTAAACACAGCTTTGTTAGAGGCCATCTGATCTCGACTGTCAGTCATTTGTCCCAATCAGTGCTACCTAACAATAGCAAGACCGTGCACTCAATTTGCTTACTAAATCACAATCTGTCTTACATCACTGCACCCTTCAGTAAGAGTGATAGATTTGGTTAGTGGGAAGTAACTATACTGCCAGTCATCTCAGACATTTCATACTTGCAGAACTGCAGTGCGAAAGGAGGGAGGTAGGGTGGGTGGGAGGGAGGTAGGAGGGAAGTCAGTATGGAACTGATGCAGCAGAAAATCAGTTTGTAAAGTAAGCACCACTTGGTGTTAGGCTCATACTCACTCAGTTTATGGACTGCAGTTGTTCTTGTTGTTGTTGTTGTTGTTGTTGTTGTCAGTCCGAATGGGGTTTGATGCAGTTCTCCACTCTGGTCTACCTTGTGCAAGCATCCTTGGCTCTCGGTAACCATTATTAAATTCATTATCATGTGTTTAAATCTGGTAGGAGGCATACAGTAATGATTGTAACACAGTACCACATGGAATGACTTCAGCGCAGTCACCACCAGCAACTTCTGTGCAAATGACTGGTCAGAGAATTCTGTACTGCCTTCACAGAGTGAATAAAAGTACTTGTTTCTCATGAGGTACTGCAGTGCTGGAAGTTAAGCCGCATCCTGTTAGCAACTGACACAAGCTGAGTGGACCAAAATCCATTTAGTTCACTTTCAGAGGACTAATTCCAGACCACTGCTGTAGCCCCTCAATGAGCTATGGACATATGTGGACGTGTTTAGTCAGATGTTTTTACCTATTTTTCCACTTTTTGTTTCCATTTTAATTTCTTGTATTTCCTTTGTTTTGACTGCCATTGGGACCCTAGTTGTTGGGCTGCCCCAGTCCAATTATGCTCTTACTCAAGTCACTACTCGACAAAAAATTCTTATTTGCAGTTTCCTCTTTATTGGATGTGTTCACATTAGTCACATTGTGTTGCTGCTGTCATAATATCAGCTTCCATCCCTGTTAGCCATGACCACAGAGATATGCATGGCCAAAATACAAAGTTGCTTCAAAATTGTCCACAGCAACTGCTCTAACAGCTTCCCAATTAAATGTTCGAATATACCAAAATGGGATAATGATGCATTGCCTGTAGTTCTGTCAAACTGTGCTCTTACAGATTACTTTAAAGACTTCAGTTTTGAAATTTCCTTTCCCCTCCAAGTGATGTAGGACTTGCCTTATGCATGTCAAGGAATCCAAATTTACACTGCAGTTGGATTTTGTGTAAATGTTACATTAGTTTCTTGTAAAAGTTGTAACAGCAGTCCCTGACAGGAATGCCTGATGTTAAGTCATCAGTACTGAGTACCACACTTGTTGATGATAGTTTTGTTGGTTAAGCTGTGTATCCAAATTGGCATATAGTTCCTTTAGTTGCTGGATATAAAATTTTCCAATTGTTTAAACTCCCACACCTTTATGCTGGTTCTTCATGCTGTCATTGTTGCTCTCTGCAGTGTTGCTATGAACATGTGCTAGGCTGTTACAGTATTTGTGATTTATGATGCCATATATCATTGCTACCAATGTCACATAGTACACTTCAAGACACCTACACTATCTTCTTTGTAAATTAGATATACTTTTCTGCATATCACCTTAACACTGTCCACAGTATGAAGTGGCTTCCACTAGTCATTCACTATGAAACACACAAGTCTCACTTGTTCTGTGTGTACAGGTACAAATCAGTGAGGCTGATACACTGATGCCAGTTGCCACCGATGCATTTTTACAGGAGAATGCCATCAATAGCGATTTGGATGCCTACAGTGCTATATTTCAATCACATTGCAGTCTGCTGTAGCAGTGTGAACAACAAGAGCTATTCAGTGTAGTTTGGGGGCTAACTGAGCATGTGCTAATCAACACAAAATACATAGAAAATAACTATCCAAACCCTAACCAACAATGTACCTTGAACAAACTGCTTGCATCTGTAAGAAGCTCCCTAACAGGGTAGTGTGACCCAATTGAAATGAAAACTTATGTGCTGGCCACGCATGTTGAGTATCTGTGGGCATACCCTCGACACATTAAACCTCCTTACCACTGGGGCAGCTATTAGCATGTTGGAATCCAAAATATGAACTTTGATGAAGAATTACTCTAACACAACAACACTCTGGAACAGGTTAGTACACCCCTAAATAGAAAAAGCTCATAAAATCATAATGTATTGTTGAGGCCAGTGTCCTCCAGTTTTGTAGGTATGCAGTCATTACAGTACTTGCAGATAGTTTAAAGTGTTTCGATCAGGATTCTCGGTGAGTCACATAGTTGTAAGCTGCCACAACTCTGCTACACTACATGGCATGTCATTTGCGACATGTGCTACGTGAACTGCTGTGGCTCATCACTTTGGGATCTGCTGGTTCTCAGTAACTTGAAATCCAATGGAGACACTATCAGAATTGTACATGACATAATTTCTCTATCTCCTAACTGTGACAGTCTGTAATTTTATAATGGTCTGTTATTCCTTTCCCCTTTCATGAGGGGTGTTCATTCCAGCAAACTAAGCTGTACCATTATTTCGGTCACTGGCAGTGTCCTTACACCAGCCTCCAAACACCAATGTTGCCTTGCTTTTTGTGGGCACCTTTGTCCTTCTCTGTGACAGTGGCTGTATATGGCAGCTGTAATGAATTCAGACAATTAAAATTAAAATATTTTGTGGTTCTTCACTTGGATCATTATGCAGTTTTCATCAATCTCACTTTTATAAAATTCCACATGTATGTACATGCCACAGCACCTGATTCCTTATCTCCATCACTATTTTAATTTAGCAACTTCTTGACATTAAAATGAGCATGTGCAGTGAGAAGACAACCACTGCCACATATCAAGATGTTTGATTTACACTCAAATTCTGTTGATGTAAATTTATTCAGCTTCTTAATATTTTTGCAGATGCCGCAGAAGTTGAGGATGGAGGAGCTGTTGGCAGGTGAGATATTTGCTTTCTTCAGTAGCTTAATTACACATTAAAGTTACGACTTTAATATTTTATTATGTGGTACTTTATTTTTCATCTTTTTCTTTGACATTAATATTCCATTGGTGGTGTGCTAAATAATTTTTGTGAAACAGTTTTTAAAAACTCTATACTATAACTTAACACTGGATGTTAATTATGTCATACATAATTCATACTGAAAATTGGCGGTGTTATTGTAACTACGAAAGATTGGTTACAAATGTGCAGTTGCATTGAAAATGTGTACTGTGGTAAATTGTGAGGGAAATGTGGTCAAAGAGAAAAAAGACAAATTTTTAAGTACCAAATTGACATTTAGAAATTTGTCATTGTAATGTTAAGCAAACATTACAAATAGGCACACTACGATAAGTAGTAATGAATTTTGCCACCTGACTGATGTGTGAAATAGCCTGACCCATCTGGGTGCCACAGTTACTCTCAATCCCCCGCCTGCCAAGAGTGTTGTTGACTACCCGGTGACAACATGCTACTGAGTACAAGGTGGCTGACTTGTTGGTGGCTTCACAACTTGTGTACTGCATTCTCGAGACCCAGCAGTCCCAACAGACATCTTGCAGATATAGTTCCAGAAAAACATCCAGGAAGACTGTGTGAAGTGGTGCTATTCCACAGTAACAGTCACCAGCATTCTGCTAGACTGGCAACAAACACTATAGAACAACTGGGTTGAGAAGTCATTTTGCACCCACCCTTTTCATCTGATCTTGCACCCTCAGATTTCATCTTCTATGCTCTCTGTTCAATGATCTTGACATACTTCCTTTAGGGGCAAAATACACTTTGAACATGGCTCTTTGCTACAAAACCACATGATTTCTACAGTTGTGGATCCAGAAAGTTATCCCAACAGACTGAAGTGAACAGCGAAACAAATTATGTTATTAATGATGATTTAAGTCTCCAGTATGTATAGTCTGAGTTTTTTAACTTGTAGGAAACACTACAGTGTTATGCATCAGCCTAAGACGTTCGATTGGCCATGAAAGGGTTAATCTGGAAATAAGCAGTAAAAGGCTAAGCCTGGAATAACATTGTTGCGTTCTGTCCCTCTGCCAACCAGATAAATTGTCATAAACCTGCAGGCCAACTGCGTGAGGAGTTGTGGTGGACAGATTTAATGCAAATGTCATATAGGGGATGGGGTGGCAGAGGGTGTAACATAGGAGGTACAGGTACAGGTACAGGTACAGGTACAGGTACAGGTACAGGTACAGGTACAGAGCTAGGCATGGGAAAGGGCAGTGTAGGGGTGGCTAGTACTGAGGGAAGAATTGTGAAACTTAAGTTAAGGGGAACTCCAAAATTGTCAAATTAGTGAAGCTGGTATGGCAGTAGAGGGGGCAAGCAACTCGTAGTACACCACATGGTCACCTACATCTAAATCTACATGATTACTCTGCAATTCACATTTAAGTGCTTGGCAAAGGGTTCATCCAACCACAATCATACTATCTCTCTACCATTCCACTCCTTAACAGCGCATGGCAAAAATGAACACCTAAACCTTTCTATTGGAGCTCTGATTTCTCTTATTTTATTTTGATGATCGTTCCTACCTATGTAGATTGGTCTCAACAAAATATTTTCGCTTTCAGAAGAGAAAGTTGGTGATTGAAAATTCATAAATAGATCTCGCCGCAATGAAAAACGTCTTTGTTTTAATGACTTCCATCCCAACTCGCATATCATATCTGCTATACTCTCTCCCCTATTACGTGATAATACAAAACGAGCTGCCCTTTTTTGCACCCTTTCGATGTCCTCCATCAATCCCACCTGGTAAGGCTCCCACACCCCGCAGCAATATTCTAACACCGGACCTCTGCACAATATCCATAACATTATCTTGTGTGGATGCTCAAATGTCTATGTGGCACTGCTGCTCTGTTTGGACTAAAGCATTCCTTTCCGTTCTTTCTCTTACATTAGCATAAAAACAAAATTTCTAGTCATCAGTAACAATACAGGTTAGAAATGGTCAGTGGTATTCACCCACTAATCAAGAACAAGCAAGAGGGTAATGTACATACGGCCAACCACTGATTTATATGGTTTGGCATGTGGTACCCGTATGATTTATTGTTGAACCTTCTCCTTTGTATTCAAATGCTGCACAGTGACGGAATGGTCATACTTCATCACATTTTCTGGTTCTTGAGTGCAATGATGTGCATCATCGTGGATTAATGCATCCAGACGATCTTCATCAAATGCTGAAGGTCTTTCTGAAAATGGAGGGTCAATAATGTCAAAACACTCATCCTTTAAATTAGAATATCTTTCCTTGCCATGCTCTGTCCCATGGCATTATCCCCATACATGGTGAAAACGTTACCATTGAAACCACATATTCATAAACTCCACTGTTCTCATTTTGCCAACTTAGCCATTTTAAATTAAAATGTAGCAGTGCTTTGTGTCAACATAATATTCATAGAATGACAATGTACCTAAAAGAATGTGTCCACATTAAGTGAGAACAAGGTAATGTACTTCGTAAAAATGGTGGAAAAGACAACTGTATCCTTTGATCCCTAGGCATATGAACTTGTCTTAGATCACATGTAATGCCCCCAACAACACAAAACACAATGATGGGAAAGGCTGACTTAAAGCATACATTGTGTGCTCACTCTTACATTATTGGTATCGGCTGCATAAGTAACAATAACACAGTGCACAGTGTTCACTTAAGATGTCTCTCTGTTTTTGCTCCCAACATTTAATGTTCTAATGATGTACCAACATCATAATGCATTGATGGTGGGTGGTTTAAATAAAAAATATGTACAAATGAAATGAGCTTCGTGACAAGGCTGAAGATATATCGGTACATAGGACACTGCATAGAACTGTATGGAACATTGTAGATGTAACTGTAGATGTGCTCCAAGGAAGTGTGTGGGGCCCTTGATATTGATGTTTTATATTAAGGACATCACAGACATTCTTCTTCTTTTTGTTTTTCTGTTTGGGGTATCTAATGACCACATACTAATTTCAATGCTTCCTCCTTTGTTCTTCTTCCAGGTTTCCTTCGTCTTCACTATCTATCCTTTTTTCTTCCTCAGACCATTCTGACCCTGTCTTCCTCTTCTTCTTCCTGCCTTGGAATGCTTCCATTTGCAACACTTTCTTCTTGAAATCCTATCATTCTGCTGGGTCTTTTTCTTGTATTTCTTTCCAAATCTTTCCTAACTACTTGAATCTGTCCTGTTGTTGACATCTTGTCCCAAAGATGCTTAACAATCTGTTTGGTTAACCTGTTGCTGTTCACTCTGTATAAATGTCCAAAAAATAATAGTCAGCTCTTCTGCAGCATTTCAATTGTTTTTCCTATGGTGCAATATACTTCATTACTTCTTAATATTCATACTCATGGATTTCCTAGCAGCCTGAGTATTTTTCAAATGATTCTTAATTCTAGGACTTGAAGTTTGTATAACTCATAATTCAACATTAAACATTCACTTGCATAGAGACATTCTGGTTTTACTACTGTGCTGTAGTGCTGTATTTTCAAATTTTTAGACACACACATCTTGTTGTAAATGTTCATGTTTATATCATATGCTTTCTCCATTTTACATTCTATTTTGACTACAGCAAATATTTTTGAAGCCATTGCCTTGAATCTTTCTACCCAAATATTTAAATTTATAAACCCTCTTTATCTGTGCATTATCTGTTACTAGGATTTCTGGGTCATTATTTTAAGTTTGTCCTAAAAAATTTTTCTACAGCAACTTTTAAAGCTGCTTAGTTTTGTATTCCATCTAAGAGGTTGATTTGTATTTCTGAATTTGTTATATTTTTATAAAGAATGGCATAATCATTTGCAAATACTAGACACTGAATTTCAGTATCTCTTTTTCCTGAAGTCTCCAGTCTCATTGTGACAGCTTATGTTCTTTGCCTTTTGTTTCAATTATCTTACTATTTCCTCTAAGATGCAGTTGAGGTGGTGTGGAAACATGTTGTCACCCTGCATTTCACCTGTTATTTTGAGTGCCTTAGGTGTTTCACACCAAAACTTTACTTATGCTTCAGTGTGTGGGTGTTTCACGAATAAGGTTTGCTAGTTTAGTGTAATGCCAAGTTCTCGAGTCACTTTACCCACTGTTTACCTGTCAATCAAATGCTTTTCTAAAACCTGTAAATGTTAAAACTATGTCTTAAAATTCGTATGGACTAAAAGTTGAAATTCTGTTCTGCACCAGATTCGATCTTTCTAAATCCACTCTGATATTCTCCCAAATGGCTGTCAAGTGTTACTTCTACCTTGTTTAGTAATATTGTTAAAAATATAATACAGCCCACTGGCAACAGATATATACCTGTGCAATTATTTAGATAATGCCTATGACTTTTTTGTGCACAGGATGGATAGGATCCACTTTCCAGTCTTCTGGAATCTTTTGTTTCCCATATTTCTTCAGACATAATCTGAAGGTTAGTTGTCATTACTGCTTGACACCAGTTATGATTGAGATGATTTTATTTCTTCTCCACTGGCTTTGTTGTTTTTCAGGGTTTTTGTTTGTTTGGTTATTTGTTTGTTTGCTGTAGGTGGTAGATCTGCTTCCATGTTTTCCTCAAATATCTGGAAATTCTAGCTAACAATTCAGTTATCTACAGTTCAAAAATTGATCAAAGTACTTTCTTAGTAATTTACATGTGTGGTTATTGCTTAGACCTATTTTACCATTTTTGTCTCTGATGTAAATACATTGGAGCATGATAGCCCTTTTTGAATAAAACCATGACTGTATGTATGAGAGCATTTTTTCTGCTGTAGTACACTGTGATTCTTTTTTATCACTAATTACGATACTCGTGTCATCTGCAAATAGTAGAATTTTGGCTGGGCTGTCTGGAGCCTGTATGTCATTGATATAAACTAGAAATAACAATGGGCCCAGAATGCTGCCCTGAGAAACAACTATTTAAATTTGTTTTGGTTCAGATATGGGTTTAAAATTGTGAAGATTGTTGGAGGACCTCAGCTCAACAATTCTTCTTGCCATATTTCAGAGAAATGGCTATTCGCAACAGCAGATTAAGAAAGCCCTGCAAATAAAAACTGCAGAAAAATCACAGGAAAATAATGAGGAAGTGGAAAGTGAAGTGAAATCTACAGCCTTTCTCCCATACATGGGTGATATTTCTTCTAAAATTGCTAGAATCTTGAAGAAACATAAAGTGGATGTGATATTCCGCCCACCCGCTAAGACTGCAGCCTTGTTGGGATCTGTTATGGATGATCTGCTCTTGCAAAAGGTGGGAGTTTATGAAATCCCTTGTGAGTGTGGAAAATGTTACATAGGGCTACCACATGCACTGTACAGGATCGATGCGTCGAACACTAGCGGTACACACGTGTTCTTCAGTCCAACAAATCAGCAGTTGCTGAACACTGCATTTCTACTGGCCATGCCATGGATTATATAGATGTTAAGATTTTAACTACTGCTTCATCTTTCTGGGACTCAGTTGTTAAGGAAGCTGTAGAAATACAACTAGCCGACAACCTGCTAAACCATGACGAAGGATTTCATCTTGACAATGCTTGGAAACCACTTATTTCACACCTTTGTTCAGAAAGAATTTCTGCATCTTCACTTCTGACAGATGTTACCTCTTTTAAAAACTAATTATTTATTTACAAGCACGGTGGATTCGCAGCAGCACTATTTTGTTTGCACTCTGTGCTTATATGTTTATCTTTGCTATATAAATCTTAACTATGACTAGTGCAGTAGTGGCGACTTTGATATCTTTGACGCATGCGCTTTTAATCCTCAGCAGCTTTGTATCACCTGACTCTCCATATAAATAGGCATGCGCAAATGCTATGAACTCAGTCTCCGACTCGCCTTGAAGACTGCTGGGAGGTTTCTAGCTTAAATATTACAAGAAGAATTGTCGCTGTCCCAAGTGCACGCCCGAAAGATGATGGAACAATTTAGTTGTTTACAGTTCAAGAGTTGATAAAAGTACTTTATTAGTAATTTACAGGTGTGGTTATTGCTTGGACTTATTTTACCATTTTCATCTGTGATGTAAATACATTGGAGCATGGCAGCCCTTTATAGAATTTTTAAATGTCTGACACAGAGTTTGGAAGGATAACAAAGATTCTCCAACTCATCTTTCCTGCAGACATTATTGGTATTGTTGTTGTTGTTGTTGGTGTTGTTGGTGTTGTTGTTGTTGTTGTTTTTTAACAGTCATAGAACACACACACACACACACACACACACACACACACACACACACACACACACACACACACCCTAAAAGACCACTTTCATTCATTCAGTATAAAAGAGAGAATTGTTATAATTCCAACATTCCTCTTCTTTGTCTCACTGCATGTATAATTTATTGAAATAACTGCCCTTTGGAAGCCTATGCATCAGCAGGACAATGTGGTGACCCACGGAGTACCTATTTCCACAGCCAAGCACATAGTTTCTCACTGAAAGCTGCTGTTAAAACTCTCCAGTGCTGAAGGTGCATATTGTTCCATGTCGAAAATTCACCATATAGAAAATGAAAATAAATCTAATGAACAATATGACAGGTTGTTTTATGTTATTATTTTCATACTGTATTAATGACATTTTTTAAAATGTCATTCATTAAGAAGGCATCACTCCTTTGAAGTGGTATGTACAAGCATATTCCATGAAAGTTGTGTGCTAATTGACACTGTCTAAAAGTTTCCTTTTTACACAGACCATGAATGTGGCTTTCTGTTTCTTTGTAATGTCTTCTGAGATTGATTAGAGGCTCAGTATGTCAACAGTGTGTGTTAAAATTAACATATGTTCCAGTCATTGCAGCCATAATGTGGAATTGTAGAAGGAGCACATCACTAAAGCAGTAAATAAAGTTATTAAGAGATGCTTTCCTCTTTGTGTGTACAGTTGCAGCTGCTGGAAGACGGCGGCAACTCGAGGAAGATGCCGTACCCAGTAAAGAAGCGAGAGCTAGAGGTGCCAGGCACTCAGTGGGTGAGTAGTAGTGAGAGCCCACAGTGGGAGGCTTGTGAATCAAATGTATCAGGACAACTATTAGTGGACATTAAGATGGAGTGTGTCCACCCTTCTCCTTTACGGTGGCTTGAACTCTTCTGTTTGTACTTTCATTGAGACGTCTGAACCTCTGTGAAGGAATGGCAGCCCATTCTTCCTCGAGAGCTAAACCCAAAGAAGGTAGAGATGTTGGACATCAGGTTTGGAATGATGTCACCATTATGACTCGTCCCGAAGATGATCCGTTGCTTTCAGGTTGGAACATTGGCACCCAAGTTCACTTCAGGAATGTCATTGTCCATAAACCTTCGCCTCACAATGCTGCTCAGTGACAGGCGGCATTGTTGAGCTGATTGTCAGTCTTTGTGTCTGAACACTTCCTTTGCTGTAGACAGTACACTACCGTCAAGTACATAATTGTCCTTCTGAATTTAGCATTTTTTAAAGTGCAATAAGAGGACAAGAAGTTAACAATGAGGAATTGCATACTGTAACACTGCCTCCTCTTCACATGATTGTTGGTACTAAAGATGATGGCAGGTAAAGTTCAGCCAGCATTCAGCTAACCCAAATCCTTCAGTCACATTGCCATGGAATATAGAATGATTTGTCACTTCACTCCTAGTCCCCTGCTTCCAGTTGTCCACTGTCCAGTGGACATTGCTCATTACGTGACCTTCAGTATTGTTTAGTGTTGACAACAGGAGTGTGCGGTTTTGAGAAACTGCTCAGCCATTGCTACCAGGACTGCGGAGAGTGAGGGGTGGCCATGGGGCAAGACACATGAGCCCCACCTAAAAATATAGCAAACCAATTTTATTAGCAATGTAATGTAAGTGGAGTGGCTCCAAATGTTTGTATAAGTTAAACGTGTGTGTGTGTGTGTGTGTGTGTGTGTGTGTGTGTGTGTGTGTGTGTGTGTGTGTGTTTTTCTCATGCCACCACTTGGTAGCTTGGTAACACTGCCCCCCCCACCCCTCCGGGGGCACGCCATTCCTTGGTGGGTTCATTCTTGGCTACCATGGGGCCCCAGGCTTTGCAGTACCTTTTCCCTTTTGTGTTGTATGTCAATCATCTTGCTGTTCTTTTTCCCCTTGGGGAACATGTCTGGGGTATTCTTGGGAATTTCCAGCATTCTATCACTGATGTACAAACATCTCACCTTTGTCTTCCGCTCCATTTTCCTTTCTCTGTTCCCCTTCTCTTGTTCCTCCGCTTCTGCGTTCGAGGGTCCTCTTTTTCTCTTCTTGCTCCCTGTGTGCTCCTAAAGGCTGGCCCATGCATCTGTGCATAACAGGTAACTGGGTGACTCATAATTCCCAGCCCCGTGTTGACAGGTCGGATTCTCTCATTCCTCCTGCTGTAGGCCAGTCTCGGGGTGGGGTGTGTGCTTGAGCAGTAAACTTTCCAAATTGCCATACATTCCAAACCCAATGTGCTGCTACCAATGTCATCATTTTAACCACTCTATAACATCTTGTCAACACCAGCCACATGTCACCTGTGGTAGGGATGCGCACGAGGGTGATCGTCCACCTCTATCTCCCTGCTGTATCAACTGCAAATGCGGCCATGCGAATTCATCTTAGGAGTGACCAGTGTATCTTGGTGTGCACGTTGTTCAAGAGATCCAGTTGAAGGAAAAGGTGCCTTATCCAGTTACTGGGTAGTCACAAACCGTGTGTTCTCTGTCTGGCATCTATTTCTGCTTTTGTTACCCCTTACTCCATGAAAGACGTGGCCAGGCTGACATACAACCTCCAATTCAACTCTGAGGACATGAAATTGCCCAGTGTCAAGGTAGCATCGCCACCCCTCCGTCCTGCTTTGCAAGAAACCGTCGAACTCTTGCCTCAAGGGTCCAAGCAACCAGCTACACAACCTGTAGGCCGGAAAGGCCAGAAGGAGTACTCCCATGAAGACTTACTCTGTCCCTCCAGCCAAACAACACTGGAGTCATCAACTGGGAGGGCTCAAAGAAGTCCTCCAAAGGCAAACAGTCCTCCTTTTGCCACCCTGAAGATCCTCTTTGATGGTGTCGGCACGTAATACCTTAGCCCGGCCAGCCACCATGATGCCGATGTTAACTAAAAACTGTTTTTTGGCACTGGACTCCACAGACAGCCCGCACAAGCGATCTGATGTTTCTGTCTGACTCCATGGAGCAGGATCCTCCTGTGTCTGCACTCTGTAGTAGCACCTCTTCCTAGGCTGTCACTCAGCATCTGCCAAGGTGACACCCCAACGTCTGTTCATCATGACTGTTCTCCAATGAAACATTCACCACCTTCAGTCCCACAATGAGGATTTGCGACTGCTTTTAGTGTTGAAGCACCCCCTTGTACTCTGCTTTCAGGAAACGAAATTGTGCCCTCATGACCGCTTTGAGCTTTCAAATTTCTTACTGTTTTGCTTTGATCTTCCCTGTTGTAACCATGACTGGAATGGCTGCAGGTATGCTGTCAATGAAAGTGCAGTGGTACCGAATGGGAGCAGTCTGCAAACAAACAAGACAGATGAACAGGAAAGGAAAAACAGACGCAACGACAGATGACTGAGCAAGATACTGAGATACAAAGACCAACAACAAGCAATAAGCAACGGTGTCACAAGTGAAAACCTCATAAATCGACAAAGGCCACTCGTACATGGAAAGGACAACTGAGGTGTTCATGATGGCCAACCCAGAGGCCATGGCAGCTGAGGGAGGTGCCGATCCACCTGGGGGCGGGGAGGGCTGGTGTCAGGCTGGCAGGGAGGCAAGAATTGGGGCAGTGGTGGTGACTCAAGGACCACATGTGTACCTGAAGGAGGTAGTGGTTCAGGAGTTGGTGCGGGAGTCCCGCAGGGGAACGTGGGCGGAGCTGGTTATGATGGCGGCACTACAACCCTTTCAGCGTGTGCACTGATGTCACATACCACCCATGGGTTGCGATGACTGGCAGGTGTCCAACCCGCCTTGCTCCTGTAAACGCAGGCCCACACTACTGTGCTGGAGCCGTAATGCTGAGAGGGCCAAGAGCGGGGGCAGGAAGAGGATGGCATCAGCAAATGCAGCAGGGTCTGTGGCTGTCACCCATGGAGGATTTCCTCTGAACTACGTCCGTCAATTGGCATGGTGTGATAGGTGCTCAAGAACAGGGTGAGGGACGATGTGGTTGGAGATGTTCAGACTGCCTTTGTCAGCTGTATAAACGTGTGGCCAAGCCTCTCTGCTGCACCATTGGAGGATGTGTTTGATACCATTGGCCCTCAGTGGTGAGAACCTGGGCCAGGGCCACGAGTGTGGCCTCCTTGGTGGTGGCCGCCACACGGTCAACATATGGGTATTTGGAGTAGGTGTCAATGATAAGTAACCACACAGACCCCAAAAACGGGCACTCAGAATCAAGATGGGTGCGATGCCATGGCTGGTGAGGTACAAGCCAGGGTGCAAATGACTGAGGAGGGGCTTGCCTGGTGACGCGCACGCAAAGTGCACCCACGGATGAGCCGGTCAACATCATCATTGATGTCTGGCCAATGCATGTGCGAATGAGCCAAAAATTTCATGTGGGACATACCCCAGTGCCCACAGTGTAACAAACTGAGCACTTGATGCCACAAATCTGGAGGGATGTCCACCTGATGGGATCAGACTCCATGGCTAACAGGAGGACATCATCGACCGTGGAGAGACTGTGGTACAGTGGGTGCCAGGGGCTGAAGTTGGTCCACATCCAATGAGTAATATAGATGGGCTACCAGTGGACCACATAGCGGAGGACCTGCCACAAGACAGGGTCTCGGCATGTAGCTGTGGCAATGTGAGCAGCCATAAGAAGCAGAGCATTCAGCATGTCCTGGTGGGTGGAATCAGTGTGGAAACAGAGGACCATCTGTTCGTCAAACACAATTTCAGGACCTGCTGGGAGATGTGACAAAGCGTCTGCATTAGCATCATAGGCGGTTGGCTTATACTGGATGGTGTAAGTGTAATTCCATAAAAATAATGCCCAGTGCTGGATACGATGAGCCGTCCACTCTGGAATGTGGGAGTGGAGCCCAAAAAGCATAACTAAGGGTTTATGGTCTGTTAGGAAAGTTAACTTTGCTCCAAAGAGATAGTTGTGAAACTTTTGGACGCCGAACACTATTGCCAGGGCCTCCTTCCAATCTGGGAGTAGTTGTGTTGTGCTGGGGTAAACATCTTAGGATCATAAGTGATGGGCTGTTCAGAGCCATTGACATTCTGATGCATGAGGGGGGGGGGAGGGGGGGGGGGGGGGGGGGTCCCAATGCTGTATGCTGATGCATCAGCTGCCACAACCAAGGGGTGGTCCGTAAAGAAGGAAGTAAGGCAAGGGGCAGAGTTAAGCATCACCTTTAAACAGAGAAAAGCCTGGTCACAATCAAAATGTACCCCTTTGTGTCACAAGTGAATTAGGGGTTGAGCTACAGAGGCAGTCTGGGGTAAGAGCTTCAAGTGACAAGTAACCTTGCCCAAGAACACCTGGAGTTCAGATAAGTCCTTGGGATGAGGGGGGGCCTTCAATGGCCACAACATTATGACCTGAAGGGCAAATGCCATCTTTGCTAAGCCAGTGGCCTAAGTATTCCACTTCTGGTTGAAAGAAAAACATCACATGTCTAGCTGACAGCGTAAACCTGCAGACTGCTGAGTGTGAAGTAAGGCACTGAGGTTTTGCAAGTGTTCCTGGCGGGAATGACCTGTACCCAAGACGTCATTCAGACAATTCCTGCAGGGCTGCCTAAGCTGCTCCAGGAACTGCTGGAAAATGGCTGGCACCGAATAGTCAACAAATGGTAGGTGCTTGTACTTGTACAATCAGAAAGGCATGTTGATAATCATGATGTTCCAGGAATTGGCATCTGAGGGTAACTGGTGGTATGCCTCAGCCAGGTCGATCTTTGAAAAGTTCTCTCCCTCGGCAAACTTGGTGAGAAGGTCTTCCTGTCAGGGAATGGGGTAAGTGTCTATGAGGGACTGAGCATTGACAGTAGCGCAATGTCCCCACTCAGCTGAAGGGACCCATTGGGTTTCTGTATGACCACCAAAGGTTTCGCCCAGGCACTACAAGTCACAGGCTCCAGAATGCCAGTAACCTGGAGCCGATACAGTTCCTACTTGACCGGAAGGGGTGGGGCCCAGAAAAAGTGAGGCTGCACTTCCAGCCGAAGTGTGATGTGTGCCTGAAAATCTGAATCACATCAGAGATCAGTGACAAACAATGGCACAGAAGCTGAGCACAGATTGCCCAGGTCCTGAAAAAGAACAGCTGTGGAAACGACCTCAACTTCATCAGAAATTGAGAAGTTAAACAGTTGAAATGCATCCAGGTCAACAATATTCGAAGCCAATGGATAGTAGACGACAAATAGGGTAAGGAGCTGGGGAACGTGTTTGTAAATTGCCTGGACAATGAACTGCCCATGAAGGGGAATTGAACCATCTCTGGAGGTGACCAACTGCCGAGAGGTAGGTGACAACTCAAGAGAACCCAGTCGCATGTATGTTGCCATATTAATCATGGAGACAGTGGCCACAGTGTTGACCTGAAAATGTCATCCTCCGTGAAAAGGCTGAATGTGAGGAAAAGCTAAAAGCTACGGCACCTATGGGTCATCCAGTGGGACAATCGATTGCAGAGCATGTATGGTATCTTGAAGCCCAGGAGGGGCAGGACTGAAGCGGGTCGAGCAACTGCGACAAGCCGATTGGATGTGGCCCTTGTTGTCACACAGCATACACGTTTTTGAGTGGTGGGAACATTCAGCTCGAGAATGTGTGGTAAAGGACTGTGGGCAAGATGGAAGTGGACCGCCCGACCGGCGACTGGAGACACAGATGCCATAGACACATCAGGCAAAGAGGAGTCCCAACATAACTGGCCTCTGTTGGCTGGGTCACAACAACTCACGAGGGTGGTTGTGGCATTGGCCGTGAAGGAAAGTGCGGTGGAACTGAAAGGGAGCAGCCCGTGAACAAACAAAATGGGGGAATGGGACAGGAAGGACAAGCATGACGACAGATGACAGAGAAAGACACCAAGAACAACAAGCAATAAGCAACGGGGTCACAAGTGAAAACCTCACAAAATCAACAATGTTCACTGGTACATGGAAGTAAGCCAAGTAAATGTGATGTCTGTAAGCCAGATATCGAGAGACTTAGGCGACTATCGGACTGCTTCATTGAGTGAGAGGCAGGCACTTAAATACATGATAGGGTATGTCACTATTGGCCGCTACCTTCCCCACTTTTGCTGCTTGGTGACTTTAATGCAAATCATCCCTTTTGGG
This sequence comes from Schistocerca americana, assembly GCF_021461395.2. Taxonomy (NCBI): domain Eukaryota; kingdom Metazoa; phylum Arthropoda; class Insecta; order Orthoptera; family Acrididae; genus Schistocerca; species Schistocerca americana. The sequence continues at coordinate 44,170,570 of NC_060119.1, forward strand.
GTTCCCCAGGACCTGTCAGAGAGGTGCCATCTTGGCTGACCTGCTTAACGAACTTAACCTCTCCTGTGCCTTAATACTGGAGCACCCACTTCCCTGTCCAACTCCTCGCACACCTATTCCCATTTGGACCTATCCTTCTACACTGCCCAGCTTCCCCATCACAGCTTTCTAGGGCTAACTGCCAGCTTTACTCCTCCCTTCCTCCCTGGCAACCTTCAAGGAATGAGATTTCCCAGTTTTGATGACTAGGTCGAATATCCCACATTTGTGGGATATGTTATCCTTACTGGGATATGTTATCCTTACTGCTGAAGAACGTTCCATCCCCCACACTTCCTCTCTACCATGTCGTGTCCCAGTCCCTTAATGGACTGAGGCATGCTGCGATGCAGTTTGCACATGTAGATGTGCTCTCCACATTTTTAACCCCCACCCTAGTCTGGAAAACTTCATTCATTATAAACACATGCGTGCAAAGAGTCATCTTGTTCTTCAGGATAGCAAAAGAGCTAGCTGGATTTCATTCACTAGTTCTTTTATCAGTACCACACATTGCTGTGTCATGTGGGCCAACATCAGACGGCTCTCTGGAACAAAGATCCATTCCCAGTTTTCTGGTTTAACAGTAGCTGATGATCTCATTGTGGACGCTATTGCTATCTTCAACACCTTGGGATGCCATTTTGCAGAAGTTTCCAGCTCTTCCTACCACCACCCTACCTTCCTCCATCAGAAACAATTGGAGGGGGCTCAGGTGAGACACTTCCCTTCTCGGAATCATGAGTGAGTGCTACAAACCTGTCTTCACTATGACAGAGCTAGATCATACTCTCAGCTCATCCTGATCCTCCACCTCAGGGCCAGACACCATCCACATTCAGATGTTGCAGCACCTTTCTCTTGTGGGCAAGTGCTTTCCACTAAAAACCTCCCTTCTGGCTACCCCCCCCCCCCCCACCCCACCCCCATATATCGTACCAGATGCATTTTCAAGGTGATGGAATTTGGATGATTCATGACTAGCTCGTGTGGTGGCTTGAATCTCACAATTTACTGATGGATGCTCAGTGTGGATTTAGAGTGTGGCGTTCTGCAGTTGACCATCTCATTACGTTGTCCACCCATTTTATGAATGGTTTTCTGTGAAAATCCTAGACTGGGCTGTGTTTTTTGATTTGGACAAGGCCTAAAACACCTGCTAGAGAACTGGTATCCTCTGTACTCATAAAATGTTGGGCTTCCGTAGGCACCAACCCTGATTTCTTCAGGTATTTTTACAAGACTGAGTTTTCAAGTTGCATGTGGGTTCTGCCTTGTTGGACATCTTTATCCAGGAAAATGGTGTGCCTCTGTATTCCACCCTGAGTGTCATCCTCTTTCTTATCACCATTAACTCTGCAATGGCCCGTATCCCGCCAGGCATCTCCAGTTCTCTTTTTGTAGACGACTTTGCCATCTATTGCAGTTCTCCATAGACCTGTTTCACTGAGCAGTGTCTTCAGCACTGTCTTGATAGTCTTTACTACTGGAGCATTGACAATGGCTTACGCTTTTCCCCTGATAAAACCATCTGTATGAATTTCTGGCAGCAAAAATGATTTCTCAGACCATCTCTACACCTTCGTCCTGTTGCTCTTCCATTCATTGAAACTACAAAATTTTTGGGGCTCATGATCAATAGGAAACACTATTGATCCTCCCATGTGTCTTACCTGGCAGCCCGCAGCTGTACGAGGTTCCCCAGTCTCCTACATGTCCTCAATGATACTTCGTGGGGTGCCGATCAAACCACTCTCCTCAGTTTGTTGCGGACCCTTGTCCATTCGAAACGCGACTATGGGTGCTTTTTTTAGGAGTTTGCACACCCATCCCTCTTATGCTGTCTCAACACTATCCACCATCATGGCGTCTGTTTGGCCAAGGACACCTTTTACACCAGCCCAGTTTAGGGTCTGTATGCTGACAATGTTGAACTACAACTGTCCTACTGTCATTACTTTCTCCTCAGCAATTATGCATGCCATTTGTCTGCCAAGCATGGCCACTCTGCCTATGCATCCTTCTTCAATGATACCTTTGATCATCAGTACGGGACTCGTCCCTCTTCTGTTACCTCCTGGAGTCCACTTTCGCCACATGCTATGGCGATTTAACTTCACACTACCGGCAACTTTCCTAGTGGGTATGAACTGTTCATCACCTTTCCTTTGCAAAGTGGCCCATGTTAATCTCGGCCTTCCTTCATTTCCAAAGAACACTACTCCAGCCTTGATCTGTTGCCTTCAGTTTCATGACCTTTGAATGGAATGTCGCTATAGTACTTTTGTATACACTGATGGGTCTCAGACTAATCATGGGGTCAGGTATGCCTTCGTCATTGGCACCCGTGTCTTTTGATATCGGTTGCCGGCACACTCCTCAGTATTTACAGCCAAACTTTTCGCCTTGTATCAGGCCACGGATTACATAGGGGACACAACCTTCACAATTGTGTCCTTCGCTCAGACTCACTCACTGCCTTCCAAAGTCTATGTGCACTGTACACTGCTCATCTCTTAGTGCAGCAGTTCCAGGTAAACTGTCACTTGCTCACTATTGGTGGAACCAGTGTCATGTTCCTGTGGGTCCCTGGTCATGTCAGTCTGCCAGGAAACAAGGCTGCTGATGCTGCTGCCAAGGTTGCAGTCCTTGTACCTCAGCCTGCAATTACCTATATTCTTTCCAATGATCTCTGTATTGCCACCTGTCAGGAGGTGCTGTCCCTTTGGCATTGTCAGTGTTCATCCCTTCACAAGAATAAGCTTTGGCTTATTAAGCCTCTGCCAGTGCCTTGAATGACTGCCGTGGAGATTATTTTAATTGGGCTGCATATTGGGCACAGCCTTTTTAGCCATTGTCATTTGCTAAGTGGAGCTACCCCACCACTTTGTTCTCATCACCCCCAAATTTTAACTGTCCACCACTTCCTGCTGGAATGCCCTTTTTAACAATTTACATTCCAGCCTGGGTTTGCCATCTGATTTATCAGCCATTTTAGAGAATGATGCGAGAGCTGTCAACTGCGTTTTACTTTTCATCCGCCGAAGCACTATGACGAAGGCCAATTAATTTTTAGTTTCGGACCTCCATTTCTGTATGTTTTTTTTTTTTTTTGCCTTGTTTCCATGTGCCTGGTTTTAGCTGTCTCCTGTTCTGTCAATTGGGACAGATGTGAAGTTGTTTAACTCCTCTCTGTGTTCGTGGTCTATAGTCTTGACTTGGGTGCGTATGACCCCAGTTGTTTTTTGTGTCCTAAAGCCAAATGAAACAAACAAAACAAAACTGCTTGGTGAGTAGATTTTTTCCTATCCAATTACATTATGTTGTAAAAATGGATTATTTTTTGTTGTTATACTAATTCAATTTAATTTTTATCTTACAGAAAGTTTGACATGAAACATAGCATAGTCAGGAATTATTGGTGATACAGAAAAAATACTCATTGAGATAGAATGTAGAGTAAATGTAATTTCTTACTAAACACTAAACTTATCTTAACATCTTGTTCTCTTGATTTATCTCTGGTGCCAGTGCCTTGCTCATAAAATATTTTCCATCAGTACTTTCACTACAGTCTGTTCCCAGACCAATCTGTTTGTGTTCCTGCCTCACCTCTTTACAGGGAGTCCAGCAGAGAACTCTCTTGCCCCATCTACCACCCACACTCGTGGTCATACATTTCACCTATTGTGGATGATCTATGCACAAGGAGAGAAATGTGCTGAGTTTGTCACAAACATAAGAACCTCATTGCTACAAAGAAGACGCATGATGATGTTGGGCAAGTGCAACAGATTTCCAGTGAAAGCCATCTAAAAACAGTTCTGATACACTTTCAGGTTCTCACTAATATGAGACCAACTCTGTAAGGTGTAAGTTGAGCACTGCAAGCTACGCTGGTGATGTCCTAGATTCCAATGATGTTGCACTCAGAGGAAAAATTGATACTGTAACAACAGCAAAAATATGACAACTCTCATCCCCATGGAGGAGATAACAATGCCATCCAGGAGGCACACCTGGAAGAAAAATACAGGAAATGGCTAGGACATCATTAGGGAGGAACGGTGTGGTGGAACGGTGCAGGCAGAAAAACATGAGAATGAAGGAATGAAGTGACACAAGACAGAGACAAGTTAGAACAAGTAATTATAAGGCAAATAATCACAGAACATGGGAGAACAATTGTGCAGAGTCATCTGCAACCCAAAGGAAATGTGAAGAATGTTTTTTGAACATAGAGCAAAACCATTCAACCACTGTCAAGAAGCACATGAACACAGAGCTGAACTCTACCTAATGAAACACAAGACACTGGTAAGAAGTTTCCAGAGACAAAAAAGTAATAAAAAAAGCCAAAAAGAGAGATGTTCCTGAATAGCCAAAATGAATAGTTTTTCATTGCGACACAGATTGCACATGCCAACATGCAGCAAATGAAACAGCTCTCTGGTGAAGGCAAGGTAGAGAACACCCTGATCCACTAAAAGATGTCGCTAATATGAAAACTATTCTTTAAGCTTTCACTTGAGCCCTCTGTCTGTAATAAGTCAGAAACACTCCTGTAGGCACCTACAGTGTAGGTTGGACTGGCAATGCCAATATTGTGGGCTGCATTCTTGTTAATATAGTCATGGCACTCAGAAGCAGATACTTGATATCGAGTCTGGAACTTTGAATGGCAAGTGAGCCACTGTGAATTGACCTACAAAGTCTGTGCAATGGAGAAATGCTGTAAAGCCCAGTGTCACATGGCTCAAATGTGGAAACTATGCAGTGGCTGTCATGGGAAAGATGAGCTGCACTGAGTGTGAGTTTCAGTTTCAGCCCTGTTAGCATGCCAGCAACTGAACACCAGCCAGATGCTACACCACACATTTCAACCTCATTCCTGTTATGTCTCCTCCTCCATTCTGTTGCCATACTCATCATCTTTCCTTTCTGACTCACTTCTACAAAGAATCCTCCTGAGAAGTACCCCACCTCATCTGCCACTCATTCTCCTGGCTACTTGTACCCATCTGTAAGTAAAGAAAGGCGTGTTACATTGTATGCATTTGATGTGGCAATTTTAAAGTAGAACAATGAAAATATAGTAATTGGTAAGCATTTTTGCTATTGCTTTCTGTGGGATCTCTCTGAGAAAGATTCATGATAATTTGAAATTATGGGTGAAGTTTTTTGGAAGTCACTAAGTGCTCTCATTGTCAAATACCAGATGAATATAATGTCGGTATATGCCTGCAATGAGTGAAGCTGCATATACAGGCATAGACACAGTTCCTAACTGTTAAACTTGCCACAGTGTGTTAACCATGTAACATAAGATTATATGTTTTAAGTAACAGATTATTACAGCATTTTAAATTTTGATCAGCAATTATGTGAAGTGTTGACAATGAAAGTTTATTTTCCCCTGATTGTCTTCAGATAGCAGCCTGCAACTTCACTGAGTTCCAGAAAGACAGGGTTTTTTAATGTTCACTGTTGTACATAATTGAGTAGATTAGATGCTCAGTTATTCACTGATTAGTAGGCACTCTACAAGACTGAAATAATTGATTCTGTTCATCATCATTCCATGTTGAAACACTATTAGTTAATCAATTATTTGTTTTACTTTTGCAGATAGAGTTTTTTTATATTAACTCAAAATGTTTTCTGTCAATCAGGTACAATTCAAAGCGTTCTATCTCCTATTGCTGAGGAGAGTGAAAGTGGAAAGAGCACCGGTACAACTGATGGAGCCATGGTATGTTTCACCAGTAGCAGAAAGTTCGATTTTGTGGCCTGTAATTAACACCACACTACTTCCTGGCCTCCTTTCAGGTGCTCACAAAGTTCATTACATTTGGCCTTTTAGCCATTACAATACTTCCTCCTCTTCTGTACTGCCACGCACTCTACACACTTACTTAAATAAAAAAAAAAAACTACTTCCTTCATATCCTATTCATTTCCATTTCATTCTCATTACATCTCCCATGCCAGTTTGTTTCCTGACACCACAAACATCACAACTTCTTTTCCAATGGAAACTGAAATGCTATCTCAAGTCTAAATTATCTGCTGAATGATCCAAAACATTTCTCAAAGACCAATCATATACTGGCTCTTAATTTAAAACAAGTAACTCTCTTTAATAATTAATGTCAAGTCGTGTGTCATTGGTTAGTATGCAGAATCTTAATGACAGCTCAACTTCATCTTTGTTCTCCTGTGTAATGGTAGTTGTCACAGTGCTCACAGATTTAGGGGGAATCCATAATGCTGAACCAGAATGAAACAGCAAGGAATTAACCCAAGGAGAGATATCATCAGTAGGGAGTAAACCACTCAAATCATCATGTACTGTGAAGAACGACAAAGCAACTATTGTCATCTCACCCTGCAGAAATCCTACATCAATCTGCACCAGTTCTCATGTGCAGCACAGAAAGCTCCTAAAGTGTGTAAAAGTTTAAAGCCGCCATTTGAACTAAAAAAGACTTTATGGTGGTGACCACTATTCATCAGTACTATAGACATGGTGAGGTAAACAATTTACCAAATCAATAGGTCATATCATAGTTGTTACTCATTAAATATGACAATTAACATTCTTTCAGAATGACAACTACCACTTACTGTTGTCTAAAATACTTACTTATTGCTGTTTGGAAGTGAGTTTTTCTCATTTTTGAGCAAATATCATAAACACAAATGATAAGTGACTCATTCTCCTCCATATAATCATGGCATGACAAACTTCCTGAAGTCTTCTGATAATACTTTCCTGGTTGCTAAATAAGTACCAAGAGACTACTTCGAGAGATCTACTTGTCTTAGTGGTTGTTGTGTTTGACACGTGTTGGTTAGTAATTCAATGGAACTACCTTAATGTACTTAAACACATGTGTCACAAATTGTGCAGTGTGATGTAAAAGTAACTGTTTAGCTACTTTTGTCCTTTGGGATTTGCTGTCAGTTATATGAAGATAGGTCTTGGTACCTGAAACAAAATCAAATGATAACTCTTGTGATGGTGTTTCAGATCTTGCATTGACCGTGGCAAACAGTCTTTCGTCCAGTAAGTGCTTTAATTTTCATACACCTTGTTTTCTAGGACCAATATTTGGTACAAATCTTAAAGGTCATGGAATATGCCAGATAAAATAAAATGTTTAAGAAACCAAAAAAGAGGAGCTATAAGTTTATGTAAATGCAATCAAGAATGTAACACAGGAATCGGCTTAATTTTTCAAGGAAATCCTCAACACGATAGGAAACTCTTCAATTTTGATTTGAAACTACATGGATTACTGCTAAGAGGTTTGAATTCCTGTGGTAACTTACTGCAAATGGATGCCGCAGTGTACTGCACGCCTTTCTGCTCAAGAGTCAAGAAAGTGTGCCCCATAGGCAGATTGGATTTCTTCCTAGTGTTAACTGAGTGAAAGCTGCTAATTCTTGGGAATAAGCTGACACTGTTAACAAGAAATGACAGCAAAGAATGTGTGTTTATTGAGAGGCCTATGTCAGATTACCCAGACTAATTAACATGGGTCAGCTGGAGTAACATGAGCTTATACAACTTAATGCCTGAACCACCCATTTCTGAGCCGAAACATCCTTTGGGAAATGGAAGAATTACCCCAAAATATACCACCATACCTCATAAGTGAATGATAATAAACAAAGTATACTAATTTTTGTGTCACACTGTCATTTACTTCATATACCATTCAAATAGTAAAAATGCCAGCATTAAGTCTTTGAACAAGATCCTGAACACGAGTTTTCCACAACAGTTCACTATCCATCTGAACATATAGAAATCTGAACTGTTACGTTTCACTAATCATACAGCCATTCTGTGAAATTAAAATGGCTGGTTTTGTTGAATTTTTTGTTAGAAATTGTAAAAACTTATTTTTGCTGTGATTTAGCATTCGTTTATTTTCTACAAGCCATGAACCTATATCTCAAACTGCACTACTTGAAACAATACCAACATTCCACAAAACATTCTTTACTACCAAGCTAGTGTCATCAGCAAACAGAGGGCATACCATTTATATAAATTAGGAACAATAGATATATTACAGAAAACGCACACCACTCTTACGAGGTATGTTGGCCTCAATGAATGTGTTTTGTGACAGCTGAATTCGCTCCCAAAGATAACATGTAAATATATAAACACGGAGCCATAAACTTTGTTCATTAAACATTATACTAGTACAGACGACAGTTTTGCATTGGTGATTGAACAGCAGGTGGATGATCCGTGAAAATTCGAGAAGCGCTTTGAGTCTCATGATGTTACATATTCCCTCCAGTGAGTGGATGCCCAATGGTGCACTAAATTTTCTCACAATACATTGAGAACATCCGAAATATCCTAGCAATTACAGTAAAATATGCATTTTTAAAGTTTTTAATGATGTATGTTGAGAAGATGTTCTCTCCCAGGAGTTGAATAAGGTTAGGCTTGAAACCTATTCAGTACCCTCATCCTCAGGACATTGGAATGTGCAAACTATACAAAGGAAAAGGGAGGGTGAACTGATACTTCTTAAATTCTATGGATATTTATACCAGTATCAGTGTGACTTTAGGCTGTACATGGATACAGACAAAGCAAGCTCCTGGGAACTATTGAAATCCCTCAAGGTTGGCAGCAGAAAAAGCATCATTACTCATTTAAGAGACAGTTTTTCCAAGTTCCTATTTTTATTGCAGGTGAAAGTTAGGTAAATTCTAAGAACATTGAAAAAGTATCATCCCTTTGTTCCACTAGATGATGATAGAGAGAGCTGTGTAGGTCAAACAGAGGTAAGCCCAAAAATGTCTTAAATTCTGTAGTCATTGTGATGTGTTAAATAACTTCATCAAATCAGCAGTTTCCCTGGACATTTTATCTGATGAGCCTAAATATAAAGTCCCTCCAGCACATAGACATAAACTTCAGAGCCCTATTAAGTATGGTGTAGCCATTTGTTCCCTTCTTGTGCTAAGTTCATCCTTGCTACTTTTCACATATGCTGCAGATGCTCTCCTATTATGGTGCCCAGAATGATACTTCTGCTTAATTCCAAAATTGCACCTCCCCTGGCTTAAAGAATGTTTCTTCCTACTTGGTGTGCAGATTTTGACTGAATATGCATGCTGTTTCATTCCAGTTTGGCACAGAACTTTTCTTGAACAAATTTGGCACAGTGCAAATTTCTTATCGCCTATAATCTTCTTACTTTTATAACTTTTTGGCTTTCTGGAATACACACAGGACATCTTGTGACTGAAATATGTTATTTGAAATGAAAAGAAAACAGTGACTGACAAACAGAAGAAGCCTGTTTGTATAAAGTTCATGGATAAACTTTTTATTTATTTATTTTTTCTCCTGTGAATAGTTCATCTGAGGAACACATTCCAATTTTAGATCCTCACGGTTTGTTGTTTCCTTTTCTTCCATTATGATTTCATTTGTTCACTATATTCCGTCTCTTTGCAGACCATTTTGAACCAGTCTTTTTAGCTACCCTGCCTCGGAATAATTTTATTTTCAATACTTCTTCCTGAAAGATTTCTCTGTTAGCATCTTCTGTCCTTATATAGTTTTTTCTAATTTTTTTTTTTTTACTTCACTGACCCAGCTATTTCTGTACTGCTTATCCCACAGCTATTTAAAAATCTTATTTGTAAATCTACTGTCTTGTGTTTGTGATGAAGCAAGCTGGGATAGTTTTACTCCCATTCTTGTTTTGCCATCTGCCTCCTTAAAATTCATTTTGTCACTTTTGAATTAAGTACTATTAACATATGTCAATATAATCTGCATTTTCATAAGAGAGAAACATTGGCCCTCAGTTTTAAAGAACTTAACATCAGATCAAATTTTGTGCTTAATTTTATGTATGTAATTGAATTCCCAGTTTATTTTGACTATTCCTTGTCGGTATCTTCAATTATTAGGTGAAATCAGTAATTGTTTCATAACTTAAATTCTATTGTTGATGTATAAACAAATCTAAATTCTGTACTAATTATAAACATTTGGGAGACAAAATACTAGTAATCTTAAAGTATCTATTTGGCTCTATTCAGAAACATGTTAGCAAAATTATCTGTTATTTAATCCCAAAGTAATTAATAGCTTTGTCCAAAGTATTGTTTGCATACATTAATTTGTCAATTTGATTATTTAAACAAATAATTCTGTCTAACTCTTGTAGTAGAAGAAACTGTTAAAAAGACGGAATTTTTCGATGTAATCAGTCAATTTAACGAGTTAAGATTTAATTGTAATCTCTGTAAATTAAACTTCAAACAATGTGTAGTTTCAGTACCTATCATTGTGGTAATGTATAAGGGCCTGATTTCTGGTCCTGAGACAGTCAGTCCAGGGCCAAGTTTGAGACGTGGAACCTGTGTTGGTTAGAGCGACAATAATGTATCAACTTAACAGTGAACCTATCTATTTGGACCACATCGGTTTTAAAGGATTTTCTAGCATTCTTAACATCCCCCCCTCCTCCCCCCTCATGCTGTAGAAATCCTTAAGCCACTTCTACTGGCTATTTCCTCAAGGAAATTCGTTTGTGTTACAGCAGATGCCACATTTTCGGCAGGTATAACAAAATCACCTCCAAATTGATTTCGACCTTTTTTCTTCCTCCTCCTAATCTTATTGGAAAAATGCTGAGTTCAATACATTCTTTGTAAGAAATTCTTACAATTTTCCCTAATACAGTATTAAAATGATGGGTACAGGCCGTCACCTTGTGGTACATGTGTTTTTATTTTGAAGGCTGTGAAATTTCTCCTATAAGATTTACTTTACAGAGTGGTATCTGTAAGTGTTTCATGGATTAGGTTTGTCAGTTTAGACCTTACACCAAATCCTCAAATTATTTTATCTGTAGTTTTTCTGTCAACATAATCAAAAACCTTCTTGTTATCCACAAACATAATACAATATCTTTTGAATTTAGTAATTGGTGATGAATTAGTGACTTGAGATTAAATATTTGATCTGATCATGACCTTCCCTTCATCTAAAGCAAGCTTGATATTCACATTAATGGCTGTCTAGTGTTGTTTTTTATTCTGCTTGATAAAATTTTGGAAAATACTTAGCTGCTACTGACAGTAGAGAGGTTACTATGTAGTTGTTTCCATCCTGTTTATTATCTTTCTTATGCAGTGGATGTATCAAGGTAACTTTCCACTCCTCTGGGATATTTTTTTTCTGTTTTTCAGATTTCATCAAAGAGTAAATTTAGCTAATTTGCCTTATTTGGCAAGGACCACATCAAAAGTTCAGCTAAAATACAATCTTCTCCACAATCTTTCTTATTTCTGAGGGTGTTAATTCCTTCTTCAGTTTGTTGTATAGCTTGTGGTAAATCTTCTTCACAATTTTCATTACTAACTGAGATTTGAAAGTCATGAAAGATCTTGAAAGCATTATTTAACCCAATTTGGCCGTTTTTAGTTTAGAAACATATTTGCGGTTTGAAACCTCTTCAATTTGTTCTTCACAGTTTGATATAAAAAACAGGGGATTTATTCCTGTCTATTTGCAAAAGTTTCTCTTTCTCAAGCTTTATTTGGTATTTCTGATTAATCTGGTAGTTTTCTTTCTTTGTTGTTTAGATTGATCATGATCTAGAATTTTCTTTCAGCATTTTTGCCTTATTCATCTTTTATCCATCTCTGGTATGGTTTCTTTGCATATTTCATTCCACCACATTTTACCTTTATTTTTTATTATTGAATTATTTTTGGTGCTGTGAATATCTTTTTGCAAGCTGCCATGCTTAGTCACTTTAATTTCATGTTGATAGCCTTTAACTGATTCCTTAGTTAGTGAGTCTATCTGCATTATGTTTTAGTAACCTTTGTGAGTTTCTTTGTTCTTTGTTAGACAGAAGTTTTACTTCAAAGTCACCTTTCCTTACTACTTTCAAATTCATAACTTCCATTGTACTTCTTTGTGAAATAGGTACATGACCTAACTGATTTTTTTTCTGACATTTTGTTGTGAGATATCCATGTTTTAGCTTCCCTTGGGAGCTTCCTAAGGTGGGTTGACATCAATTTCAAGAGACAGCTTTGACACAAAATGATTGACCTCAAATGTGTTGGTTCTTCTGTGAGGTGGGTGATATACTACTTGATTTATGAATTTCTTTACTTTCTGTTCATTTCATTGCTATCATGATTTTGGCTTCAAGCCCTTAATGAGCACAGAAAAATATGTGGCAGACAGGTGAAAAACATATTCTTTGAGCCACAGAATTGACAAAACATTCGTTACATGTGCTGTTTCTCCGAATATGTTAAGAAATCACTGGGCAGTTTGAGGCCAGTTTGGTTTCAACATTGTAGTAGTTACAATAAAAATATCTCCCTCCATCATTTGGACAATTCTCATTTGTCTGAGGAGGTCCATTAGCAGTTCGTCTCCTTCTTAAATTACTTTCAGCTACATTTGTGGAAATTCTAAAAGGCCTTGAATTTTTGTGGTGGTTCTTCATTTACAGACCTGCATATCAATATAGTCTGGCAGCCTTGGCAGAATTGCCAAAGCCTAACCCCTCCTCTTGTCCAGGCCAAGTAGGAGTGTCGCAAATATTGCAAGAAAATTTTGATATTTAGATAAACATCTCTTAGCCCGTACCTCAAAATGTCTAATGGAGAAGCCTTGTCAGTGTTTAGTTCTGTGCTTCCAGGAGTCCTGCTGAGTTTTCAACATTTTATGCACAATATTTCGATGACATATTGTGCAGGCTCTTTCAGGTACTGCAAGTCTGGAGTTATACGAAATTGGTGCTAGGTATTCAATCTCTCAAGGAACCATTTATTGTATGTCATGCACCAGTGTATATAACAGAGTTTGATTGCTGGTACCCACTGTGCAATTTCATGCTTTTTGTTGGTTGGGGCCCTCACTGATATTCTGTAACACGCAAATACTGTGTGTTTTTCAGCAGCTCCTATCTCATACCCTTCTAATAGATCTAGATGCAGACACATCCCACACATCCTCCCTCCACCAACTCCACCTACTGAAGTCCAGCTAGAAACATTACCTATCCCTTCAGTGGTGGGCAACCTGTGAAACACGTCATGTGATCTAAATGCTAGGCCGTAGCCAACCACTGTACTGCATTCTAGGAGGGCAAGACAAACAAGCAGTTACTGTCTGCATAAATGGCACACCACCAAACCCAATGCACTGCTACCAGTGTCATCATTATGACCACAGTCAAATGTCATGGCGACGCCCAGCCAACTGTGTAACCTGGCTACCTTGCCCTCTCTGCTGCACAAGTTGCAATGGTGATCATGCCACCTCCTTCCGAGATTATCTCGTGTATCTCAATGACTGGGTGTCCAGGAGATCTGGATCAAGGAAAAAGATGCCTTACCAGATCACTCGCAAATTGTTGGCTAGTCAGTGACCCTGTGTTCTACCATCAGGCAGTTACAGTACCATTGCTGTTACATCTCACTCCATGAAGGATGTGGACATCCAGATGTGTGATGTGAAATACAGCACTGTGGTTGTTGAATCACCCAGTGTCATAGCAGCTGTGTCGTCGTCGTCGTCCTACTCCTACTCCTACTCCTACTCCTCCTCACCAGCTGTGCAAGAAGCCTCAAACTTTTGTCTCATGGGACAAAGTCACCTGCTACACAACTGAAAGCCCAGGAGGGATGGAATGAATACTCCCACAAAGACTTTCTATGTCCCTTCAGCCAACAAACATTTCAGTCTTCCTATGCCAACCAGAAAGGATCCAAGAAATCAAACAAAGGCAAACAATGTGCTTCTGTATTGGCTCACAGTTCCTCCTCGATGGTGTGGCCAAATGATAACCTTTGCTGACTGACCACCTTGTAGCTGGTATGCATCTCCAGGCGTCTTTCTGCTCTGGACCTCAAGGACAGACAGAATGAGAATGCCAACACCTCTGTAGATCTTACAGAGGCTGATTCTCCAGCCCTTCTGCCCTGTAGCAGTGAGCTTTCAAAAGCTGCCACTCAATTGTCATTGAGGTGACACCCCTGCATTTTTCCCTTCTCCCCTCTCCTAATCATGACAATCCACCAATGGAATGTTTGCTGCCTTTGATCCAACAAAGAGGATTTATGGCTGCTCTTGTAATCACAGCCTCTGCTTGTTCTCTGCCTCCAGGAAACAAAATTGAATCCTCATGATCTGCTTTGAGCTCTCCCATGTATTTCCAGTCTACAGTGACATCCCCCTAACCTCACAGCATCATCCAAGGACCGATTCAATGTAATTGGGTGGAGTGATACTGCTCGTCAAGGATGATGTTCATAGTCTTCTTGGAAACCCAGCTTCAAGCTATTCCAGTCTGCATTTTACTTCCTATCCTAAACTTTTCCATATGTACTGTTTGCATACCTCACTCAGTCTGTGTCACTGGACAGTCTTCATGCTTACTGGCCAACTCCCTCACCCCTTTTGGCTGCTCGTTGACTGTAATGCACACCATTCCCTTTAGGACTCTCCCAGAACCTGTTGGAGAGGTGCCTCTTGGCTGACCTTCTCAGTCACCATAACTTCATTTGCTTTATTGTTGGAGTATCCACCTGCCTTTCACACTCCATGCACTCCTACCCCCATCTGGACCTCTTGTGCACTGCCCAATTTACCCATCATCTCATCATTGTCTTTGTTATGCACTCAAGCGACCATTTCCCATTAGCTATCCATTTTCTGACTCCTACCCCACCTACGTGCCCACCCAAATGGCAGCTTTCCAAGGATTTCTAGAGATTTGCTGTTCCCTGGCACCCTTCAGGAAATATTGTTTCCCCAGTTGTGATGCCCAAGTAGAAAATCTTAAAAATTCTATCATTACCACCACACAATGTTCCATTCTCACACTTCATCTTTACTGTGCTGTGTCCCAGACCCTTGTTTGACTGAGCCATGTTGTGACTCAACTCATATGCAAAGATGTGCTCTACATGTTTTTAACATTCTATGAAAGCAAACTACAGACATTGCAAACTGTTGCTTGAACAGTGTCGTCACACCCTTCAGGATAGCAAGAAATTGGCTGGATTAAATTAACTAGTTCTTTTAACTGTTCCACACCCTCTTCTTTTGTGTGGGCCAACCTCAGATGGCTCTCTGAGACCAAGAATCAATTTCAAATTTCTGTCCTGGTAGCAGCAGATATAGGCATAATAAACCCTATCACTATCTCTATGATCTGTAATTTTATAATGGTCTGTTATTCACTTCTCCTTCCATGATCCTTCAGACTACTCCACCAGGTCATATTTGAGGGATGTTCTTTCCAGCAAACTATTCTGTACTTCTATTCCAGTCACTGGGATTATCCTTGCACCAGCCTTCATGGATCTAGCATCTGTAGTCTACATTCCCACCATGTTGACTTGTGTTTTGTGGGCTCCTTAGTCCTGCACTGTGGCAGTGGCTGTAAGTGGCAGCTGGCAGCTCTAGTGAATTCAGACAGTTATGCTCAATTGAAATAGAAATATTTTGTGATTCTTCATTTGTATTGTTATGCAGTTTTCGTCAATTGCACTTTAATAAAATTTCACATGTATCTACTTGTCACTGCACCTGATTCGTAATCTGTCATTATATAATTTACCAACTTACTAACACTGAGATGAGCATGTGCAGTGAGATAACATACCACTGACACATTTGAAGGTGTTTCATTTATGCTTAAATTCAGTTCATGTAAAGTTATTCAGCTTTTTAATTTTTTTTTTTTGCAGGAACATGAAGAGGTACACCCAGAGGAGGTACTGGCAGGTGAGATTTTTGCTTTATTCAGTAGCTTAATTACATGCTAAAGTTATCGCTTTAATATTTTCTTATGTGGTATTTTTTTCCATATTTTTCTTGCTAAAGTATTTCAGTGAAACAGTTGTTCAAAATTTTATACTTGAATTTGACACTGGATGTTAATTACATGGTACATAATTCATACTGAAAATTGGCAGTGCCTTTGTAACTACAAAATATTGGTCACAAATGTGCAGTTGTGTTTAACATGTATGCGGTGGTAGATTGTGAGGGAAATGTGATGAAAGAGAAAGGAGACAAATTTCTAAGTACCAAATTGACATTTTAAAATAAGTCGTTGTAAAGGTGAGCTAACATTACAAATTGGCACACTACAATAATTAGCAATGTTAAGATCACAGTCCCCTTATTCCGTAGTCGTGGCTCATATTAAAATTGTCACCTTGAGATAAATATATTTATGTATAAAACAATCACTCAGCATAGTTGAGCTTCTTAAAGAGAAAAATTGCCAATCTTATTGGGGACTGGATCAAGTTAACCACATTCATGTCCAGTGATTTGAAACCTCATCATCATGTCTCGAAATGAAGAATATTGTCCCTGTAATCCTCCTCCTCTCCTGAATCAGTATTTTGCAACCTCACTGACATGACGTGTGAAATAGCCTGGGTGCCCCAGTTATCCCTCACCTGCCAAGAGGGTTATTGACTACGCATTGACAATATGCTACTGAGTACAAAATGCCTGACTTGGTTGTAGCTTCACAAACTGTGTACTGCATACTCGATACCCATCTCCAATTCTGTCACCCCGTCCACTCCCATATCAACTTCCCTAATTTAAACGTATGGGAGTTCCCCTTAACTCATCCTTAAGTTCCACAATCCTCCCTCCCTCATTACTCATTACCCGTGTGCTGCCTTCCTCAAGCATAGCTCCGTCCATATCCCCGTATCTGTCCCTGTGCCTTCTATATTACATCCTGTGCCACCCCACCCCATCCCCTCACTGACATTCTCACTCAATGTGTCCACCACAACTCCGCACAGAGTTGTCCTGCAGGTTTAAGAAAATCTATCTGATTGAGAAAGGGATGGAGTGTGGCAAATGTTATTCAAGGCTTAGCCTTTCACTGCTTATTTCCATAGTAACTCTTTCATGACAAACAGAACATCTTAGGCTGGTGCATAAGACTGTAATGTTTTCTGCAAGTTCAAAAAACACACACTATACATAATGGAGACTTAAGTCATCATAAATAATATAATCTGCTCCACTAATCACTGCAGTCTGCCAATGTTGGGGTAACTTTCTGAATCCACAACAGTAGAAATCACGTGGTTTTGTAGCATTGCTGCCTTGTTTAGACAAAAGCATTCCATTCTATTCCTTCCCTTAAATTAGCACAAAGACACATTTTCTAGTCATCAGTAATGGTGCTGGATAGGAATGATCAGTGGTGTTCACACACTAATCGATGACAAGCAAGTGGATGATGCACATAAGGCCAACCAGTAATTTTTCTGATTTGGCTTGTGGTTCTCATATTCTTCATTGTTGAACCTTCTCCATTGCATTCAAATGCTCCACAATGAGGGAATGAGCATGAGGGACACAATTGTGGGGGTGGGGGATGTTTTAAAACCAATTTCCATCAATTGACTTAAGAGTGTGCTTTTATTTTGCACAATAATGCCATTGGCTTCATAGCCATTCTTGAATGCCTGTTGAAATGTTAATATGTATGTCATGCTGTGTTGTTCTGTTATTGAAAAAAAAAACATGTTTCTAACTTTATAGACCCATTTATAGTTTTCAACTGTGCACAATATCAGCCACATCACATATCTTTCACACATACTCATATCCTGCAATAGAACACACCTTACAAGACCAAAAGTATATTTTTTCAGTAACTCACAGACTGGTCAAACAATCTTAATTTTTCAACATGATCTTCAGAATGGGTATAAAGTTGAAATCATGACTGTGTAAACAAATGAACAAGTAATATTCAAATCATGGAAATTTCTTTAAAAAGAAAGGTAAATGAGATACTGGTAGTGAGTGAGACAGTGTCAGTAAAAGAGGAGGAGAGATTTGTGAAGATAGAATCAGTGGGAGGAAAAGAGATAGGAGCCTGTGTAGACAAAAAGGAAGACTTAGGGACACCATAAATCAGCTTCTTGGTATACATGAACACATAAGTGTGGGAGAGAGAAAATTTTGGTCTGAGGTCTTACACTCTAGTGTATAAGGAAAAACAACTAACTTGGATGCCCCAGAATTATTTTTGAGCTGTTAAGGAGTTGTGAAGTCAGTGAACTTATCAAAGAAAGACAAAAACAGACAGTGTAATTGAGAGAGGTGACATTGTCAGTGGGATATACTGTAAATCAGTGGGAGAAAAATGAGACAGTGGGGGAGAGCCATATACATAGACAGTGACAGTGACAGTGACAGTGAGGGGGAGGTGGTGAGCATGAAGGCTTCACTAGAGGGAGAGACCGGATGAATGAATTTAGGTAATTGCGTGTTAAAACAGTGGGAATATGTTCACATTGCAAAAACGTTTGGTGAGGAAGGCAAAATGTAGACTGGGGCAGCTGGTTCCTCACTCTACTGTCAGTATTTTAAAGAGGAAAATATTCATCTTACATGTGCTCCAATAGGGGCATTTTACCAGTTGTTTGCCCTATGGTACTATGTGTTGCATGAGATACTGCTGGTGGAACTAGAGTTTGTTTTTTTGTTGTTGGTGATGTAGTAGGTTGAATCAGAGAATGTGGTAGTTTAAAAAAGCGTATTGTTGAGACACTATTGAGTGCACTACCTTCGGTTGCATGTTGCATGGAAAGTTAACCTGTATTGTGGAACATGTGGACACTGAAGTGCATAATCTTCTCATTGAGTAGAGGACAGGGATGTAATAAACATTACTTATCAATAATACAGTGTCTGCTAATGCTTCATTTTCTGTACAAAAGGTAATGTTCATCACTCTGATTTTAGATGCTTTTGCTTCATCTGTATTTCTTCCCACAGGAACAAAGCATCAGGTAAATTAGTATCTTGTGTAAAATTTTCTTATTTCATTTCAGGCATAAAAATACATAAGTGTTTTTCTATGAGAGTGTGGAAAGAGAAAAATTCAGGATGGAATGTAACAGTATTATGGGAAGGGAGGTTGCTACTCACCATATAGCAGAGATGCTGAGTTGCAGATAGGCACAACAAAAAGACTGCCATTAAGACCTTCATCAACAATAGTCTCTCTGTTGCGTCTATCTGCGACTCAGCATCTCCGCTACGTGGTGAGTAGCAACATTCCTTTTAATAGTATGGAAAGACAGGCTTCCTAATTACAGAACTGACACTGAAAACTAAATTTGCTACCTCCAATAGGTATTTTTTCTTTTTTTCAAAGCACATTTTCTGAATCCATGCTACTGGTACCAACACACATTTTCAGTCAGAATTAGATTTTGCTATTATCTACAGATTT
Organism: Schistocerca americana; assembly: GCF_021461395.2. Taxonomy (NCBI): domain Eukaryota; kingdom Metazoa; phylum Arthropoda; class Insecta; order Orthoptera; family Acrididae; genus Schistocerca; species Schistocerca americana. The sequence goes on from NC_060119.1 coordinate 44,189,925, forward strand.
GAATAACATTTAAAAATGTATTTGCAATTTCCACTGTAATTAATTATGATAATTTCACAGAAAGAAAACAGTAGCATGCCCATGTGATGAGCCCTTGCTAAGTTCACACTCTTGTCAAACAGTGTAAGTTAATTGGATAGATAAAAACATCTAATCACCCATCACATTCTTTCGTGTGTCTGTGTGTGTGTCTGTGTGTGTGTCTGTGTGTGTGTCTGTGTGTGTGTCTGTGTGTGTGTCTGTGTGTGTGTCTGTGTGTGTGTCTGTGTGTGTGTCTGTGTGTGTGTGTGTGTTTTCTGCTGCTGCTTGGCAAGTAGATTTTTTAATCTATCAAATAATTAAATTGTAAAGAAGAAATAGCTCATTTAAAATTAAACACGAAATAGAATTAGACGCAACTGAGGTGAATGACTCATAAAACTGAAAAAGTGAATTGAAACAAAGAATATTATGAAAAAGAGTCGCTACTCACTATATAGTAGAGTTGAAATGAAGGATGTCAAGTTGGGCAGCATGCTTAGCAGCAGGGTATCAACTTGTTTCTTGCCACAGTTTGTATGTGGCCATTTATGTGGACAGACAGTTTGTTGTCATGCCCACATATAATGCAGCACAATGGCTGCATCTTAGCTTATATAGCACATGACTAGTTTCACAGGTAGCGCTGCCTTCAATGGGGTAAGTGACTTTTGTGACCAGGCTGGCGTAGGTGGTGGTGGTGGTGGTGGTGGTGGTGGTGGTGGTGGTGGTGGTGGGATGTATGGAACAGGTCTTGCATCTAGGTCTATTACAGGGATATGAGTGATTAAGTATGGGTGAAAAGTTCTTCCTAAACACCCAGAATCCTAAAACCCCTCCCCTCATTCAGATTCATTGAAGACATCTTTGTGATCTGGAGCGAGAGTGAGGACACCCTATACGCATTCCTCCAGAACCTCAACAGCTTCTCCTCCTTTGCTTCACCAGGACCTTCTCAAGCCAACAAGCCACGTTCGTAGGTGTTGATGTACACTTCAAAAGACGGCTACATCACTGTTTGTGCCTATATCAAACTAACTAACTACAAGTAATACCTTCATTTTGACTACTACCACCCAGTCCATACCAAGAAGTCCCTCCCATACAGCCTAGCCACCCATGGTTGCCACATCTGCAGTGATGAGGGGCCCCCCTCGAAATATACCGGGGGACTCAATGAAGTGTTCAGACAATAATTATCCTCCAAACCTTGTACAAAAACAAATCTTCTGTGTCTTATCTTTGCAGTTTCCCATGACCCCCAAAGTCACACAATCTGGCCACAGAGGATTATTCCCCTCGTAACTCAGTACCACCCAGGACTGGAACAACTGAATTACATCCTCTGCCAGGGTTCCTACAAACTGTCATTGTGCTCTGAAATCAGAAATGTCCTGCCTACTATCCTTCACACCCGTCCCACAGTGGTATTCCTCTGTCCACCAAACCTACACAATATACTCGTCCATCCCAGCACAATCCCTGCTCACAAACCCTTACTTCACGGCTCATATCACTGTAATAGAAGTAAATGCAAGACCTGTCCCATACATCTTTCCACCACCACCACTCCAGTCTGGTCACAAACATCTTATATCCCACCAAAGGCAGGGATATGTGGGAAACCAGTCATGTGATATACAAGCTGAGCTGCAACCAATTTGCTGATTTCAGCATGGGAATGACAAGAAACAAGCTGTTTTTCTGCAAGAATGACCAGTGATAAACTGTGGCCAGGAACTCTCCCTGCAGTATATCCAACGTTCCTGTAACCCTCCTTGCTTTAACCTTCATTAGTCAAATTTCTCACCCATTCAGACCCTTCCTTGTCTCCATTCCAGTGCTACATAGCCCTCATATCACCAACACAAGAAGTCTTCTGAACTCCTTTTGTAGAAATAACTTCCAGGATTTTGCTTTTTTGTGGGTGGCAAAGTCAGTGAAGATATTACTTATCTTTATGACATTATTTGCTAGGTATATACTATTAGACATATATTTTCACTGATAACTTATTCTTGAAGAGAAGTGATGTCTGTGTCTTGTAACTAGTGTGTTCAGAAAAATTAGTGTTTTGATCACTCCTTTTATATTCAAAGCTACGTTTTTACATTTATAATAGCTACCACAGCTAAGGCTAAGTATCTATGGCTGGATGACATGACTGGCATTGCAGTAATAGAGCTTACAAAACAACTTTGCTAATTAATGCAAGTATCTATTAAACCTGACTCTGTCAAAATCCTGACTGTAGTTGGAGATTAGCCATCACAAATGTACAGATACCGTTTTTCGATGTACTATTTTTCTTCCTCCTCATGAGATGGTGTACTGGAGACAATTGCATTGTTTTCCTTATTTTGTCTTCGCTGTCTTAGTAGTTTCTTGGCATAATTTAAGTGTTTACAATTATTTATGGAGCTGTGTTTTGAATACTGGGAGAGAGGGGGATTTATGAAGAATAGTCAGCAAGAATAAGGTTTCTATGCTTTACTTTATGACATATGAGAGCTGATTACCTCTGAAATTAAGAGGCTAGGAGAAAATAGTGTAGTAGAAACAACTGAAACACATAGGAGAAATGTGCACACACATTTGGAGAGAATTTCTAATAAGTATCCGAAGATAATGTACGTACAGTATCACTGTCCCTTTGCTCTTAATATATTTCCCATTAAGACTTTCACTACAGTCTTTTCCCAGACCAATGTGTTTGTCTTCCTGCCTCACCTCTCTACAGGGAGTCCAGTAGGGAACTGCATTGCCCCATCTGCCACCCACTCTCATGGTCATTCATCCCACCTATTGTGGATGATCCATGCACAAGGTGAGAAATGTGCTCAGGTTGTCATGAACATCAGAACTTCATTGCAACACAGAAGGCACATTATAATGTTGGGCATGTTAAATGGCTTCCTAGTGCAAAAAAACATCACAATAGTCCTGTTATGCTGTAAGGTTGTCACTAATATGAACTAAGCTGAGCACTGCAAGCTGCACTGATGATGTCCTAGATTCCAATGTTGCTGTGCTCAGAGGAATAGTTGTGAATGTTAAAGCAAGGCAAGGTAAAGAATGCCCTGATCCAATGAAAGATGTTTGATAATATGAGAACATTTCTTGAAACTCTAGTTCAGCACTCTGTCTGTAACAACTGATAGGCACTGTTGTAGGTATCTAAAGAGTAGGTTGCACTAATGATGCCAATATTGTGGGCTGCATTCTTACTAATATAGACATGGCACTCAGAATTAGATAGACGATGTCAAGTCTGGGACTTGGGTTGGCTGGTGAGCCATTGTGCAGTGGTCTATGAAGGCTGTGAAGAGCACAGGAATACTGGAAAATTGTCCAGTGTCATGTGGTCCCTATACAGAAACTATGCAATGGCTGTCACGGGCAAGATGATCTGCTCTGAGTTTGTTTCAGGTTTATTAACATGCCAGCAACAGGCAGCACTCTGTTGAATGTCTCAAGACAGCATTGTGAAGTACCAGTCAAATGGTACACTTCCACCTCATTCCTATGATGTCTTCTACTCCATCCTGTTCCCATACTCATAAAATTTCTTCCTGCCTCACCTTTACGAAGAATGAACCTGAGAAACAACCCACATCATCTGCTACACAGTCTCCTGGCTATGTGTATCCATCTGTAAGTAAAGAAAGGAGGATTACATTGTATGTGTTTGATGTGCAATTTTACTGCATGAACAGCAAAAATGTGGTAGGTGATAACATTTTTGCTGTTACCTTATGTGGGGTATCCCTGAGAAAAGTTAATGATAATTTGAAATTCTTGGTGAAGTTTTCTGCCAGTCACCAAGTGCTCTCATAGTCAAATACTGGATGAATAGAATGTCAGCATACGCTTGCAGTGAGTGAGGCTGCATATACAGTCATACACACAGTTCCTAACCGTTAAACTTGCCACAGTGAGTTAACCCTGTAACATAAAATTGTATATTTTAATAAGCAGATTACTACAGGATTTTACATCATAAAATTTCGTCAATAATTATTTGAAATGTTAACAATAAAAGTTTATTTGCCCCTGGCAGTATTCAGATAGCCAGCTTGCAACTGGAATAAAGTTCCGGCTTTGTGGAACTCGGTTAGTAATTTTCACTGTCGTACATAATTGACTGGATTAGATGCTCAGTTATTCACTGATCACTAGGCACTCTAAAAGATACAAATAATTGATTCTGTTCTTTGTAATGTCATGTTGAAACAGTCTTCATTTATTAACTGTTTGTTTGACTTTTGCAGATTAAGTATTTTTTATATTAACACACAATTTCCTTTTTTGTCAATCAGGCCCTGTTGCCGACGAAGCCCCACGTCCTATAGCTCAGGTGAGTGAAAGTAGAGGAAGCACAACTGAGACTGTCAGAGAGAGGGTGAGTTTCACCAGCAGCAAAGAAGTTTAGCTTTTTGGCATGTAATGAAACCCTCCCCCCCCCCCCCCCTCTGTTTCCTGGCCTCATTCCAGGGTGCTCACAGTTTTCATTAGCCCATGGGTTTTAGCCCTTCTGTGGGCTGCCCTGCACACCCCATTTTAATTAATCAACTCCTTTCTACATATCCTATATATCTTCACTTCATACTTATTATTTTTTTCACTCCAATCTTTCCTGACACCACAACCTTCGCAACTCCATTTGCACTGGTAACTCGGGTCTATTATTACAATGTAATTACCTACTGAACAGTCACAAAAATTTTTCAAAGAATACTCGCATACTGGCTAATGACAGTAATGGGTGCAACAGATCTAGGGCATGGCACTTCACTGAGCAAGAATGAGATAGCATGGAATGAACCACTCAAATCAGCAGGTACATTGAAGCCTGATGAAGGAACTATCATTGTCACACTCTGCAGAAATTGTTCATGTATTTGCAGCAGATTTCATGCAAGAGAAAAAATTCTGAAAGTGAATAAAAGTTTAAACCCACTATTTGACCTGGAATATGACTTTCTGGCAGTAACCATCATTCATTGGTACTATAGACATTGAGAAATATGTAACATTAACCAAGAGATCGGTTACACCACAGTTGATATTCAGTAAACATGATAATTACCACCTACAGTTGTCTAAAATATTTAGTTATTGCAGTTACATGCCAATTACCTTTTTAAACTGATAATGGATTCACTCTTCTTGCTATTATCATAGCCAGATGAACTTGAAAAAAATCTTATTAGAATACTATCTGAACCATTAAATAGATTTTTCGTGCACTTCATAGAGAGGTCTTCTTTTCTTTGGGTATCATATGTTTAACTTGTGTCGCTTAGTAATTCAATAAACCTAACATCATATTTGATAGCTCATATATCACAGGTTGTGCTGGGAGAAGTAAAAGACATTTAATAAACATACATTTGTCAAAAATTCAGAGCAGGCTGAGAGCTAGAGCAGAGAGCTATCACAGTCAACTAGGAATGAGCAGCCAAATTCCCCAAGTGGAGTTAGCTAATGACTATGCACCAAGGTAAATGTCGACAGTTTACACTGGTAACTAACAGGTTTTAAACTTAATGTATTTAGAATTGGTAATAAGGATGCAACATTTAAGCGAGTAGTTAGTTATAATGAGCAGGAACCTCAGACTCTATAAATGTACCTTATCCTCCTGAGCTCAATAAATTCACCGAATTGAACAGACTACTGGTTCCTGCCCAAATTGCGGCACTCTGACATCGAGCATGTCAGATGAGCAACTTCGCTTCACTCGAGTGACTGGTAGGGGCAGCAGACTGCCAGTCAACTCAGACGCCGTGCGACAACAGAGGTGCCACCATAGCAAAAGGCAAACATGCCTCTGCTCTGGACACAGGGAACAAGAACACATCATTTCCTGCCAAAGCTACCCTGCCAACACACACCAATGGGAACAGAATTCTGCACAAATAAAGCTTCACACAAGAAGGGGCAGGAAGTAGAAAATGTGAACAAAACGCACAAGTGACTAGCAATGTAATTGACATTGTTTAAAATTTCTGTTATTCAGAATTGAAAATATCAGCACCTGCTGATAAGATAACTCAAGTGTACACATGTACCAAGATCACTTTGCCTCTGACATAGATCACGTTACAATTGATTCCCTTCATGAGACTTACGACAGGGAATACTCTTACACTTGCATGACATATTACCTGGAACACAAATTGTAATTAATAACACTGACTGATGATCATGCACTCAGTCACTCATAGGTGCATTAATGTAACAGATGCAATTTTAGATAACACAAATATAAAAGAACAACACTTTACTCCACTCAGTTGTGAAGGAGCCATACATTGCAGGATTCCAGCCAGGGTATTATTGCATCCTACACACTCAGGTGATCATTGAGGAGCCATAAAATTTAAGCTTGTAGAGTAAGCCAGTTACTTGCCAATCTGGTTGCTTGCAATGTCCATATGTCTTCATGCAGCTCACCGCTATCTGGCCTTATGACTGATTCAACCTTCAGCAGCATCTTGGGACCTGCACCGGACAGTGGGAGTCTGCCAAAAGCAACAACTTGCCAGCCACATGTCCACACGCCAATCGTTCTTCAGGACCCACCAAACCAACACACATGTGCAAGTGTTGCTACGACTCAGACATGATTTAATCCTTCTGTCTTCCACAGTTTGTTCAAGAAAGTCGGTGTCAGTTTTCACAAAGCGTAATATGAATGGCCACCTTGAAAACATTTTGTGCTCTACCATTTGATACTCCTTCACATACATAATCCAACACAGTTCTGTCTCTTAAAGCACTGGATGATCAGTTCTTACGGAGATATTCCTCGCCTTCTGAATGTACAGAGAAACTTTTGCTCTCAGCAACTTGTCGATCTTGCCAGGTGACCGAAATTCTAGAGCGATAAGTTTTATATGTGTCAAATCCAACACACTGTTTAATTTTGCTGAAGGTAACTGACATCTTGTCTTGATCCCAGACAGAAGGTGAAATGAAGAGGTTTATACAGAAGTCAACTTAAACAGAGACGTGCTGCTTTGTTTCTGATATGATTCCACCTGTTCCTTGAATGTATACTCTACTGTGCCATCCGTGAAGTCAGAGGCACTACTATCTATCAACCATGTTGTCACTGTTGTAAGCAGCACTTGTTTGTCTCGGATGATTATAAGTGAGCAGTAATGCAATGTACTTGATGGATGTATACCATTTTTTTGTGTTTCATGTCACTAGGACAATCCTTCCTTGTTCCATCTTGTGTGTTTTATTTTTGTGTGTAGCAATGTGTGGTGCCCTTTTTGACAAGCATGACGGCATACATAAGTGCAACTAGAAGCCCTACAATCACCCTTTGAACAATTGTTGAACAATTTGTTCGGCATCACTATAGGTTTGTGTTCACTACACGTGGCTTGCCTGAATTTGCTGCACTTCTGCAAAGCTTGAGTCAAGTGACGCATGACATACGCAACACTAGCAGCGACTAGATTCATCTCAAACACCCTAAGTGCTTGACATTGCAGGTGGTCCGCTGTTTGTTCCCATATGTGCTGTGTCATGGTAGTACTGTAGCCTTGATAATTTCAGATTTGCATTTATTTTTGAGAAAAGCACATCTCCATTCTAATGTCAGAAAGCTATTGAAACTCAGGCGGGTTTTAAATTTTGTTGTTACAGACTGGTCAACTTTTTTCTATAAAGAGCAGTGATGTAATTACATCTTGAAAGGATACATTTAGTTGTAATGCCATCAGCACATGAATATTGCTTGAAGTAGTGCATTAAGTTCACTTGCACCTTCCCCAGTTGCTGACAGAAATGGTAACAGCTTCTTCAGATGTGCTGATGCAATCAGTCTAGGGTTATTGTATGTGTTGCAAACTGTATCAAATGGTTATTTAGCAGTGTCCTGTAATTCATAATTATTTACCACAAGACTCAAAAATGTCACTAAAATGCCTGCACTACTTTACATTATCATTCCCTCTAGGCAGACAATAGCCACCCCCCCACCCCCTTCCCAAGGGGGTTACAGTTCCTTCGTGTTAGTTCATGCGTGGTGCACATGTGGCTCTGAGCTAATGCAGCCTATTCTTCCTTACTGTCCGCATTTGTCACCCTGCCCTCCCTCCCTATCCTTGCTCACTCCCAGTTACCTTCTCCTACCCCTTTCTTGGTGCTCTGATTCATCTTGACATGGCTATCCACCTGGTTTCCTTTATTGTTTACAATTTGCTTTCCTCTGCCTGTTCATTCATGTTTCTTGGTTTTTACGTCCCCAATTGAGTTTTACCTCCACTTCAAAATTTCCTGTTTTTGTTTAATGTGAGCCGTTTGGGGAACAACTCGCTCCCTGGCATCTGCGGTGTGGATTCCTCTTGCCTTCCCCCTGTTGCCCCCTTCAACCCAGCTAGGTCACCAGCACACATAGCCAGTCTGTGTGATGGGTCTGTTATGTACCCATCTGGCTGAGATCCCTGACAACACAGGAATCACTCTCCTGATTCCTGAATTGTTCACTCCCCATGTATGCCAAGGAGTGGTTGCTTGTCTTCTTGGAGCATCAGAACTCCCACCTATAGCCACCGTGCTAGATGGCCCTTGGTTTGGGTGGGTGGCACCCTTCGGGAGAGCCCATGGTCAGAATGGCTGGTATTTGGGGGTTGCTTGATGCATGAAGCGTATGGAGCTGCAAAGATCTGGCCGATCTCAAATGGCTGCTTCTTTGAATGGTGAACAATCATTGAATGGTGCTTCATGTTACCCAGCAACCTCTGCTTCCCTGGCTACACCATGGGAGGATGGCCAGGCTAGCCATCTTTGTATGATACACTTCCCCCATTACCTCATCTGTACGAGGACAGACAGGGACACATTCATTGCCACAATGCCATTGTTTTTGTGGAAAATATTGAGGAAAACTTTCTTGATCAGAGCATCTTCTGGCACCCAATCGGCAGCTCTTTGCACCTGTGATCATATTGGCAATGTCCCAGTTTGTTTTATCCCTCACTAATCTCTGAATATGGTGTAGAGAGTGATTTTTCATTGGGATCTCACCCTGCAAAAGGATTAGGAACTCTGGGCTAATCTGGAGAGGTGTGAATTTGGTTTGGCATGTGGAGAAGGGCCACAAAGACAACCGCATCCATACTGGTGCCTTCATTCTAGCTTTTTTGGGGGATACCCTCCCAGAGAAAGTCAAGGTTATGTGCCGAAGTTGTGATGTGAAGCCATACACCCCACCACCTATGCGGTGCTTCTGGTGGCTGCAATTTGGGCATATGTTTTCCTGGTGAATGGTAGACCCTCTGTACACTCACTGTGGACAACCATTCCATGAGGGAAGCCCCTGTGTTCTGACACCTGTGTGTGACAAATGTACTGAAAGCCACTCCCCTCACTCGCCAAATTTGCCCGGCGTATAAGAGAGGAAGGAGATCCAAGAATACAAGTCATCGAATCGCCTGTCTTATACTGAGGGTTACCAAAAGTATGAGATACTCCATCCAGTGTCACTATCTTCAACTTATCTCTCTTTTACTTCATTTCCTCCTCCTACCTCTCCCTTGCCCAGCCCCATCCACCTATCCCCTCTCCCTCCCCCTACCCATGCAGTTGCCACAACCTCCTGTCTGGGTCTGCTCCCTCTCTCCAGCTGAAGAAGTGCGCCCCTTCTCTGGCACCTGCCAGTGATTGGGCTCCCTTACAAGGCCCCTTTGCCCAGCTCAGTTCAGGCTGGAAGACTCCTACCATCACTCACAGTGCGTTTGTTCATCCAAAGGTCACCCGCTCTCTTTCAGTCACCTGTACTCCCTCTGTGCTCTACCCTCCTCCAGCTCTGAAATAGGAATAGGAGGAGGAGAAAACGGACAGGAAGAAACATAAATCCTAAACAAGGTGCCCCCCCCCCCCCCCCCAACCGCTGTCCCCAGTAATGCTACCTCCTGCCTTGCAACCTGTGCCTGAGATCTTATCTTATTTACGGATGTCACCTCACCCTTGTAGGTGAAGGCCACTGACCAAGTGACATGGTATCCTCATTTTTTTTTTGTGTAATCTGGATTCTGGCCACACAGTCATCCACTGAAATTGCCAAAGTTACTATCCTCACCTACCAGAAATGCAACCTTCTGTCGGAACTGTACTGGCCCCAGGGAAGCATCTGGTGGGATCTGCACTTTGGTTCACTCCAATGTCGTAGTCACCGGATCCCACTGAGTACCTACCTGGAAGCTATAGTGTTTAGAGTGCATATGTCTCTGGCAATCACCATTTGCAGTGTCGACCTCCCTCCAGGTACAATAATTCCTTACTTTGCACTGTGTACCTTAATCCAGCAATTCACACCCCGTTTCTCATCCTTGGGACTTCAATAGCCACCACCCAGTGTGGGAGAGTGACACTTCAATGGGTAGGGGTCTCCTAATTGACCAGCTTATTACGGACCTGAATTTGTGTCTCCTCAATGAGGGATCCCCTACCCAATTCAATGCTCTTAATGGCACCTTTACCACTATCAATCTCACGATCACCTCTCCTGCTCTCATTGCTTCCCTACATTTGTCAGCCCATGATGATGTTTGTGACAGTGACCACTTTCCAGTGGTTCTATTGTTCCCCTGCCGCCGCCAGGCAGACAGGCCCCCAAGTTACGAATTCCGCAGGGCCAATTGCCCTTTGTATACATCTGCTGTGCACCTCTACACCTCCCTGTCGAATTGCATTGATGTGGTCTGCAAGGCATCTCTGCCACTGTTCTTCACACTGCTGCCGCCCCCCCCCCCCCCCCCCATCAACATGTCCCCTCATCGTTGGTGGGTACTTTGGTGGGCCAAGGATGTCACAGTCACTGTTTATAACTGCTGACGTGCACTGCAGCATTTTAAGCAATACATTTCAAAGACGAACCTCTTCGCTCTTAAGTGTGTTCATGCGAAGGCTCATTACCTTATTAAGTAGTGTAAAAAGGAATGCTGGGAGAAATATGTGCCCCTCCGGGGACATACGCCTCTTCATTCCAGGTTCAGTCCAAGCTCCGTACTGTTCTTGGCTGCCAGCGACAGTCAGTATTCCATTGCCTTAACCTTAACGGTGATTTGTGCACTGATCCATCGGTCCTCGCAGAACACCTTGCTACACGACACTTTGGGACGGTATTGGCATCATCTTCCTGTCCTCCTACATTTCTCCAGCAGAAATGCAGTGTTCACTATGCCCCCCCCCCCCCCAAACCAATCTGTTCATAACACACAACACTAAGTGAGTGCTATAGTCAAGCAGGCTCTTACCTCTTCATGGGACACGGCAGCTGGCCCATATTCTGTCCGCAACCAGATGGTCTATTATCTTCAACTGCATTAGGTTCACAGCTGCTTTTCTGTCACAATGATGAAACAGTATAGTTCTCCCTGTCCTTAAGGCCAGAAAGAACCCAATGGCCTCGACAGCTACCACCCAATTAACCAGACAAATGTACTACGTAAACTTCTCGAGAGGATAGTTAGCTACACATTATGTTGTTTACTAGAATCTCCGGGCCTTTTGTCCCTATATCTCTGTGGCTTCCAAGTGAAATGATCTCCAACTGATCATTTACTTGGGTTGGAAAAAGTTACGCAAAAGGCTTTTACTCACCACCAGTGCCTAGTTGTGGTCTTCTTTTTACCTACATGTGGCACACAACATGGCTTGGTGCCATCACATTTTAGTTACCAACCATGACTGAGGCTTCCATGTGCCCCTTCAGATTTTTATCCATGAGTTTTCCTCTGAGCGGCTCTTCTGGTTCCAAGTTGGAACTTCCCTCAGCACCCCTGGAATTCTGCAGAATGGTATCCCACATGGTTATGTGGTAAGTGTCGCACTCTTCCTCCTAGCAGTCCACGGGCTTGTGACCCCTATTGGGCCTCTGGTTACTCTGGCATTGTACGTCGATGATTTTTGCATATGATGCAGCTCCCACTAAGTAGCATCTGGCGAGTGTCTGCTCTAAGATGCCATCCCATGGGCCTCTGCATGGGCCATCTCCTATTGGTTCCAGGATTCTCCCAAAAAAATGTGGGTAATGCATTTTTATCGCTGATTCACAGTACACCCCAACTCAGAATTTTATTTAGGTGAACAGCTTCTCGATGTTGTAGCAGAGTCCTGTTTCTTGGGCCTTACTTTTGATAACCAGCTGACATGGCTGCCCTTCATTTGCCACCTAAATACTGTATGTATATGGAAGCTTAATGCTCTCCACCTCCTGGCCCTTGCATCTTGGGGTGCAGACTGTGTCACTTTTCTCCATCTTTGCTGTGGCCTGGTCTTCTCCAGACTGTTGTGGTGGTCAGGTTTATGGCTCAGCAGCTCCTTCCACTTTGAAACTGCTTGACCCTCTTCACCATTGTGGGGTTCATCTGGCTATTGCTGGCTTTCTCAGTAGTCCCATTGATAGTCTCCTCACAGAAGTGGGGATTCCCCCTCTACACACATGACTGAGCAAACTACTACTTTCTTAATCAGTCATCATTCGCCAATTCCCTGACCATCCGATGTATCCTGTACTCTTCGCCATTGAGGACTGTCTCCCTCCTGACACCCGTTCTTGTGTGGGATTGCCGGTTGGCATGCGTATCACTTCCTTATGTCGGGATCCCCGTCTCCACTCGCTGTAATGTACTTCACATCTTTCCTCCCATACCCCTCCCACCCATGGATGGTAACTAGACCATGAATTATGACTGATCTACTCCAGGGTCCAAAGATTCGTGTCAACTCTTTAATTCTCCACCGTCTTGTATGTGCCATCCTTGGAGTGTTCTAGGGTGCCACAATTTTTCACACTGATAGTTCTAAGGCAGTAGATAAGGTGGGATACACTTTCATGTCTCCTACTGCCTTAGAACACCATTTTTTGTCAGGATCAATTAGTGTGTTCACAGCAGAGTTTCTGGAAATTCACAGAGCCCTCCTTTTTTATCTCAGGCCTCCCTCCACAGTGTTTTAATGTGTTCAGATCCAACGAGCAGCCTGCTGGCCATCGACCTCATCCTTCGGTCTCTGCTATACGTGCCCTTCTCTTGGCCCACGAGTGTGCCACCTGTTCAGATGTCTTTCTCTGGGTTCCAAGTCATTTGAGCAACCCAGGGAATGGACTGGCTGACCGTTTGGCTAGAGAAGCAGATACTTACTGCCATTTCCTTCCATTATTCCAACTGTGGATATGCAGATCTTTCGGTGTTTGCGCTTTGGGCACATGTCGTCACGGTGTGAGGCTGAGCCCCTTTGTGGCGATTGTGGACGTCCTCTTCGTGAGGAACATACATGCACTCCACCACCTCGGTGCATCAATTGCCCTGGCATCCACTCACCTAGATCTATAGACTGCCCCGCGTATCAGATGGAGAAGAAGATTCAAGAATTAAAAACTTTGGATCATCTCTCTTTTTCTGAGGCCAGGAAGAAGTATAACCACCTCCATCCCGTGACGTTGGCAATATCGTTGGCCTCAGTCGTGTTGCCTCCTTGCACAGTATCCTCACCCCTATCCTGTCCCCCCTCCACCTCCTCACCCCATCTGGGGTTTATGCCTCCGCCTCCCAAATCCCTCCCTTCCAAATCCTCCTCCCTCGTGGCCCCTGCCCCCTCTGCCCCAGGGGCCACCCTTCCTCCTCCTCCTCCTCCTCCTCCCCCTCCACCACCTGAGAAGCGATCCTCTTCTCAGGCGTCCATCGGGCAAATGTTCCAGACCCCGGCTTCCAAGGTCCGTCATTCCAAAATGGAGCCCGCGTGTGAGGACCTTCTTCGGGTCCAGCATACCATCCCCGTGCCTCATCAGACTTCCAAGAAGGCCTCCAAGAAGAAGTCTTTATCCCCCTCTCCACCCCGGCACGTTGACTGACCGTATTGCTTTTACCCACTATACCTCGGAGTGGTATGACCTCACCCCTGTGGACGGTATTCCAGCTCATGGTGGGGTCATGTTGCTCGTTCGGGACGATGTCTATTACCATCCCATCCCATTGACCACCCCACTCCAAGCAATAGCTGTCCGTATTACTCTTTCTGCCTTTACTTTTTCTGTTTGTACCGTCTACACTTCATCGTCATCCGCAGTTAGTCGGGCTTACATGATGCACCTGATTGTTCAGCTTCCTCCGCAGTTTTTATTGTTTGGCGACTTCAATGCCCATCGTCCCCTTTGGGGCTCTCCTGCATCCTGTCAGAGAAGCTCCCTCTTGGCAGATATCTTCAACCATCTCAATCTTGTCTGCCTCAATACTGGCGCCCCGACTTTCCTCTTGGACTCTACTCGTACCTACCCCCACTTGGACCTCTAGATCTGTTCTACCACTCTTGCCCGTCGATTCGAGTGGTATGTCCTTTCTGACACCTATTTGAGCGACCACTTCCCCTGTGTCGTTCGTCTCCTGCACCACACCCCATCCCCACGTCCTTCGAGCAGGAACATACCGAAAGCTGACTGGGGACTTTACTCCTCCCTGGCGACCTTTCCGGACCACGATTTTCTCAGTTGTGACAGTCAGGTTGAATATTTCACGGTTGTTATCATCAATGCTGCCGAACGTTCCAATCCTCGTACTACCTCTTCTTCACGTCACGTGCTGGACGACGTGTTTTACGCACCTTTCGCCGCCATCCTACGTTGGCGAATTGTATTGGATATTGGATACTAACGACTCCGAGCGCAATGCCGTAGAGTCATCAAAGACAGCAAAAAAGCTTGTTGGGCCTCTTTCATCAGCTCCTTTAACAGTTTTACTCCCTCTTCTATCGTCTGGGGTGGCCTGCGCCGGCTGTCGGGCATTAAGGCCCACTCCTCGGTACCTGGCCTGACCTCAGGTAATGAGGTCCTTGTTGATCCTGTGGCTGTCTCCAACGCCTTCGGCCGCTTTTTCGCGGAGGTTTCAAGCTCCGCCCATTACCACCCTGCCTTCCTTCCCAGGAAAGAGGCAGAAGAGGCTCGGCGACCTTCCTTTCACTTGCTGAATCTGGAAACTTGTAGTGCCGCCTTTACTATGCGGGAACTCGAACGTGCACTTGCACTGTCCCATTGCTCAGCTCCGGGGCCAGATGCCATTCACGTTCAGATGCTGGCACACCTTTCTCCGCCAGGCAAAAGCTTCCTTCTTCGTACCTACAATCACGTCTGGACCGAAGGTCAAGTCCCCATGCGTTGGCGTGACACCATCGTTGTTCCTATACCCAAACCTGGGAAGGATAGACACCTTCCTTCTAGTTACCGCCCCATTTCTCTTACAACCTGTGTCTGTAACGTGATGGAGCGCATGGTTAACGCTCGGTTAGTTTGGATTCTTGAATCTCGACTGCTACTTACCAATGTTCAATGCGGCTTTCGTCACCGCCGCTCCGCTGTTGACCTTGTTGACATTCGTCATGAACAACTTGTTGCGAAAGCGCCGAACGGTAGCTGTGTTCTTCGATTTGGAGAAGGCTTATGATACCTGTTGGAGAGGAGGTATCCTCTGCACTATGCACAGGTGGGGTCTACGCGGTCGCCTGCCCCTTTTTATTGATTCCTTTTTAACAGATCGAAAGTTAAGTGTATGTGTGGGTTCCATATTGTCCGACGTCTTCCTCCAGGAGAACGGAGTGCCTCAGGGCTCCATCTTGAGTGTAGCCCTTTTTGCCATCGCGATCAATCCAATTATGGATTGCATTGCACCTAATGCCTCAGGCTCTCTCTTTGTCGATGACTTCGCTATCTACTGCAGTGCCCAGAGAACATGCCTCCTGGAGCGCTGCCTTCAGCGTTGTCTAGACAGCCTATACTCATGGAGTGTGGCAAATGGCTTCCGTTTCCCTGAAGAGAAGACGGTTTGTATCAACTTTTGGCGATATAAAGCGTTCCTTCTGCCGTCCTTACATCTCGGTCCCGTTGTTCTCCCTTTCGTGGAAACAACTAAGTTTCTAGGGCTCACATTGGACAGGAAACTTCGTTGGTCTCCACACGTCTCTTATTTGGCTGCCCATTGTACACGTTCTTTAATGTCCTCCGAGTGCTTAGTGATTCATCTTGGGGAGCGGATCGCACTGTCCTGCTTCACTTGTATTGGCCCATAGTCCGATCAAAGCTGGATTATGGGAGCCTCGTCTACTTGTCTGCTCGGCCATCCCTCTTACGCCGTCTCTACTCCATCCACCATCGGGGGTTACGTCTTGCGACCGGAGCCTTCTACACTAGTCCCGTCGAGAGTCTTTATGCTGAAGCTGCCGAATTACCATTGACCTACCGGCGCGACGTACTGCTTTGTCAGTATCCCTGCCAGCTGTTGTCAATGCCCGACCAGCCCTCTTATCAGTCCTCATTTGCCGATTCTCTCGACCGTCAGTATGGGTTGTATCTGACTGCCCTGCTGCCCCCTGGAGTCCGCTTCAATCACCTGCTTCGACAATTCGGTTTTGCCCTCCTTACCACCTTCAGAGAGGGTGAGAGCCCGACACCACCTTGGCTCCAGGCTCTGGTTCATATTTATCTCGACCTCAGCTCAGTCCTGAAGGAGGGTACTCCGGCTGATGTGTATTGCTCACAGTTTGTCGAACTTCGTGCACGACTTGCTGGTCACACCTTTATTTACACCGATGGCTCCAAAACTGACGATGGTGTCAGCTGTGCCTTTGTCGTTGGGGCCGCCACCTTTAAATACTGGCTCCTCGACCAATGTTCCAGCTTTACTGCCGAGCTTTTTGCTCTCCATCAGGCCGTTCAGTATGCCCGCCGTCACCACCATTCATCGTATACACTCTGCTCTGATTTCCTCAGTGCTCTTAAGAGCCTTGGAGCTCCCTATCTGGTCCATCCTTTGGTGCAACGGATCCAGCAGTCCCTCCATTCTTTCGCTGATGAGGGTCTCCTGTCAGTTTTCTGTGGGTTCCCGGGCATTTAGGAGTGCCTGGGAATGAGGCTGCAGTCCTCCAGCCTCGGCCAGCCTCCCATTGCGTCCCGTTATCTGACGTTCATTGGGTTGTTTGTAAGAGGCTTGTGTCGTTGTGGTGGGATGCTTGGTCATTCCTCCAGGGAAACAAGCTCCGGGCAGTAAAACTGCTCCCAACTGCTTGGACATCCTCCTCCCGACCATCTCGGTGAGAAGAGGTCCTTCTGACTAGTTTGTGGATTGGGCATTGCCGGCTTAGCCACCGCTACCTGATCTCCGGTGACCCAGCCCCGCAGTGCCCTTGTGGTCAAGCATTAACAGTGCGCCATGTTTTATTGTCGTGTCCCCGATTTTGTCAGTCTTGTGTTGTCCTGTCCCTGCCATCTACTTTACCGGATATTTTAGCTGACGATGCTCGAGCAGCTGCTCGTGTTCTGCTTTTAATAACTTTGACTGGCTTGTCCAAAGACATCTAACTTTTATACGTCTTTTATCTTCATCTTTGTCAGGACTTTCTGGTGTCCCCCCCCCCCCTCCCCTTGAGCTTTACTAGATTCCATGTGCTCTAACAACTGTGACTGGGCGCTAATGACCTAAGTAGTTGAGCACCCTTAAACCCCACCAAAAAAAAAAAAAAAACGTGGATTACGTTTAGTATCTACAGCTTTTTACACCAGCCCTGTGGAAAGCCTTTATGCTGAGACTGCTGAACCTCCGCTGTCCAATTGGCGAGCAGTCCTTCTGAGTCTTTATGCTAGCCATTTGTCTTCCATGCCTGCTAATCCAGTCCATGACATTTTCTTCAACGCCTCCTTTGATGTAGGGTATGCAGGCCACCCTTCCTCCATACTACCACCGGGAGTCCGCTTCCGTCAACTGCTCCATTCTCTTTCCTTCCGCTTTCCTAAAACTTTCTTGAGAACTGGGGGTACAGCACCACCTTGGCTCCATCCCCAGACCTGCTTGCTCCGTGATTTTTGTCAGTTTCTGAAGGATGGTACCCCTTCACTTGTTTATTGTCGGGCATTTTCTGCTCAATGTGCACAAATGAAGGATGCCACATTTATTTACACTGATGGATCAAATACATCATTTTGTGTAGGGAGTGCCTATATTGTTGGCGACACCCCAAATCGATTTCGGCTTCCCGATCAGTGTTCCGTTTATACTGCGGAGCTTTACACTGTTCTCCAGGCTGTCCAATAAATCCGTCACCATCAGCGGATACAGTATGTTATGTGTACAGATTCTCTCAGCTCTCTCCTCAGTCTCCAAGCTCTCTACCCTGTCCACCCACTGGTCCACCGGATTCAGGACTGCCTCCACTTGCTCCCTTTGGGGGCGTCTCGGTGGTGTTCCTCTGGATCCCAGGACACGTTGGTATCTGTGGAAATGAGGCGGCCGATATAGCAGCCAAGGCTCCAGTCTCTCTTCTTCGGCCAGCTATTCACACGATTCCCTTCACCGATCTATGGAGTGTTTTATGTCATCGTTTTGTTCTTTTATGGCATGCACATTGGTCAACACTTCCCCATAATTGCGGGACATGAAAGCTCTTCCCTGTGCTTAAACCTCTTCCTCCCGAATGCGTCGTCGGGAGGAGGTAATATTAACTAGACTCCGGATAGGGCACTGTGTTTTTAGCCATCGACATCTTTTAAGCGGTGATCCTCCCCCACTCTGTCCCCACTGCTCTCAGCTGTGGACAGTAAGACACCTTTTACTCAAGTGCCCCTATTTTACTCTGTTACGCGCCCGTCTACAGCTGTCACCTGAAATATCGTCAATTTTAGCAGATAACGCGCTCAGCTGATCGCGTTCTTGAGTTTATTAGTGGCAGTGAGATGACGTCGGTCATTTGAAGCCCTTTTTGGGGACAACCAAACCCTTTCTCTAGTGGTTTTTCATGCTGTACTCCTGCTTTTAGTTTCTCCAATTTTTTGAGTTTCGCTCCCTTAGCTGCTGGTTCCATTTTCGTATTTTACGTTTACCTAAGTCACAGATTGGGCGCTAATGACCATAGCAGTTTTGCGCCCTAAAAAATAACAAAAAAAAACGCAAAACCAACTGAGGAAAATACAGGCGGCGGAAATGAGATCTTAAAGGAGTATTAAAGATGGTGTGAGGGTGGATACAATCCGAAATGAAGATATTAGGAAAGACTAAATATAGGATCAATATGTAATAAAACATTTAAAAAGATACAAAACCAGACTTTACACAGGTAATGTAGGAGTACACGCTGAGCGGCAGAAGAGTTGGAGGACAGCCCAGGAGATTGTGGAGACAACTGTAAAACCAGAGCGGGTAAGAATCCCTGACTCATAAAATGAAAATGAAGAAGAAGAAAATGAAGAACAAGAAGAAGAAGAAGAAAGGAAGAAACTGCAGCAAACTACCCCTAAGAGAATAATGAGCAAAATGGATCATACAGACTCGAGGCCGGAAATCCTGTACAGTACATTACAGCACTCGACATGCTGAGACAAGACAACCGTTAGAGAACCTGTCCAATGTGGCTCCCACAGGCCTCTAAGCAAGTGTGGACATGATTCAGCTGCATCAGACACAAATTTTCAAATGTCCATTTACTAGTTCTCTTAACTGTTCCACACCCTCTTCTTTTGTGTGGGCCAACCTCAGATGGCTCTCTGAGACCAAGAATCAATTTCAAATTTCTGTCCTGGTAGCAGCAGATATAGGCATAATAAACCCTATCACTATCTCTATGATCTGTAATTTTATAATGGTCTGTTATTCACTTCTCCTTCCATGATCCTTCAGACTACTCCACCAGGTCATATTTGAGGGATGTTCTTTCCAGCAAACTATTCTGTACTTCTATTCCAGTCACTGGGATTATCCTTGCACCAGCCTTCATGGATCTAGCATCTGTAGTCTACATTCCCACCATGTTGACTTGTGTTTTGTGGGCTCCTTAGTCCTGCACTGTGGCAGTGGCTGTAAGTGGCAGCTGGCAGCTCTAGTGAATTCAGACAGTTATGCTCAATTGAAATAGAAATATTTTGTGATTCTTCATTTGTATTGTTATGCAGTTTTCGTCAATTGCACTTTAATAAAATTTCACATGTATCTACTTGTCACTGCACCTGATTCGTAATCTGTCATTATATAATTTACCAACTTACTAACACTGAGATGAGCATGTGCAGTGAGATAACATACCACTGACACATTTGAAGGTGTTTCATTTATGCTTAAATTCAGTTCATGTAAAGTTATTCAGCTTTTTAATTTTTTTTTTTTTGCAGGAACATGAAGAGGTACACCCAGAGGAGGTACTGGCAGGTGAGATTTTTGCTTTATTCAGTAGCTTAATTACATGCTAAAGTTATCGCTTTAATATTTTCTTATGTGGTATTTTTTTCCATATTTTTCTTGCTAAAGTATTTCAGTGAAACAGTTGTTCAAAATTTTATACTTGAATTTGACACTGGATGTTAATTACATGGTACATAATTCATACTGAAAATTGGCAGTGCCTTTGTAACTACAAAATATTGGTCACAAATGTGCAGTTGTGTTTAACATGTATGCGGTGGTAGATTGTGAGGGAAATGTGATGAAAGAGAAAGGAGACAAATTTCTAAGTACCAAATTGACATTTTAAAATAAGTCGTTGTAAAGGTGAGCTAACATTACAAATTGGCACACTACAATAATTAGCAATGTTAAGATCACAGTCCCCTTATTCCGTAGTCGTGGCTCATATTAAAATTGTCACCTTGAGATAAATATATTTATGTATAAAACAATCACTCAGCATAGTTGAGCTTCTTAAAGAGAAAAATTGCCAATCTTATTGGGGACTGGATCAAGTTAACCACATTCATGTCCAGTGATTTGAAACCTCATCATCATGTCTCGAAATGAAGAATATTGTCCCTGTAATCCTCCTCCTCTCCTGAATCAGTATTTTGCAACCTCACTGACATGACGTGTGAAATAGCCTGGGTGCCCCAGTTATCCCTCACCTGCCAAGAGGGTTATTGACTACGCATTGACAATATGCTACTGAGTACAAAATGCCTGACTTGGTTGTAGCTTCACAAACTGTGTACTGCATACTCGATACCCATCTCCAATTCTGTCACCCCGTCCACTCCCATATCAACTTCCCTAATTTAAACGTATGGGAGTTCCCCTTAACTCATCCTTAAGTTCCACAATCCTCCCTCCCTCATTACTCATTACCCGTGTGCTGCCTTCCTCAAGCATAGCTCCGTCCATATCCCCGTATCTGTCCCTGTGCCTTCTATATTACATCCTGTGCCACCCCACCCCATCCCCTCACTGACATTCTCACTCAATGTGTCCACCACAACTCCGCACAGAGTTGTCCTGCAGGTTTAAGAAAATCTATCTGATTGAGAAAGGGATGGAGTGTGGCAAATGTTATTCAAGGCTTAGCCTTTCACTGCTTATTTCCATAGTAACTCTTTCATGACAAACAGAACATCTTAGGCTGGTGCATAAGACTGTAATGTTTTCTGCAAGTTCAAAAAACACACACTATACATAATGGAGACTTAAGTCATCATAAATAATATAATCTGCTCCACTAATCACTGCAGTCTGCCAATGTTGGGGTAACTTTCTGAATCCACAACAGTAGAAATCACGTGGTTTTGTAGCATTGCTGCCTTGTTTAGACAAAAGCATTCCATTCTATTCCTTCCCTTAAATTAGCACAAAGACACATTTTCTAGTCATCAGTAATGGTGCTGGATAGGAATGATCAGTGGTGTTCACACACTAATCGATGACAAGCAAGTGGATGATGCACATAAGGCCAACCAGTAATTTTTCTGATTTGGCTTGTGGTTCTCATATTCTTCATTGTTGAACCTTCTCCATTGCATTCAAATGCTCCACAATGAGGGAATGAGCATGAGGGACACAATTGTGGGGGTGGGGGATGTTTTAAAACCAATTTCCATCAATTGACTTAAGAGTGTGCTTTTATTTTGCACAATAATGCCATTGGCTTCATAGCCATTCTTGAATGCCTGTTGAAATGTTAATATGTATGTCATGCTGTGTTGTTCTGTTATTGAAAAAAAAACATGTTTCTAACTTTATAGACCCATTTATAGTTTTCAACTGTGCACAATATCAGCCACATCACATATCTTTCACACATACTCATATCCTGCAATAGAACACACCTTACAAGACCAAAAGTATATTTTTTCAGTAACTCACAGACTGGTCAAACAATCTTAATTTTTCAACATGATCTTCAGAATGGGTATAAAGTTGAAATCATGACTGTGTAAACAAATGAACAAGTAATATTCAAATCATGGAAATTTCTTTAAAAAGAAAGGTAAATGAGATACTGGTAGTGAGTGAGACAGTGTCAGTAAAAGAGGAGGAGAGATTTGTGAAGATAGAATCAGTGGGAGGAAAAGAGATAGGAGCCTGTGTAGACAAAAAGGAAGACTTAGGGACACCATAAATCAGCTTCTTGGTATACATGAACACATAAGTGTGGGAGAGAGAAAATTTTGGTCTGAGGTCTTACACTCTAGTGTATAAGGAAAAACAACTAACTTGGATGCCCCAGAATTATTTTTGAGCTGTTAAGGAGTTGTGAAGTCAGTGAACTTATCAAAGAAAGACAAAAACAGACAGTGTAATTGAGAGAGGTGACATTGTCAGTGGGATATACTGTAAATCAGTGGGAGAAAAATGAGACAGTGGGGGAGAGCCATATACATAGACAGTGACAGTGACAGTGACAGTGAGGGGGAGGTGGTGAGCATGAAGGCTTCACTAGAGGGAGAGACCGGATGAATGAATTTAGGTAATTGCGTGTTAAAACAGTGGGAATATGTTCACATTGCAAAAACGTTTGGTGAGGAAGGCAAAATGTAGACTGGGGCAGCTGGTTCCTCACTCTACTGTCAGTATTTTAAAGAGGAAAATATTCATCTTACATGTGCTCCAATAGGGGCATTTTACCAGTTGTTTGCCCTATGGTACTATGTGTTGCATGAGATACTGCTGGTGGAACTAGAGTTTGTTTTTTTGTTGTTGGTGATGTAGTAGGTTGAATCAGAGAATGTGGTAGTTTAAAAAAGCGTATTGTTGAGACACTATTGAGTGCACTACCTTCGGTTGCATGTTGCATGGAAAGTTAACCTGTATTGTGGAACATGTGGACACTGAAGTGCATAATCTTCTCATTGAGTAGAGGACAGGGATGTAATAAACATTACTTATCAATAATACAGTGTCTGCTAATGCTTCATTTTCTGTACAAAAGGTAATGTTCATCACTCTGATTTTAGATGCTTTTGCTTCATCTGTATTTCTTCCCACAGGAACAAAGCATCAGGTAAATTAGTATCTTGTGTAAAATTTTCTTATTTCATTTCAGGCATAAAAATACATAAGTGTTTTTCTATGAGAGTGTGGAAAGAGAAAAATTCAGGATGGAATGTAACAGTATTATGGGAAGGGAGGTTGCTACTCACCATATAGCAGAGATGCTGAGTTGCAGATAGGCACAACAAAAAGACTGCCATTAAGACCTTCATCAACAATAGTCTCTCTGTTGCGTCTATCTGCGACTCAGCATCTCCGCTACGTGGTGAGTAGCAACATTCCTTTTCATAGTATGGAAAGACAGGCTTCCTAATAACAGAACTGACACTGAAAACTAAATTTGCTACCTCCAATAGGTATTTTTTCTTTTTTTCAAAGCACATTTTCTGAATCCATGCTACTGGTACCAACACACATTTTCAGTCAGAATTAGATTTTGCTATTATCTACAGATTTGAATAACATTTAAAAATGTATTTGCAATTTCCACTGTAATTAATTATGATAATTTCACAGAAAGAAAACAGTAGCATGCCCATGTGATGAGCCCTTGCTAAGTTCACACTCTTGTCAAACAGTGTAAGTTAATTGGATAGATAAAAACATCTAATCACCCATCACATTCTTTCGTGTGTGTGTGTGTGTGTGTGTGTGTGTGTGTGTGTGTGTGTGTGTGTGTGTGTGTGTGTGTGTGTGTTCTGCTGCTGCTTGGCAAGTAGATTTTTTAATCTATCAAATAATAAAATTGTAAAGAAGAAATAGCTCATTTAAAATTAAACACGAAATAGAATTAGACGCAACTGAGGTGAATGACTCATAAAACTGAAAAAGTGAATTGAAACAAAGAATATTATGAAAAAGAGTCGCTACTCACTATATAGTAGAGTTGAAATGAAGGATGTCAAGTTGGGCAGCATGCTTAGCAGCAGGGTATCAACTTGTTTCT
The DNA here is from genome assembly GCF_021461395.2 of Schistocerca americana. Taxonomy (NCBI): domain Eukaryota; kingdom Metazoa; phylum Arthropoda; class Insecta; order Orthoptera; family Acrididae; genus Schistocerca; species Schistocerca americana. Next base: position 44,214,135 of record NC_060119.1, read on the forward strand.
TGCCACAGTTTGTATGTGGCCATTTATGTGGACAGACAGTTTGTTTGTTGTCATGCCCACATATAATGCAGCACAATGGCTGCATCTTAGCTTATATAGCACATGACTGGTTTCACAGGTAGCGCTGCCTTCAATGGGGTAAGTGACCTTTGTGACCAGGCTGGCGTAGGTGGTGGTGGTGGTGGTGGTGGTGGTGGGATGTATGGAACAGGTCTTGCATCTAGGTCTATTACAGGGATATGAGTGATTAAGTATGGGTTAAAAGTTCTTCCTAAACACCCAGAATCCTAAAACCCCTCCCCTCATTCAGATTCATTGAAGACATCTTTGTGATCTGGAGCGAGAGTGAGGACACCCTATACGCATTCCTCCAGAACCTCAACAGCTTCTCCTCCTTTGCTTCACCAGGACCTTCTCAAGCCAACAAGCCACGTTCGTAGGTGTTGATGTACACTTCAAAAGACGGCTACATCACTGTTTGTGCCTATATCAAACTAACTAACTACAAGTAATACCTTCATTTTGACTACTACCACCCAGTCCATACCAAGAAGTCCCTCCCATACAGCCTATCCACCCATGGTTGCCACATCTGCAGTGATGAGGGGCCCCCCTCGAAATATACCGGGGGACTCAATGAAGTGTTCAGACAATAATTATCCTCCAAACCTTGTACAAAAACAAATCTTCTGTGTCTTATCTTTGCAGTTTCCCATGACCCCCAAAGTCACACAATCTGGGCACAGAGGATTATTCCCCTCGTAACTCAGTACCACCCAGGACTGGAACAACTGAATTACATCCTCTGCCAGGGTTCCTACAAACTGTCATTGTGCTCTGAAATCAGAAATGTCCTGCCTACTATCCTTCACACCCGTCCCACAGTGGTATTCCTCTGTCCACCAAACCTACACAATATACTCGTCCATCCCAGCACAATCCCTGCTCACAAACCCTTACTTCACGGCTCATATCACTGTAATAGAAGTAAATGCAAGACCTGTCCCATACATCTTTCCACCACCACCACTCCAGTCTGGTCACAAACATCTTATATCCCACCAAAGGCAGGGATATGTGGGAAACCAGTCATGTGATATACAAGCTGAGCTGCAACCAATTTGCTGATTTCAGCATGGGAATGACAAGAAACAAGCTGTTTTTCTGCAAGAATGACCAGTGATAAACTGTGGCCAGGAACTCTCCCTGCAGTATATCCAACGTTCCTGTAACCCTCCTTGCTTTAACCTTCATTAGTCAAATTTCTCACCCATTCAGACCCTTCCTTGTCTCCATTCCAGTGCTACATAGCCCTCATATCACCAACACAAGAAGTCTTCTGAACTCCTTTTGTAGAAATAACTTCCAGGATTTTGCTTTTTTGTGGGTGGCAAAGTCAGTGAAGATATTACTTATCTTTATGACATTATTTGCTAGGTATATACTATTAGACATATATTTTCACTGATAACTTATTCTTGAAGAGAAGTGATGTCTGTGTCTTGTAACTAGTGTGTTCAGAAAAATTAGTGTTTTGATCACTCCTTTTATATTCAAAGCTACGTTTTTACATTTATAATAGCTACCACAGCTAAGGCTAAGTATCTATGGCTGGATGACATGACTGGCATTGCAGTAATAGAGCTTACAAAACAACTTTGCTAATTAATGCAAGTATCTATTAAACCTGACTCTGTCAAAATCCTGACTGTAGTTGGAGATTAGCCATCACAAATGTACAGATACCGTTTTTCGATGTACTATTTTTCTTCCTCCTCATGAGATGGTGTACTGGAGACAATTGCATTGTTTTCCTTATTTTGTCTTCGCTGTCTTAGTAGTTTCTTGGCATAATTTAAGTGTTTACAATTATTTATGGAGCTGTGTTTTGAATACTGGGAGAGAGGGGGATTTATGAAGAATAGTCAGCAAGAATAAGGTTTCTATGCTTTACTTTATGACATATGAGAGCTGATTACCTCTGAAATTAAGAGGCTAGGAGAAAATAGTGTAGTAGAAACAACTGAAACACATAGGAGAAATGTGCACACACATTTGGAGAGAATTTCTAATAAGTATCCGAAGATAATGTACGTACAGTATCACTGTCCCTTTGCTCTTAATATATTTCCCATTAAGACTTTCACTACAGTCTTTTCCCAGACCAATGTGTTTGTCTTCCTGCCTCACCTCTCTACAGGGAGTCCAGTAGGGAACTGCATTGCCCCATCTGCCACCCACTCTCATGGTCATTCATCCCACCTATTGTGGATGATCCATGCACAAGGTGAGAAATGTGCTCAGGTTGTCATGAACATCAGAACTTCATTGCAACACAGAAGGCACATTATAATGTTGGGCATGTTAAATGGCTTCCTAGTGCAAAAAAACATCACAATAGTCCTGTTATGCTGTAAGGTTGTCACTAATATGAACTAAGCTGAGCACTGCAAGCTGCACTGATGATGTCCTAGATTCCAATGTTGCTGTGCTCAGAGGAATAGTTGTGAATGTTAAAGCAAGGCAAGGTAAAGAATGCCCTGATCCAATGAAAGATGTTTGATAATATGAGAACATTTCTTGAAACTCTAGTTCAGCACTCTGTCTGTAACAACTGATAGGCACTGTTGTAGGTATCTAAAGAGTAGGTTGCACTAATGATGCCAATATTGTGGGCTGCATTCTTACTAATATAGACATGGCACTCAGAATTAGATAGACGATGTCAAGTCTGGGACTTGGGTTGGCTGGTGAGCCATTGTGCAGTGGTCTATGAAGGCTGTGAAGAGCACAGGAATACTGGAAAATTGTCCAGTGTCATGTGGTCCCTATACAGAAACTATGCAATGGCTGTCACGGGCAAGATGATCTGCTCTGAGTTTGTTTCAGGTTTATTAACATGCCAGCAACAGGCAGCACTCTGTTGAATGTCTCAAGACAGCATTGTGAAGTACCAGTCAAATGGTACACTTCCACCTCATTCCTATGATGTCTTCTACTCCATCCTGTTCCCATACTCATAAAATTTCTTCCTGCCTCACCTTTACGAAGAATGAACCTGAGAAACAACCCACATCATCTGCTACACAGTCTCCTGGCTATGTGTATCCATCTGTAAGTAAAGAAAGGAGGATTACATTGTATGTGTTTGATGTGCAATTTTACTGCATGAACAGCAAAAATGTGGTAGGTGATAACATTTTTGCTGTTACCTTATGTGGGGTATCCCTGAGAAAAGTTAATGATAATTTGAAATTCTTGGTGAAGTTTTCTGCCAGTCACCAAGTGCTCTCATAGTCAAATACTGGATGAATAGAATGTCAGCATACGCTTGCAGTGAGTGAGGCTGCATATACAGTCATACACACAGTTCCTAACCGTTAAACTTGCCACAGTGAGTTAACCCTGTAACATAAAATTGTATATTTTAATAAGCAGATTACTACAGGATTTTACATCATAAAATTTCGTCAATAATTATTTGAAATGTTAACAATAAAAGTTTATTTGCCCCTGGCAGTATTCAGATAGCCAGCTTGCAACTGGAATAAAGTTCCGGCTTTGTGGAACTCGGTTAGTAATTTTCACTGTCGTACATAATTGACTGGATTAGATGCTCAGTTATTCACTGATCACTAGGCACTCTAAAAGATACAAATAATTGATTCTGTTCTTTGTAATGTCATGTTGAAACAGTCTTCATTTATTAACTGTTTGTTTGACTTTTGCAGATTAAGTATTTTTTATATTAACACACAATTTCCTTTTTTGTCAATCAGGCCCTGTTGCCGACGAAGCCCCACGTCCTATAGCTCAGGTGAGTGAAAGTAGAGGAAGCACAACTGAGACTGTCAGAGAGAGGGTGAGTTTCACCAGCAGCAAAGAAGTTTAGCTTTTTGGCATGTAATGAAACCCTCCCCCCCCCCCCCCCCCTCTGTTTCCTGGCCTCATTCCAGGGTGCTCACAGTTTTCATTAGCCCATGGGTTTTAGCCCTTCTGTGGGCTGCCCTGCACACCCCATTTTAATTAATCAACTCCTTTCTACATATCCTATATATCTTCACTTCATACTTATTATTTTTTTCACTCCAATCTTTCCTGACACCACAACCTTCGCAACTCCATTTGCACTGGTAACTCGGGTCTATTATTACAATGTAATTACCTACTGAACAGTCACAAAAATTTTTCAAAGAATACTCGCATACTGGCTAATGACAGTAATGGGTGCAACAGATCTAGGGCATGGCACTTCACTGAGCAAGAATGAGATAGCATGGAATGAACCACTCAAATCAGCAGGTACATTGAAGCCTGATGAAGGAACTATCATTGTCACACTCTGCAGAAATTGTTCATGTATTTGCAGCAGATTTCATGCAAGAGAAAAAATTCTGAAAGTGAATAAAAGTTTAAACCCACTATTTGACCTGGAATATGACTTTCTGGCAGTAACCATCATTCATTGGTACTATAGACATTGAGAAATATGTAACATTAACCAAGAGATCGGTTACACCACAGTTGATATTCAGTAAACATGATAATTACCACCTACAGTTGTCTAAAATATTTAGTTATTGCAGTTACATGCCAATTACCTTTTTAAACTGATAATGGATTCACTCTTCTTGCTATTATCATAGCCAGATGAACTTGAAAAAAATCTTATTAGAATACTATCTGAACCATTAAATAGATTTTTCGTGCACTTCATAGAGAGGTCTTCTTTTCTTTGGGTATCATATGTTTAACTTGTGTCGCTTAGTAATTCAATAAACCTAACATCATATTTGATAGCTCATATATCACAGGTTGTGCTGGGAGAAGTAAAAGACATTTAATAAACATACATTTGTCAAAAATTCAGAGCAGGCTGAGAGCTAGAGCAGAGAGCTATCACAGTCAACTAGGAATGAGCAGCCAAATTCCCCAAGTGGAGTTAGCTAATGACTATGCACCAAGGTAAATGTCGACAGTTTACACTGGTAACTAACAGGTTTTAAACTTAATGTATTTAGAATTGGTAATAAGGATGCAACATTTAAGTGAGTAGTTAGTTATAATGAGCAGGAACCTCAGACTCTATAAATGTACCTTATCCTCCTGAGCTCAATAAATTCACCGAATTGAACAGACTACTGGTTCCTGCCCAAATTGTGGCACTCTGACATCGAGCATGTCAGATGAGCAACTTCGCTTCACTCGAGTGACTGGTAGGGGCAGCAGACTGCCAGTCAACTCAGACGCCGTGCGACAACAGAGGTGCCACCATAGCAAAAGGCAAACATGCCTCTGCTCTGGACACAGGGAACAAGAACACATCATTTCCTGCCAAAGCTACCCTGCCAACACACACCAATGGGAACAGAATTCTGCACAAATAAAGCTTCACACAAGAAGGGGCAGGAAGTAGAAAATGTGAACAAAACGCACAAGTGACTAGCAATGTAATTGACATTGTTTAAAATTTCTGTTATTCAGAATTGAAAATATCAGCACCTGCTGATAAGATAACTCAAGTGTACACATGTACCAAGATCACTTTGCCTCTGACATAGATCACATTACAATTGATTCCCTTCATGAGACTTACAACAGGGAATACTCTTACACTTGCATGACATATTACCTGGAACACAAATTGTAATTAATAACACTGACTGATGATCATGCACTCAGTCACTCATAGGTGCATTAATGTAACAGATGCAATTTTAGATAACACAAATATAAAAGAACAACACTTTACTCCACTCAGTTGTGAAGGAGCCATACATTGCAGGATTCCAGCCAGGGTATTATTGCATCCTACACACTCAGGTGATCATTGAGGAGCCATAAAATTTAAGCTTGTAGAGTAAGCCAGTTACTTGCCAATCTGGTTGCTTGCAATGTCCGTATGTCTTCATGCAGCTCACCGCTATCTGGCCTTATGACTGATTCAACCTTCAGCAGCATCTTGGGACCTGCACCGGACAGTGGGAGTCTGCCAAAAGCAACAACTTGCCAGCCACATGTCCACACGCCAATCGTTCTTCAGGACCCACCAAACCAACACACATGTGCAAGTGTTGCTACGACTCAGACATGATTTAATCCTTCTGTCTTCCACAGTTTGTTCAAGAAAGTCGGTGTCAGTTTTCACAAAGCGTAATATGAATGGCCACCTTGAAAACATTTTGTGCTCTACCATTTGATTCTCCTTCACATACATAATCCAACACAGTTCTGTCTCTTAAAGCACTGGATGATCAGTTCTTACGGAGATATTCCTCGCCTTCTGAATGTACAGAGAAACTTTTGCTCTCAGCAACTTGTCGATCTTGCCAGGTGACCGAAATTCTAGAGCGATAAGTTTTATATGTGTCAAATCCAACACACTGTTTAATTTTGCTGAAGGTAACTGACATCTTGTCTTGATCCCAGACAGAAGGTGAAATGAAGAGGTTTATACAGAAGTCAACTTAAACAGAGACGTGCTGCTTTGTTTCTGATATGATTCCACCTGTTCCTTGAATGTATACTCTACTGTGCCATCCGTGAAGTCAGAGGCACTACTATCTATCAACCATGTTGTCACTGTTGTAAGCAGCACTTGTTTGTCTCGGATGATTATAAGTGAGCAGTAATGCAATGTACTTGATGGATGTATACCATTTTTTGTGTTTCATGTCACTAGGACAATCCTTCCTTGTTCCATCTTGTGTGTTTTATTTCTGTGTGTAGCAATGTGTGGTGCCCTTTTTGACAAGCATGACGGCATACATAAGTGCAACTAGAAGCCCTACAATCACCCTTTGAACAATTGTTGAACAATTTGTTCGGCATCACTATAGGTTTGTGTTCACTACACGTGGCTTGCCTGAATTTGCTGCACTTCTGCAAAGCTTGAGTCAAGTGACGCATGACATACGCAACACTAGCAGCGACTAGATTCATCTCAAACACCCTAAGTGCTTGACATTGCAGGTGGTCCGCTGTTTGTTCCCATATGTGCTGTGTCATGGTAGTACTGTAGCCTTGATAATTTCAGATTTGCATTTATTTTTGAGAAAAGCACATCTCCATTCTAATGTCAGAAAGCTATTGAAACTCAGGCGGGTTTTAAATTTTGTTGTTACAGACTGGTCAACTTTTTTCTATAAAGAGCAGTGATGTAATTACATCTTGAAAGGATACATTTAGTTGTAATGCCATCAGCACATGAATATTGCTTGAAGTAGTGCATTAAGTTCACTTGCACCTTCCCCAGTTGCTGACAGAAATGGTAACAGCTTCTTCAGATGTGCTGATGCAATCAGTCTAGGGTTATTGTATGTGTTGCAAACTGTATCAAATGGTTATTTAGCAGTGTCCTGTAATTCATAATTATTTACCACAAGACTCAAAAATGTCACTAAAATGCCTGCACTACTTTACATTATCATTCCCTCTAGGCAGACAATAGCCACCCCCCCACCCCCTTCCCAAGGGGGTTACCGTTCCTTCGTGTTAGTTCATGCGTGGTGCACATGTGGCTCTGAGCTAATGCAGCCTATTCTTCCTTACTGTCCGCATTTGTCACCCTGCCCTCCCTCCCTATCCTTGCTCACTCCCAGTTACCTTCTCCTACCCCTTTCTTGGTGCTCTGATTCATCTTGACATGGCTATCCACCTGGTTTCCTTTATTGTTTACAATTTGCTTTCCTCTGCCTGTTCATTCATGTTTCTTGGTTTTTACGTCCCCAATTGAGTTTTACCTCCACTTCAAAATTTCCTGTTTTTGTTTAATGTGAGCCGTTTGGGGAACAACTCGCTCCCTGGCATCTGCGGTGTGGATTCCTCTTGCCTTCCCCCTGTTGCCCCCTTCAACCCAGCTAGGTCACCAGCACACATAGCCAGTCTGTGTGATGGGTCTGTTATGTACCCATCTGGCTGAGATCCCTGACAACACAGGAATCACTCTCCTGATTCCTGAATTGTTCACTCCCCATGTATGCCAAGGAGTGGTTGCTTGTCTTCTTGGAGCATCAGAACTCCCACCTATAGCCACCGTGCTAGATGGCCCTTGGTTTGGGTGGGTGGCACCCTTCGGGAGAGCCCATGGTCAGAATGGCTGGTATTTGGGGGTTGCTTGATGCATGAAGCGTATGGAGCTGCAAAGATCTGGCCGATCTCAAATGGCTGCTTCTTTGAATGGTGAACAATCATTGAATGGTGCTTCATGTTACCCAGCAACCTCTGCTTCCCTGGCTACACCATGGGAGGATGGCCAGGCTAGCCATCTTTGTATGATACACTTCCCCCATTACCTCATCTGTACGAGGACAGACAGGGACACATTCATTGCCACAATGCCATTGTTTTTGTGGAAAATATTGAGGAAAACTTTCTTGATCAGAGCATCTTCTGGCACCCAATCGGCAGCTCTTTGCACCTGTGATCATATTGGCAATGTCCCAGTTTGTTTTATCCCTCACTAATCTCTGAATATGGTGTAGAGAGTGATTTTTCATTGGGATCTCACCCTGCAAAAGGATTAGGAACTCTGGGCTAATCTGGAGAGGTGTGAATTTGGTTTGGCATGTGGAGAAGGGCCACAAAGACAACCGCATCCATACTGGTGCCTTCATTCTAGCTTTTTTGGGGGATACCCTCCCAGAGAAAGTCAAGGTTATGTGCCGAAGTTGTGATGTGAAGCCATACACCCCACCACCTATGCGGTGCTTCTGGTGGCTGCAATTTGGGCATATGTTTTCCTGGTGAATGGTAGACCCTCTGTACACTCACTGTGGACAACCATTCCATGAGGGAAGCCCCTGTGTTCTGACACCTGTGTGTGACAAATGTACTGAAAGCCACTCCCCTCACTCGCCAAATTTGCCCGGCGTATAAGAGAGGAAGGAGATCCAAGAATACAAGTCATCGAATCGCCTGTCTTATACTGAGGGTTACCAAAAGTATGAGATACTCCATCCAGTGTCACTATCTTCAACTTATCTCTCTTTTACTTCATTTCCTCCTCCTACCTCTCCCTTGCCCAGCCCCATCCACCTATCCCCTCTCCCTCCCCCTACCCATGCAGTTGCCACAACCTCCTGTCTGGGTCTGCTCCCTCTCTCCAGCTGAAGAAGTGCGCCCCTTCTCTGGCACCTGCCAGTGATTGGGCTCCCTTACAAGGCCCCTTTGCCCAGCTCAGTTCAGGCTGGAAGACTCCTACCATCACTCACAGTGCGTTTGTTCATCCAAAGGTCACCCGCTCTCTTTCAGTCACCTGTACTCCCTCTGTGCTCTACCCTCCTCCAGCTCTGAAATAGGAATAGGAGGAGGAGAAAACGGACAGGAAGAAACATAAATCCTAAGACAAGGTGCCCCCCCCCCAACCACTGTCCCCAGTAATGCCACCTCCTGCCTTGCAACCTGTGCCTGAGATCTTATCTTATTTACGGATGTCACCTCACCCTTGTAGGTGAAGGCCACTGACCAAGTGACATGGTATCCTCATTTTTTTTTTTGTGTAATCTGGATTCTGGCCACACAGTCATCCACTGAAATTGCCAAAGTTACTATCCTCACCTACCAGAAATGCAACCTTCTGTCGGAACTGTACTGGCCACAGGGAAGCTTCTGGTGGGATCTGCACTTTGGTTCACTCCAATGTCGTAGTCACCGGATCCCACTAAGTACCTACCTGGAAGCTATAGTGTTTAGAGTGCATATGTCTCTGGCAATCACCATTTGCAGTGTCGACCTCCCTCCAGGTACAATAATTCCTTACTTTGCACTGTGTACCTTAATCCAGCAATTCACACCCCGTTTCTCATCCTTGGGACTTCAATAGCCACCACCCAGTGTGGGAGAGTGACACTTCAATGGGTAGGGGTCTCCTAATTGACCAGCTTATTACGGACCTGAATTTGTGTCTCCTCAATGAGGGATCCCCTACCCAATTCAATGCTCTTAATGGCACCTTTACCACTATCAATCTCACGATCACCTCTCCTGCTCTCATTGCTTCCCTACATTTGTCAGCCCATGATGATGTTTGTGACAGTGACCACTTTCCAGTGGTTCTATTGTTCCCCTGCTGTCGCCAGGCAGACAGGCCCCCAAGTTACGAATTCCGCAGGGCCAATTGCCCTTTGTATACATCTGCTGTGCACCTCTACACCTCCCTGTCGAATTGCATTGATGTGGTCTGCAAGGCATCTCTGCCACTGTTCTTCACACTGCTGCCGCCCCCCCCCCCCCCCCCCCCATCAACATGTCCCCTCATCGTTGATGGGTACTTTGGTGGGCCAAGGATGTCACAGTCACTGTCTATAACTGCTGACATGCACTGCAGCATTTTAAGCAACACATTTCAAAGACGAACCTCTTCGCTTTTAAGTGTGTTCATGCGAAGGCTCATTACCTTATTAAGTAGTGTAAAAAGGAATGCTGGGAGAAATATGTGCCCCTCCGGGGACATACGCCTCTTCATTGCAGGTTCAGTCCAAGCTCCGTACTGTTCTTGGCTGCCAGCGACAGTCAGTATTCCATTGCCTTAACCTTAACGGTGATTTGTGCACTGATCCATCGGTCCTCGCAGAACACCTTGCTACACGACACTTTGGGACGGTATTGGCATCATCTTCCTGTCCTCCTACATTTCTCCAGCAGAAATGCAGTGTTCACTATGCCCCCACCCCCCCGCCAACCAATCTGTTCATAACACACAACACTAAGTGAGTGCTATAGTCAAGCAGGCTCTTACCTCTTCATGGGACATGGCAGCTGGCCCATATTCTGTCCGCAACCAGATGGTCTATTATCTTCAACTGCATTAGGTTCACAGCTGCTTTTCTGTCACAATGATGAAACAGTATAGTTCTCCCTGTCCTTAAGGCCAGAAAGAACCCAATGGCCTCGACAGCTACCACCCAATTAACCAGACAAATGTACTACGTAAACTTCTCGAGAGGATAGTTAGCTACACATTATGTTGTGTACTAGAATCTCCGGGCCTTTTGTCCCTATATCTCTGTGGCTTCCAAGTGAAATGATCTCCAACTGATCATTTACTTGGGTTGGAAAAAGTTACGCAACAGGCTTTTACTCACCACCAGTGCCTAGTTGTGGTCTTCTTTTTACCTACATGTGGCACACAACATGGCTTGGTGCCATCACATTTTAGTTACCAACCATGACTGAGGCTTCCATGTGCCCCTTCAGATTTTTATCCATGAGTTTTCCTCTGAGCGGCTCTTCCTTTTCCAAGTTGGAACTTCCCTCAGCACCCCTGGAATTCTGCAGAATGGTATCCCACATGGTTCTGTGGTAAGTGTCACACTCTTCCTCCTAGCAGTCCACGGGCTTGTGACCCCAATTGGGCCTCTGGTTACTCTGGCATTGTACGTCGATGATTTTTGCATATGATGCAGCTCCCAGTAAGTAGCATCTGGTGAGTGTCTGCTCTAAGATGCCATCCCATGGGCCTCTGCATGGGCCACCTCCTATTGGTTCCAGGATTCTCCCAAAAAAATGTGGGTAATGCATTTTTATCGCTGATTCACAGTACACCCCAACTCAGAATTTTATTTAGGTGAACAGCTTCTCGATGTTGTAGCAGAGTCCTGTTTCTTGGGCCTTACTTTTGATAACCAGCTGACATGGCTGCCCTTCATTTGCCACCTAAATACTGTATGTATATGGAAGCTTAATGCTCTCCACCTCCTGGCCCTTGCATCTTGGGGTGCAGACTGTGTCACTTTTCTCCATCTTTACTGTGGCCTGGCCTTCTCCAGACTGTTGTGGTGGTCAGGTTTATGGCTCAGCAGCTCCTTCCACTTTGAAACTGCTTGACCCTCTTCACCATTGTGGGGTTCATCTGGCTATTGCTGGCTTTCTCAGTAGTCCCATTGATAGTCTCCTCACAGAAGTGGGGATTCCCCCTCTACACACATGACTGAGCAAACTACTACTTTCTTAATCAGTCATCATTCGCCAATTCCCTGACCATCCGATGTATCCTGTACTCTTCGCCATTGAGGACTGTCTCCCTCCTGACACCCGTTCTTGTGTGGGATTGCCGGTTGGCATGCGTATCACTTCCTTATGTCGGGATCCCCGTCTCCACTCGCTGTAATGTACTTCACATCTTTCCTCCCATACCCCTCCCACCCATGGATGGTAACTAGACCATGAATTATGACTGATCTACTCCAGGGTCCAAAGATTCGTGTCAACTCTTTAATTCTCCACCGTCTTGTATGTGCCATCCTTGGAGTGTTCTAGGGTGCCACAATTTTTCACACTGATAGTTCTAAGGCAGTAGATAAGGTGGGATACACTTTCATGTCTCCTACTGCCTTAGAACACCATTTTTTGTCAGGATCAATTAGTGTGTTCACAGCAGAGTTTCTGGAAATTCACAGAGCCCTCCTTTTTTATCTCAGGCCTCCCTCCACAGTGTTTTAATGTGTTCAGATCCAACGAGCAGCCTGCTGGCCATCGACCTCATCCTTCGGTCTCTGCTATACGTGCCCTTCTCTTGGCCCACGAGTGTGCCACCTGTTCAGATGTCTTTCTCTGGGTTCCAAGTCATTTGAGCAACCCAGGGAATGGACTGGCTGACCGTTTGGCTAGAGAAGCAGATACTTACTGCCATTTCCTTCCATTATTCCAACTGTGGATATGCAGATCTATGCAAAATCTCTCTTTACCCAAAATCTGAATGACATCTGGTGTGCTACTGCACATAGTAATAACTCCCCACAATCAAGTAGTCTTCCCCCTGTGGGTGTGCGGTAAGAATAGGCCCGAGGTATTCCTGCCTGTCGTAAGAGGCGACTAAAAGGAGTTTCAACCATTTCGGCCTTCCATGTGATGGTCCTCCTTGGGGTTTGACCTCCATTTTCCAAATTCTACAGAAGTACGAACCTTTTGGGGAAGGACACCTTACGTGGTGTATCACTGGTCCTCAGTGCACTAAGACCTTGGCACTCAGCATTGTAACTGCATTGTAACCACACCCACTATTCCTCAAATTTGGCCTAAACACCTGATGGGTTGCACAAGTTATGCCCATAGTGCGTCCCCATTTGCACCTACAATGATGATGGACTTTCCATGGCACCCGAAATCCAGCACGGTAGCCAGCCCATTGTGGTGGGGTCGTCATGTACCCTCTAGGTTGTAGCCCCCTGACAACACAGGGATCGTACTGCCGATACCTGAACTGCACCCTCCCCACGTCGGCCAAGGAGTAGATGCCCGTCTCCTTGGGGCATCAGGACTCCCAGCAATGGTCATCCTGCCAGGTGGCCCTTGTTGAGGCTGGGTGGCGCCCGTGGGGAGAGCCCCTGGTTGGAGTGGGTGGTATTGGGGCGGATGTTTTGTAGATGAAATGTCAAAATGTATCAGGTCGATCTGCGGCCGAGTCTTTTGAAAAGAAAGGTACTGTCTCTGGTTCTGGTACTCCTGCCCTTTCCCCCTTGGCCACTCCCTGGGAGGAAGGACAGGCTCGCCGGCTTGGGGCGATATACTTCCCCCGCTATTTAGTCTGTTCTCGGACCGATGGGGGGGACGTTCGCCACCTCCAAGCCCATATTCTTTGTCCAGCACATCTAGGACATCTTTGGGGAAATCAAGGCTCTCAGTAAAATGCGTTCGGGGTCCGTTCATATAAAGACCACCTCCGCCACACAGTCGGCGGCACTCCAGCATGTGACTGACTAGGGCACATCCCAGTATCCATTGTCCCGCATCTGGCACTGAATAGGATGCAGTGGGTTATTTTTCATGAGGACCTCCTGCTGCAATCTGATGAGGAGCTCAGGGCCAACCTGGAGTGCTGAGGCGTGCATTTCGTGCGGCGAGTCCAGCGCGGCTCCAAAGACTGTTGCATCGACACCGGGGCCTTTATCCTCGCATTCGAGGGGGACATTCTCCCGGAGAAGGTAAAGGTGATGTGCTACCGGTGCGACGTGCCACCTTACGTCCCACCTCCTATGCGCTGCTTTCGGTGTTTGCGCTTTGGGCACATGTCGTCACGGTGTGAGGCTGAGCCCCTTTGTGGCGATTGTGGACGTCCTCTTCGTGAGGAACATACATGCACTCCACCACCTTGGTGCATCAATTGTCCTGGCATCCACTCACCTAGATCTATAGACTGTCCCGCGTATCAGATAGAGAAGAAGATTCAAGAATTAAAAACTTTGGATCATCTCTCTTTTTCTGAGGCCAGGAAGAAGTATGACCACCTCCATCCCGTGACGTTGGCAATATCGTTGGCCTCAGTCGTGTTGCCTCCTTGCACAGTATCCTCACCCCTATCCTGTCCCCCCCTCCACCTCCTCACCCCATCTGGGGTTTATGCCTCCGCCTCCCAAATCCCTCCCTTCCAAATCCTCCTCCCTCGTGGCCCCTGCCCCTTCTGCCCCAGGGGCCACCATTCCTCCTCCACCTCCCCCTCCACCACCTGAGAAGCGATCCTCTTCTCAGGCGTCCATCGGGCAAATGTTCCAGACCCCGGCTTCCAAGGTCCGGCATTCCAAAATGGCGCCCGTGCGTGAGGGCCTTCTTCGGGTCCAGCATACCATCCCCGTGCCTCATCAGACTTCCAAGAAGGCCTCCAAGAAGAAGTCTTTATCCCCCTCTCCACCCCGGCGCGTTGACTGACCGTATTGCTTTTACCCACTATACCTCGGAGTGGTATGACCTCACCCCTGTGGACGGTATTCCAGCTCATGGTGGGGTCATGTTGCTCGTTCGGGACGATGTCTATTACCATCCCATCCCATTGACCACCCCACTCCAAGCAATAGCTGTCCGTATTACTCTTTCTGCCTTTACTTTTTCTGTTTGTACCGTCTACACTTCATCGTCATCCGCAGTTAGTCGGGCTTACATGATGCACCTGATTGTTCAGCTTCCTCCGCAGTTTTTATTGTTTGGCGACTTCAATGCCCATCGTCCCCTTTGGGGCTCTCCTGCATCCTGTCAGAGAAGCTCCCTCTTGGCAGATATCTTCAACCATCTCAATCTTGTCTGCCTCAATACTGGCGCCCCGACTTTCCTCTTGGACTCTACTCGTACCTACCCCCACTTGGACCTCTAGATCTGTTCTACCACTCTTGCCCGTCGATTCGAGTGGTATGTCCTTTCTGACACCTATTTGAGCGACCACTTCCCCTGTGTCGTTCGTCTCCTGCACCACACCCCATCCCCACGTCCTTCGAGCAGGAACATACCGAAAGCTGACTGGGGACTTTACTCCTCCCTGGCGACCTTTCCGGACCACGATTTTCTCAGTTGTGACAGTCAGGTTGAATATTTCACGGTTGTTATCATCAATGCTGCCGAACGTTCCAATCCTCGTACTACCTCTTCTTCACGTCACGTGCTGGACGACGTGTTTTACGCACCTTTCGCCGCCATCCTACGTTGGCGAATTGTATTGGATATTGGATACTAACGACTCCGAGCGCAATGCCGTAGAGTCATCAAAGACAGCAAAAAAGCTTGTTGGGCCTCTTTCATCAGCTCCTTTAACAGTTTTACTCCCTCTTCTATCGTCTGGGGTGGCCTGCGCCGGCTGTCGGGCATTAAGGCCCACTCCTCGGTACCTGGCCTGACCTCAGGTAATGAGGTCCTTGTTGATCCTGTGGCTGTCTCCAACGCCTTCGGCCGCTTTTTCGCGGAGGTTTCAAGCTCCGCCCATTACCACCCTGCCTTCCTTCCCAGGAAAGAGGCAGAAGAGGCTCGGCGACCTTCCTTTCACTTGCTGAATCTGGAAACTTGTAGTGCCGCCTTTACTATGCGGGAACTCGAACGTGCACTTGCACTGTCCCATTGCTCAGCTCCGGGGCCAGATGCCATTCACGTTCAGATGCTGGCACACCTTTCTCCGCCAGGCAAAAGCTTCCTTCTTCGTACCTACAATCACGTCTGGACCGAAGGTCAAGTCCCCATGCGTTGGCGTGACACCATCGTTGTTCCTATACCCAAACCTGGGAAGGATAGACACCTTCCTTCTAGTTACCGCCCCATTTCTCTTACAACCTGTGTCTGTAACGTGATGGAGCGCATGGTTAACGCTCGGTTAGTTTGGATTCTTGAATCTCGACTGCTACTTACCAATGTTCAATGCGGCTTTCGTCACCGCCGCTCCGCTGTTGACCTTGTTGACATTCGTCATGAACAACTTGTTGCGAAAGCGCCGAACGGTAGCTGTGTTCTTCGATTTGGAGAAGGCTTATGATACCTGTTGGAGAGGAGGTATCCTCTGCACTATGCACAGGTGGGGTCTACGCGGTCGCCTGCCCCTTTTTATTGATTCCTTTTTAACAGATGGAAAGTTAAGTGTATGTGTGGGTTCCATATTGTCCGACGTCTTCCTCCAGGAGAACGGAGTGCCTCAGGGCTCCATCTTGAGTGTAGCCCTTTTTGCCATCGCGATCAATCCAATTATGGATTGCATTGCACCTAATGCCTCAGGCTCTCTCTTTGTCGATGACTTCGCTATCTACTGCAGTGCCCAGAGAACATGCCTCCTGGAGCGCTGCCTTCAGCGTTGTCTAGACAGCCTATACTCATGGAGTGTGGCAAATGGCTTCCGTTTCCCTGAAGAGAAGACGGTTTGTATCAACTTTTGGCGATATAAAGCGTTCCTTCTGCCGTCCTTACATCTCGGTCCCGTTGTTCTCCCTTTCGTGGAAACAACTAAGTTTCTAGGGCTCACATTGGACAGGAAACTTCGTTGGTCTCCACACGTCTCTTATTTGGCTGCCCATTGTACACGTTCTTTAATGTCCTCCGAGTGCTTAGTGATTCATCTTGGGGAGCGGATCGCACTGTCCTGCTTCACTTGTATTGGCCCATAGTCCGATCAAAGCTGGATTATGGGAGCCTCGTCTACTTGTCTGCTCGGCCATCCCTCTTACGCCGTCTCTACTCCATCCACCATCGGGGGTTACGTCTTGCGACCGGAGCCTTCTACACTAGTCCCGTCGAGAGTCTTTATGCTGAAGCTGCCGAATTACCATTGACCTACCGGCGCGACGTACTGCTTTGTCAGTATCCCTGCCAGCTGTTGTCAATGCCCGACCAGCCCTCTTATCAGTCCTCATTTGCCGATTCTCTCGACCGTCAGTATGGGTTGTATCTGACTGCCCTGCTGCCCCCTGGAGTCCGCTTCAATCACCTGCTTCGACAATTCGGTTTTGCCCTCCTTACCACCTTCAGAGAGGGTGAGAGCCCGACACCACCTTGGCTCCAGGCTCTGGTTCATATTTATCTCGACCTCAGCTCAGTCCTGAAGGAGGGTACTCCGGCTGATGTGTATTGCTCACAGTTTGTCGAACTTCGTGCACGACTTGCTGGTCACACCTTTATTTACACCGATGGCTCCAAAACTGACGATGGTGTCAGCTGTGCCTTTGTCGTTGGGGCCGCCACCTTTAAATACTGGCTCCTCGACCAATGTTCCAGCTTTACTGCCGAGCTTTTTGCTCTCCATCAGGCCGTTCAGTATGCCCGCCGTCACCACCATTCATCGTATACACTCTGCTCTGATTTCCTCAGTGCTCTTAAGAGCCTTGGAGCTCCCTATCTGGTCCATCCTTTGGTGCAACGGATCCAGCAGTCCCTCCATTCTTTCGCTGATGAGGGTCTCCTGTCAGTTTTCTGTGGGTTCCCGGGCATTTAGGAGTGCCTGGGAATGAGGCTGCAGTCCTCCAGCCTCGGCCAGCCTCCCATTGCGTCCCGTTATCTGACGTTCATTGGGTTGTTTGTAAGAGGCTTGTGTCGTTGTGGTGGGATGCTTGGTCATTCCTCCAGGGAAACAAGCTCCGGGCAGTAAAACTGCTCCCAACTGCTTGGACATCCTCCTCCCGACCATCTCGGTGAGAAGAGGTCCTTCTGACTAGTTTGTGGATTGGGCATTGCCGGCTTAGCCACCGCTACCTGATCTCCGGTGACCCAGCCCCGCAGTGCCCTTGTGGTCAAGCATTAACAGTGCGCCATGTTTTATTGTCGTGTCCCCGATTTTGTCAATCTTGTGTTGTCCTGTCCCTGCCATCTACTTTACCGGATATTTTAGCTGACGATGCTCGAGCAGCTGCTCGTGTTCTGCTTTTAATAACTTTGACTGGCTTGTCCAAAGACATCTAACTTTTATACGTCTTTTATCTTCATCTTTGTCAGGACTTTCTGGTGTCCCCCCCCCCCCCTCCCCTTGAGCTTTACTAGATTCCATGTGCTCTAACAACTGTGACTGGGCGCTAATGACCTAAGTAGTTGAGCACCCTTAAACCCCACCAAAAAAAAAAAAAAAACGTGGATTACGTTTAGTATCTACAGCTTTTTACACCAGCCCTGTGGAAAGCCTTTATGCTGAGACTGCTGAACCTCCGCTGTCCAATTGGCGAGCAGTCCTTCTGAGTCTTTATGCTAGCCATTTGTCTTCCATGCCTGCTAATCCAGTCCATGACATTTTCTTCAACGCCTCCTTTGATGTAGGGTATGCAGGCCACCCTTCCTCCATACTACCACCGGGAGTCCGCTTCCGTCAACTGCTCCATTCTCTTTCCTTCCGCTTTCCTAAAACTTTCTTGAGAACTGGGGGTACAGCACCACCTTGGCTCCATCCCCAGACCTGCTTGCTCCGTGATTTTTGTCAGTTTCTGAAGGATGGTACCCCTTCACTTGTTTATTGTCGGGCATTTTCTGCTCAATGTGCACAAATGAAGGATGCCACATTTATTTACACTGATGGATCAAATACATCATTTTGTGTAGGGAGTGCCTATATTGTTGGCGACACCCCAAATCGATTTCGGCTTCCCGATCAGTGTTCCGTTTATACTGCGGAGCTTTACACTGTTCTCCAGGCTGTCCAATAAATCCGTCACCATCAGCGGATACAGTATGTTATGTGTACAGATTCTCTCAGCTCTCTCCTCAGTCTCCAAGCTCTCTACCCTGTCCACCCACTGGTCCACCGGATTCAGGACTGCCTCCACTTGCTCCCTTTGGGGGCGTCTCGGTGGTGTTCCTCTGGATCCCAGGACACGTTGGTATCTGTGGAAATGAGGCGGCCGATATAGCAGCCAAGGCTCCAGTCTCTCTTCTTCGGCCAGCTATTCACACGATTCCCTTCACCGATCTATGGAGTGTTTTATGTCATCGTTTTGTTCTTTTATGGCATGCACATTGGTCAACACTTCCCCATAATTGCGGGACATGAAAGCTCTTCCCTGTGCTTAAACCTCTTCCTCCCGAATGCGTCGTCGGGAGGAGGTAATATTAACTAGACTCCGGATAGGGCACTGTGTTTTTAGCCATCGACATCTTTTAAGCGGTGATCCTCCCCCACTCTGTCCCCACTGCTCTCAGCTGTGGACAGTAAGACACCTTTTACTCAAGTGCCCCTATTTTACTCTGTTACGCGCCCGTCTACAGCTGTCACCTGAAATATCGTCAATTTTAGCAGATAACGCGCTCAGCTGATCGCGTTCTTGAGTTTATTAGTGGCAGTGAGATGACGTCGGTCATTTGAAGCCCTTTTTGGGGACAACCAAACCCTTTCTCTAGTGGTTTTTCATGCTGTACTCCTGCTTTTAGTTTCTCCAATTTTTTGAGTTTCGCTCCCTTAGCTGCTGGTTCCATTTTCGTATTTTACGTTTACCTAAGTCACAGATTGGGCGCTAATGACCATAGCAGTTTTGCGCCCTAAAAAATAACAAAAAAAAACGCAAAACCAACTGAGGAAAATACAGGCGGCGGAAATGAGATCTTAAAGGAGTATTAAAGATGGTGTGAGGGTGGATACAATCCGAAATGAAGATATTAGGAAAGACTAAATATAGGATCAATATGTAATAAAACATTTAAAAAGATACAAAACCAGACTTTACACAGGTAATGTAGGAGTACACGCTGAGCGGCAGAAGAGTTGGAGGACAGCCCAGGAGATTGTGGAGACAACTGTAAAACCAGAGCGGGTAAGAATCCCTGACTCATAAAATGAAAATGAAGAAGAAGAAAATGAAGAACAAGAAGAAGAAGAAGAAAGGAAGAAACTGCAGCAAACTACCCCTAAGAGAATAATGAGCAAAATGGATCATACAGACTCGAGGCCGGAAATCCTGTACAGTACATTACAGCACTCGACATGCTGAGACAAGACAACCGTTAGAGAACCTGTCCAATGTGGCTCCCACAGGCCTCTAAGCAAGTGTGGACATGATTCAGCTGCATCAGACACAAATTTTCAAATGTCCATTTACTAGTTCTCTTAACTGTTCCACACCCTCTTCTTTTGTGTGGGCCAACCTCAGATGGCTCTCTGAGACCAAGAATCAATTTCAAATTTCTGTCCTGGTAGCAGCAGATATAGGCATAATAAACCCTATCACTATCTCTATGATCTGTAATTTTATAATGGTCTGTTATTCACTTCTCCTTCCATGATCCTTCAGACTACTCCACCAGGTCATATTTGAGGGATGTTCTTTCCAGCAAACTATTCTGTACTTCTATTCCAGTCACTGGGATTATCCTTGCACCAGCCTTCATGGATCTAGCATCTGTAGTCTACATTCCCACCATGTTGACTTGTGTTTTGTGGGCTCCTTAGTCCTGCACTGTGGCAGTGGCTGTAAGTGGCAGCTGGCAGCTCTAGTGAATTCAGACAGTTATGCTCAATTGAAATAGAAATATTTTGTGATTCTTCATTTGTATTGTTATGCAGTTTTCGTCAATTGCACTTTAATAAAATTTCACATGTATCTACTTGTCACTGCACCTGATTCGTAATCTGTCATTATATAATTTACCAACTTACTAACACTGAGATGAGCATGTGCAGTGAGATAACATACCACTGACACATTTGAAGGTGTTTCATTTATGCTTAAATTCAGTTCATGTAAAGTTATTCAGCTTTTTAATTTTTTTTTTTTGCAGGAACATGAAGAGGTACACCCAGAGGAGGTACTGGCAGGTGAGATTTTTGCTTTATTCAGTAGCTTAATTACATGCTAAAGTTATCGCTTTAATATTTTCTTATGTGGTATTTTTTTCCATATTTTTCTTGCTAAAGTATTTCAGTGAAACAGTTGTTCAAAATTTTATACTTGAATTTGACACTGGATGTTAATTACATGGTACATAATTCATACTGAAAATTGGCAGTGCCTTTGTAACTACAAAATATTGGTCACAAATGTGCAGTTGTGTTTAACATGTATGCGGTGGTAGATTGTGAGGGAAATGTGATGAAAGAGAAAGGAGACAAATTTCTAAGTACCAAATTGACATTTTAAAATAAGTCGTTGTAAAGGTGAGCTAACATTACAAATTGGCACACTACAATAATTAGCAATGTTAAGATCACAGTCCCCTTATTCCGTAGTCGTGGCTCATATTAAAATTGTCACCTTGAGATAAATATATTTATGTATAAAACAATCACTCAGCATAGTTGAGCTTCTTAAAGAGAAAAATTGCCAATCTTATTGGGGACTGGATCAAGTTAACCACATTCATGTCCAGTGATTTGAAACCTCATCATCATGTCTCGAAATGAAGAATATTGTCCCTGTAATCCTCCTCCTCTCCTGAATCAGTATTTTGCAACCTCACTGACATGACGTGTGAAATAGCCTGGGTGCCCCAGTTATCCCTCACCTGCCAAGAGGGTTATTGACTACGCATTGACAATATGCTACTGAGTACAAAATGCCTGACTTGGTTGTAGCTTCACAAACTGTGTACTGCATACTCGATACCCATCTCCAATTCTGTCACCCCGTCCACTCCCATATCAACTTCCCTAATTTAAACGTATGGGAGTTCCCCTTAACTCATCCTTAAGTTCCACAATCCTCCCTCCCTCATTACTCATTACCCGTGTGCTGCCTTCCTCAAGCATAGCTCCGTCCATATCCCCGTATCTGTCCCTGTGCCTTCTATATTACATCCTGTGCCACCCCACCCCATCCCCTCACTGACATTCTCACTCAATGTGTCCACCACAACTCCGCACAGAGTTGTCCTGCAGGTTTAAGAAAATCTATCTGATTGAGAAAGGGATGGAGTGTGGCAAATGTTATTCAAGGCTTAGCCTTTCACTGCTTATTTCCATAGTAACTCTTTCATGACAAACAGAACATCTTAGGCTGGTGCATAAGACTGTAATGTTTTCTGCAAGTTCAAAAAACACACACTATACATAATGGAGACTTAAGTCATCATAAATAATATAATCTGCTCCACTAATCACTGCAGTCTGCCAATGTTGGGGTAACTTTCTGAATCCACAACAGTAGAAATCACGTGGTTTTGTAGCATTGCTGCCTTGTTTAGACAAAAGCATTCCATTCTATTCCTTCCCTTAAATTAGCACAAAGACACATTTTCTAGTCATCAGTAATGGTGCTGGATAGGAATGATCAGTGGTGTTCACACACTAATCGATGACAAGCAAGTGGATGATGCACATAAGGCCAACCAGTAATTTTTCTGATTTGGCTTGTGGTTCTCATATTCTTCATTGTTGAACCTTCTCCATTGCATTCAAATGCTCCACAATGAGGGAATGAGCATGAGGGACACAATTGTGGGGGTGGGGGATGTTTTAAAACCAATTTCCATCAATTGACTTAAGAGTGTGCTTTTATTTTGCACAATAATGCCATTGGCTTCATAGCCATTCTTGAATGCCTGTTGAAATGTTAATATGTATGTCATGCTGTGTTGTTCTGTTATTGAAAAAAAAACATGTTTCTAACTTTATAGACCCATTTATAGTTTTCAACTGTGCACAATATCAGCCACATCACATATCTTTCACACATACTCATATCCTGCAATAGAACACACCTTACAAGACCAAAAGTATATTTTTTCAGTAACTCACAGACTGGTCAAACAATCTTAATTTTTCAACATGATCTTCAGAATGGGTATAAAGTTGAAATCATGACTGTGTAAACAAATGAACAAGTAATATTCAAATCATGGAAATTTCTTTAAAAAGAAAGGTAAATGAGATACTGGTAGTGAGTGAGACAGTGTCAGTAAAAGAGGAGGAGAGATTTGTGAAGATAGAATCAGTGGGAGGAAAAGAGATAGGAGCCTGTGTAGACAAAAAGGAAGACTTAGGGACACCATAAATCAGCTTCTTGGTATACATGAACACATAAGTGTGGGAGAGAGAAAATTTTGGTCTGAGGTCTTACACTCTAGTGTATAAGGAAAAACAACTAACTTGGATGCCCCAGAATTATTTTTGAGCTGTTAAGGAGTTGTGAAGTCAGTGAACTTATCAAAGAAAGACAAAAACAGACAGTGTAATTGAGAGAGGTGACATTGTCAGTGGGATATACTGTAAATCAGTGGGAGAAAAATGAGACAGTGGGGGAGAGCCATATACATAGACAGTGACAGTGACAGTGACAGTGAGGGGGAGGTGGTGAGCATGAAGGCTTCACTAGAGGGAGAGACCGGATGAATGAATTTAGGTAATTGCGTGTTAAAACAGTGGGAATATGTTCACATTGCAAAAACGTTTGGTGAGGAAGGCAAAATGTAGACTGGGGCAGCTGGTTCCTCACTCTACTGTCAGTATTTTAAAGAGGAAAATATTCATCTTACATGTGCTCCAATAGGGGCATTTTACCAGTTGTTTGCCCTATGGTACTATGTGTTGCATGAGATACTGCTGGTGGAACTAGAGTTTGTTTTTTTGTTGTTGGTGATGTAGTAGGTTGAATCAGAGAATGTGGTAGTTTAAAAAAGCGTATTGTTGAGACACTATTGAGTGCACTACCTTCGGTTGCATGTTGCATGGAAAGTTAACCTGTATTGTGGAACATGTGGACACTGAAGTGCATAATCTTCTCATTGAGTAGAGGACAGGGATGTAATAAACATTACTTATCAATAATACAGTGTCTGCTAATGCTTCATTTTCTGTACAAAAGGTAATGTTCATCACTCTGATTTTAGATGCTTTTGCTTCATCTGTATTTCTTCCCACAGGAACAAAGCATCAGGTAAATTAGTATCTTGTGTAAAATTTTCTTATTTCATTTCAGGCATAAAAATACATAAGTGTTTTTCTATGAGAGTGTGGAAAGAGAAAAATTCAGGATGGAATGTAACAGTATTATGGGAAGGGAGGTTGCTACTCACCATATAGCAGAGATGCTGAGTTGCAGATAGGCACAACAAAAAGACTGCCATTAAGACCTTCATCAACAATAGTCTCTCTGTTGCGTCTATCTGCGACTCAGCATCTCCGCTACGTGGTGAGTAGCAACATTCCTTTTCATAGTATGGAAAGACAGGCTTCCTAATAACAGAACTGACACTGAAAACTAAATTTGCTACCTCCAATAGGTATTTTTTCTTTTTTTCAAAGCACATTTTCTGAATCCATGCTACTGGTACCAACACACATTTTCAGTCAGAATTAGATTTTGCTATTATCTACAGATTTGAATAAC
Source organism: Schistocerca americana (assembly GCF_021461395.2). Classification (NCBI taxonomy): domain Eukaryota; kingdom Metazoa; phylum Arthropoda; class Insecta; order Orthoptera; family Acrididae; genus Schistocerca; species Schistocerca americana. The sequence goes on from NC_060119.1 coordinate 44,238,611, forward strand.
ATTTAAAAATGTATTTGCAATTTCCACTGTAATTAATTATGATAATTTCACAGAAAGAAAACAGTAGCATGCCCATGTGATGAGCCCTTGCTAAGTTCACACTCTTGTCAAACAGTGTAAGTTAATTGGATAGATAAAAACATCTAATCACCCATCACATTCTTTCGTGTGTGTGTGTGTGTGTGTGTGTGTGTGTGTGTGTGTGTGTGTGTGTGTGTGTGTGTGTGTGTGTGTTTCTGCTGCTGCTTGGCAAGTAGATTTTTTAATCTATCAAATAATAAAATTGTAAAGAAGAAATAGCTCATTTAAAATTAAACACGAAATAGAATTAGACGCAACTGAGGTGAATGACTCATAAAACTGAAAAAGTGAATTGAAACAAAGAATATTATGAAAAAGAGTCGCTACTCACTATATAGTAGAGTTGAAATGAAGGATGTCAAGTTGGGCAGCATGCTTAGCAGCAGGGTATCAACTTGTTTCTTGCCACAGTTTGTATGTGGCCATTTATGTGGACAGACAGTTTGTTTGTTGTCATGCCCACATATAATGCAGCACAATGGCTGCATCTTAGCTTATATAGCACATGACTGGTTTCACAGGTAGCGCTGCCTTCAATGGGGTAAGTGACCTTTGTGACCAGGCTGGCGTAGGTGGTGGTGGTGGTGGTGGTGGTGGTGGTGATGTATGGAACAGGTCTTGCATCTAGGTCTATTACAGGGATATGAGTGATTAAGTATGGGTTAAAAGTTCTTCCTAAACACCCAGAATCCTAAAACCCCTCCCCTCATTCAGATTCATTGAAGACATCTTTGTGATCTGGAGCGAGAGTGAGGACACCCTATACGCATTCCTCCAGAACCTCAACAGCTTCTCCTCCTTTGCTTCACCAGGACCTTCTCAAGCCAACAAGCCACGTTCGTAGGTGTTGATGTACACTTCAAAAGACGGCTACATCACTGTTTGTGCCTATATCAAACTAACTAACTACAAGTAATACCTTCATTTTGACTACTACCACCCAGTCCATACCAAGAAGTCCCTCCCATACAGCCTATCCACCCATGGTTGCCACATCTGCAGTGATGAGGGGCCCCCCTCGAAATATACCGGGGGACTCAATGAAGTGTTCAGACAATAATTATCCTCCAAACCTTGTACAAAAACAAATCTTCTGTGTCTTATCTTTGCAGTTTCCCATGACCCCCAAAGTCACACAATCTGGGCACAGAGGATTATTCCCCTCGTAACTCAGTACCACCCAGGACTGGAACAACTGAATTACATCCTCTGCCAGGGTTCCTACAAACTGTCATTGTGCTCTGAAATCAGAAATGTCCTGCCTACTATCCTTCACACCCGTCCCACAGTGGTATTCCTCTGTCCACCAAACCTACACAATATACTCGTCCATCCCAGCACAATCCCTGCTCACAAACCCTTACTTCACGGCTCATATCACTGTAATAGAAGTAAATGCAAGACCTGTCCCATACATCTTTCCACCACCACCACTCCAGTCTGGTCACAAACATCTTATATCCCACCAAAGGCAGGGATATGTGGGAAACCAGTCATGTGATATACAAGCTGAGCTGCAACCAATTTGCTGATTTCAGCATGGGAATGACAAGAAACAAGCTGTTTTTCTGCAAGAATGACCAGTGATAAACTGTGGCCAGGAACTCTCCCTGCAGTATATCCAACGTTCCTGTAACCCTCCTTGCTTTAACCTTCATTAGTCAAATTTCTCACCCATTCAGACCCTTCCTTGTCTCCATTCCAGTGCTACATAGCCCTCATATCACCAACACAAGAAGTCTTCTGAACTCCTTTTGTAGAAATAACTTCCAGGATTTTGCTTTTTTGTGGGTGGCAAAGTCAGTGAAGATATTACTTATCTTTATGACATTATTTGCTAGGTATATACTATTAGACATATATTTTCACTGATAACTTATTCTTGAAGAGAAGTGATGTCTGTGTCTTGTAACTAGTGTGTTCAGAAAAATTAGTGTTTTGATCACTCCTTTTATATTCAAAGCTACGTTTTTACATTTATAATAGCTACCACAGCTAAGGCTAAGTATCTATGGCTGGATGACATGACTGGCATTGCAGTAATAGAGCTTACAAAACAACTTTGCTAATTAATGCAAGTATCTATTAAACCTGACTCTGTCAAAATCCTGACTGTAGTTGGAGATTAGCCATCACAAATGTACAGATACCGTTTTTCGATGTACTATTTTTCTTCCTCCTCATGAGATGGTGTACTGGAGACAATTGCATTGTTTTCCTTATTTTGTCTTCGCTGTCTTAGTAGTTTCTTGGCATAATTTAAGTGTTTACAATTATTTATGGAGCTGTGTTTTGAATACTGGGAGAGAGGGGGATTTATGAAGAATAGTCAGCAAGAATAAGGTTTCTATGCTTTACTTTATGACATATGAGAGCTGATTACCTCTGAAATTAAGAGGCTAGGAGAAAATAGTGTAGTAGAAACAACTGAAACACATAGGAGAAATGTGCACACACATTTGGAGAGAATTTCTAATAAGTATCCGAAGATAATGTACGTACAGTATCACTGTCCCTTTGCTCTTAATATATTTCCCATTAAGACTTTCACTACAGTCTTTTCCCAGACCAATGTGTTTGTCTTCCTGCCTCACCTCTCTACAGGGAGTCCAGTAGGGAACTGCATTGCCCCATCTGCCACCCACTCTCATGGTCATTCATCCCACCTATTGTGGATGATCCATGCACAAGGTGAGAAATGTGCTCAGGTTGTCATGAACATCAGAACTTCATTGCAACACAGAAGGCACATTATAATGTTGGGCATGTTAAATGGCTTCCTAGTGCAAAAAAACATCACAATAGTCCTGTTATGCTGTAAGGTTGTCACTAATATGAACTAAGCTGAGCACTGCAAGCTGCACTGATGATGTCCTAGATTCCAATGTTGCTGTGCTCAGAGGAATAGTTGTGAATGTTAAAGCAAGGCAAGGTAAAGAATGCCCTGATCCAATGAAAGATGTTTGATAATATGAGAACATTTCTTGAAACTCTAGTTCAGCACTCTGTCTGTAACAACTGATAGGCACTGTTGTAGGTATCTAAAGAGTAGGTTGCACTAATGATGCCAATATTGTGGGCTGCATTCTTACTAATATAGACATGGCACTCAGAATTAGATAGACGATGTCAAGTCTGGGACTTGGGTTGGCTGGTGAGCCATTGTGCAGTGGTCTATGAAGGCTGTGAAGAGCACAGGAATACTGGAAAATTGTCCAGTGTCATGTGGTCCCTATACAGAAACTATGCAATGGCTGTCACGGGCAAGATGATCTGCTCTGAGTTTGTTTCAGGTTTATTAACATGCCAGCAACAGGCAGCACTCTGTTGAATGTCTCAAGACAGCATTGTGAAGTACCAGTCAAATGGTACACTTCCACCTCATTCCTATGATGTCTTCTACTCCATCCTGTTCCCATACTCATAAAATTTCTTCCTGCCTCACCTTTACGAAGAATGAACCTGAGAAACAACCCACATCATCTGCTACACAGTCTCCTGGCTATGTGTATCCATCTGTAAGTAAAGAAAGGAGGATTACATTGTATGTGTTTGATGTGCAATTTTACTGCATGAACAGCAAAAATGTGGTAGGTGATAACATTTTTGCTGTTACCTTATGTGGGGTATCCCTGAGAAAAGTTAATGATAATTTGAAATTCTTGGTGAAGTTTTCTGCCAGTCACCAAGTGCTCTCATAGTCAAATACTGGATGAATAGAATGTCAGCATACGCTTGCAGTGAGTGAGGCTGCATATACAGTCATACACACAGTTCCTAACCGTTAAACTTGCCACAGTGAGTTAACCCTGTAACATAAAATTGTATATTTTAATAAGCAGATTACTACAGGATTTTACATCATAAAATTTCGTCAATAATTATTTGAAATGTTAACAATAAAAGTTTATTTGCCCCTGGCAGTATTCAGATAGCCAGCTTGCAACTGGAATAAAGTTCCGGCTTTGTGGAACTCGGTTAGTAATTTTCACTGTCGTACATAATTGACTGGATTAGATGCTCAGTTATTCACTGATCACTAGGCACTCTAAAAGATACAAATAATTGATTCTGTTCTTTGTAATGTCATGTTGAAACAGTCTTCATTTATTAACTGTTTGTTTGACTTTTGCAGATTAAGTATTTTTTATATTAACACACAATTTCCTTTTTTGTCAATCAGGCCCTGTTGCCGACGAAGCCCCACGTCCTATAGCTCAGGTGAGTGAAAGTAGAGGAAGCACAACTGAGACTGTCAGAGAGAGGGTGAGTTTCACCAGCAGCAAAGAAGTTTAGCTTTTTGGCATGTAATGAAACCCTCCCCCCCCCCCCCCCCCTCTGTTTCCTGGCCTCATTCCAGGGTGCTCACAGTTTTCATTAGCCCATGGGTTTTAGCCCTTCTGTGGGCTGCCCTGCACACCCCATTTTAATTAATCAACTCCTTTCTACATATCCTATATATCTTCACTTCATACTTATTATTTTTTTCACTCCAATCTTTCCTGACACCACAACCTTCGCAACTCCATTTGCACTGGTAACTCGGGTCTATTATTACAATGTAATTACCTACTGAACAGTCACAAAAATTTTTCAAAGAATACTCGCATACTGGCTAATGACAGTAATGGGTGCAACAGATCTAGGGCATGGCACTTCACTGAGCAAGAATGAGATAGCATGGAATGAACCACTCAAATCAGCAGGTACATTGAAGCCTGATGAAGGAACTATCATTGTCACACTCTGCAGAAATTGTTCATGTATTTGCAGCAGATTTCATGCAAGAGAAAAAATTCTGAAAGTGAATAAAAGTTTAAACCCACTATTTGACCTGGAATATGACTTTCTGGCAGTAACCATCATTCATTGGTACTATAGACATTGAGAAATATGTAACATTAACCAAGAGATCGGTTACACCACAGTTGATATTCAGTAAACATGATAATTACCACCTACAGTTGTCTAAAATATTTAGTTATTGCAGTTACATGCCAATTACCTTTTTAAACTGATAATGGATTCACTCTTCTTGCTATTATCATAGCCAGATGAACTTGAAAAAAATCTTATTAGAATACTATCTGAACCATTAAATAGATTTTTCGTGCACTTCATAGAGAGGTCTTCTTTTCTTTGGGTATCATATGTTTAACTTGTGTCGCTTAGTAATTCAATAAACCTAACATCATATTTGATAGCTCATATATCACAGGTTGTGCTGGGAGAAGTAAAAGACATTTAATAAACATACATTTGTCAAAAATTCAGAGCAGGCTGAGAGCTAGAGCAGAGAGCTATCACAGTCAACTAGGAATGAGCAGCCAAATTCCCCAAGTGGAGTTAGCTAATGACTATGCACCAAGGTAAATGTCGACAGTTTACACTGGTAACTAACAGGTTTTAAACTTAATGTATTTAGAATTGGTAATAAGGATGCAACATTTAAGTGAGTAGTTAGTTATAATGAGCAGGAACCTCAGACTCTATAAATGTACCTTATCCTCCTGAGCTCAATAAATTCACCGAATTGAACAGACTACTGGTTCCTGCCCAAATTGTGGCACTCTGACATCGAGCATGTCAGATGAGCAACTTCGCTTCACTCGAGTGACTGGTAGGGGCAGCAGACTGCCAGTCAACTCAGACGCCGTGCGACAACAGAGGTGCCACCATAGCAAAAGGCAAACATGCCTCTGCTCTGGACACAGGGAACAAGAACACATCATTTCCTGCCAAAGCTACCCTGCCAACACACACCAATGGGAACAGAATTCTGCACAAATAAAGCTTCACACAAGAAGGGGCAGGAAGTAGAAAATGTGAACAAAACGCACAAGTGACTAGCAATGTAATTGACATTGTTTAAAATTTCTGTTATTCAGAATTGAAAATATCAGCACCTGCTGATAAGATAACTCAAGTGTACACATGTACCAAGATCACTTTGCCTCTGACATAGATCACATTACAATTGATTCCCTTCATGAGACTTACAACAGGGAATACTCTTACACTTGCATGACATATTACCTGGAACACAAATTGTAATTAATAACACTGACTGATGATCATGCACTCAGTCACTCATAGGTGCATTAATGTAACAGATGCAATTTTAGATAACACAAATATAAAAGAACAACACTTTACTCCACTCAGTTGTGAAGGAGCCATACATTGCAGGATTCCAGCCAGGGTATTATTGCATCCTACACACTCAGGTGATCATTGAGGAGCCATAAAATTTAAGCTTGTAGAGTAAGCCAGTTACTTGCCAATCTGGTTGCTTGCAATGTCCGTATGTCTTCATGCAGCTCACCGCTATCTGGCCTTATGACTGATTCAACCTTCAGCAGCATCTTGGGACCTGCACCGGACAGTGGGAGTCTGCCAAAAGCAACAACTTGCCAGCCACATGTCCACACGCCAATCGTTCTTCAGGACCCACCAAACCAACACACATGTGCAAGTGTTGCTACGACTCAGACATGATTTAATCCTTCTGTCTTCCACAGTTTGTTCAAGAAAGTCGGTGTCAGTTTTCACAAAGCGTAATATGAATGGCCACCTTGAAAACATTTTGTGCTCTACCATTTGATTCTCCTTCACATACATAATCCAACACAGTTCTGTCTCTTAAAGCACTGGATGATCAGTTCTTACGGAGATATTCCTCGCCTTCTGAATGTACAGAGAAACTTTTGCTCTCAGCAACTTGTCGATCTTGCCAGGTGACCGAAATTCTAGAGCGATAAGTTTTATATGTGTCAAATCCAACACACTGTTTAATTTTGCTGAAGGTAACTGACATCTTGTCTTGATCCCAGACAGAAGGTGAAATGAAGAGGTTTATACAGAAGTCAACTTAAACAGAGACGTGCTGCTTTGTTTCTGATATGATTCCACCTGTTCCTTGAATGTATACTCTACTGTGCCATCCGTGAAGTCAGAGGCACTACTATCTATCAACCATGTTGTCACTGTTGTAAGCAGCACTTGTTTGTCTCGGATGATTATAAGTGAGCAGTAATGCAATGTACTTGATGGATGTATACCATTTTTTGTGTTTCATGTCACTAGGACAATCCTTCCTTGTTCCATCTTGTGTGTTTTATTTCTGTGTGTAGCAATGTGTGGTGCCCTTTTTGACAAGCATGACGGCATACATAAGTGCAACTAGAAGCCCTACAATCACCCTTTGAACAATTGTTGAACAATTTGTTCGGCATCACTATAGGTTTGTGTTCACTACACGTGGCTTGCCTGAATTTGCTGCACTTCTGCAAAGCTTGAGTCAAGTGACGCATGACATACGCAACACTAGCAGCGACTAGATTCATCTCAAACACCCTAAGTGCTTGACATTGCAGGTGGTCCGCTGTTTGTTCCCATATGTGCTGTGTCATGGTAGTACTGTAGCCTTGATAATTTCAGATTTGCATTTATTTTTGAGAAAAGCACATCTCCATTCTAATGTCAGAAAGCTATTGAAACTCAGGCGGGTTTTAAATTTTGTTGTTACAGACTGGTCAACTTTTTTCTATAAAGAGCAGTGATGTAATTACATCTTGAAAGGATACATTTAGTTGTAATGCCATCAGCACATGAATATTGCTTGAAGTAGTGCATTAAGTTCACTTGCACCTTCCCCAGTTGCTGACAGAAATGGTAACAGCTTCTTCAGATGTGCTGATGCAATCAGTCTAGGGTTATTGTATGTGTTGCAAACTGTATCAAATGGTTATTTAGCAGTGTCCTGTAATTCATAATTATTTACCACAAGACTCAAAAATGTCACTAAAATGCCTGCACTACTTTACATTATCATTCCCTCTAGGCAGACAATAGCCACCCCCCCACCCCCTTCCCAAGGGGGTTACCGTTCCTTCGTGTTAGTTCATGCGTGGTGCACATGTGGCTCTGAGCTAATGCAGCCTATTCTTCCTTACTGTCCGCATTTGTCACCCTGCCCTCCCTCCCTATCCTTGCTCACTCCCAGTTACCTTCTCCTACCCCTTTCTTGGTGCTCTGATTCATCTTGACATGGCTATCCACCTGGTTTCCTTTATTGTTTACAATTTGCTTTCCTCTGCCTGTTCATTCATGTTTCTTGGTTTTTACGTCCCCAATTGAGTTTTACCTCCACTTCAAAATTTCCTGTTTTTGTTTAATGTGAGCCGTTTGGGGAACAACTCGCTCCCTGGCATCTGCGGTGTGGATTCCTCTTGCCTTCCCCCTGTTGCCCCCTTCAACCCAGCTAGGTCACCAGCACACATAGCCAGTCTGTGTGATGGGTCTGTTATGTACCCATCTGGCTGAGATCCCTGACAACACAGGAATCACTCTCCTGATTCCTGAATTGTTCACTCCCCATGTATGCCAAGGAGTGGTTGCTTGTCTTCTTGGAGCATCAGAACTCCCACCTATAGCCACCGTGCTAGATGGCCCTTGGTTTGGGTGGGTGGCACCCTTCGGGAGAGCCCATGGTCAGAATGGCTGGTATTTGGGGGTTGCTTGATGCATGAAGCGTATGGAGCTGCAAAGATCTGGCCGATCTCAAATGGCTGCTTCTTTGAATGGTGAACAATCATTGAATGGTGCTTCATGTTACCCAGCAACCTCTGCTTCCCTGGCTACACCATGGGAGGATGGCCAGGCTAGCCATCTTTGTATGATACACTTCCCCCATTACCTCATCTGTACGAGGACAGACAGGGACACATTCATTGCCACAATGCCATTGTTTTTGTGGAAAATATTGAGGAAAACTTTCTTGATCAGAGCATCTTCTGGCACCCAATCGGCAGCTCTTTGCACCTGTGATCATATTGGCAATGTCCCAGTTTGTTTTATCCCTCACTAATCTCTGAATATGGTGTAGAGAGTGATTTTTCATTGGGATCTCACCCTGCAAAAGGATTAGGAACTCTGGGCTAATCTGGAGAGGTGTGAATTTGGTTTGGCATGTGGAGAAGGGCCACAAAGACAACCGCATCCATACTGGTGCCTTCATTCTAGCTTTTTTGGGGGATACCCTCCCAGAGAAAGTCAAGGTTATGTGCCGAAGTTGTGATGTGAAGCCATACACCCCACCACCTATGCGGTGCTTCTGGTGGCTGCAATTTGGGCATATGTTTTCCTGGTGAATGGTAGACCCTCTGTACACTCACTGTGGACAACCATTCCATGAGGGAAGCCCCTGTGTTCTGACACCTGTGTGTGACAAATGTACTGAAAGCCACTCCCCTCACTCGCCAAATTTGCCCGGCGTATAAGAGAGGAAGGAGATCCAAGAATACAAGTCATCGAATCGCCTGTCTTATACTGAGGGTTACCAAAAGTATGAGATACTCCATCCAGTGTCACTATCTTCAACTTATCTCTCTTTTACTTCATTTCCTCCTCCTACCTCTCCCTTGCCCAGCCCCATCCACCTATCCCCTCTCCCTCCCCCTACCCATGCAGTTGCCACAACCTCCTGTCTGGGTCTGCTCCCTCTCTCCAGCTGAAGAAGTGCGCCCCTTCTCTGGCACCTGCCAGTGATTGGGCTCCCTTACAAGGCCCCTTTGCCCAGCTCAGTTCAGGCTGGAAGACTCCTACCATCACTCACAGTGCGTTTGTTCATCCAAAGGTCACCCGCTCTCTTTCAGTCACCTGTACTCCCTCTGTGCTCTACCCTCCTCCAGCTCTGAAATAGGAATAGGAGGAGGAGAAAACGGACAGGAAGAAACATAAATCCTAAGACAAGGTGCCCCCCCCCCAACCACTGTCCCCAGTAATGCCACCTCCTGCCTTGCAACCTGTGCCTGAGATCTTATCTTATTTACGGATGTCACCTCACCCTTGTAGGTGAAGGCCACTGACCAAGTGACATGGTATCCTCATTTTTTTTTTTGTGTAATCTGGATTCTGGCCACACAGTCATCCACTGAAATTGCCAAAGTTACTATCCTCACCTACCAGAAATGCAACCTTCTGTCGGAACTGTACTGGCCACAGGGAAGCTTCTGGTGGGATCTGCACTTTGGTTCACTCCAATGTCGTAGTCACCGGATCCCACTAAGTACCTACCTGGAAGCTATAGTGTTTAGAGTGCATATGTCTCTGGCAATCACCATTTGCAGTGTCGACCTCCCTCCAGGTACAATAATTCCTTACTTTGCACTGTGTACCTTAATCCAGCAATTCACACCCCGTTTCTCATCCTTGGGACTTCAATAGCCACCACCCAGTGTGGGAGAGTGACACTTCAATGGGTAGGGGTCTCCTAATTGACCAGCTTATTACGGACCTGAATTTGTGTCTCCTCAATGAGGGATCCCCTACCCAATTCAATGCTCTTAATGGCACCTTTACCACTATCAATCTCACGATCACCTCTCCTGCTCTCATTGCTTCCCTACATTTGTCAGCCCATGATGATGTTTGTGACAGTGACCACTTTCCAGTGGTTCTATTGTTCCCCTGCTGTCGCCAGGCAGACAGGCCCCCAAGTTACGAATTCCGCAGGGCCAATTGCCCTTTGTATACATCTGCTGTGCACCTCTACACCTCCCTGTCGAATTGCATTGATGTGGTCTGCAAGGCATCTCTGCCACTGTTCTTCACACTGCTGCCGCCCCCCCCCCCCCCCCCCCCATCAACATGTCCCCTCATCGTTGATGGGTACTTTGGTGGGCCAAGGATGTCACAGTCACTGTCTATAACTGCTGACATGCACTGCAGCATTTTAAGCAACACATTTCAAAGACGAACCTCTTCGCTTTTAAGTGTGTTCATGCGAAGGCTCATTACCTTATTAAGTAGTGTAAAAAGGAATGCTGGGAGAAATATGTGCCCCTCCGGGGACATACGCCTCTTCATTGCAGGTTCAGTCCAAGCTCCGTACTGTTCTTGGCTGCCAGCGACAGTCAGTATTCCATTGCCTTAACCTTAACGGTGATTTGTGCACTGATCCATCGGTCCTCGCAGAACACCTTGCTACACGACACTTTGGGACGGTATTGGCATCATCTTCCTGTCCTCCTACATTTCTCCAGCAGAAATGCAGTGTTCACTATGCCCCCACCCCCCCGCCAACCAATCTGTTCATAACACACAACACTAAGTGAGTGCTATAGTCAAGCAGGCTCTTACCTCTTCATGGGACATGGCAGCTGGCCCATATTCTGTCCGCAACCAGATGGTCTATTATCTTCAACTGCATTAGGTTCACAGCTGCTTTTCTGTCACAATGATGAAACAGTATAGTTCTCCCTGTCCTTAAGGCCAGAAAGAACCCAATGGCCTCGACAGCTACCACCCAATTAACCAGACAAATGTACTACGTAAACTTCTCGAGAGGATAGTTAGCTACACATTATGTTGTGTACTAGAATCTCCGGGCCTTTTGTCCCTATATCTCTGTGGCTTCCAAGTGAAATGATCTCCAACTGATCATTTACTTGGGTTGGAAAAAGTTACGCAACAGGCTTTTACTCACCACCAGTGCCTAGTTGTGGTCTTCTTTTTACCTACATGTGGCACACAACATGGCTTGGTGCCATCACATTTTAGTTACCAACCATGACTGAGGCTTCCATGTGCCCCTTCAGATTTTTATCCATGAGTTTTCCTCTGAGCGGCTCTTCCTTTTCCAAGTTGGAACTTCCCTCAGCACCCCTGGAATTCTGCAGAATGGTATCCCACATGGTTCTGTGGTAAGTGTCACACTCTTCCTCCTAGCAGTCCACGGGCTTGTGACCCCAATTGGGCCTCTGGTTACTCTGGCATTGTACGTCGATGATTTTTGCATATGATGCAGCTCCCAGTAAGTAGCATCTGGTGAGTGTCTGCTCTAAGATGCCATCCCATGGGCCTCTGCATGGGCCACCTCCTATTGGTTCCAGGATTCTCCCAAAAAAATGTGGGTAATGCATTTTTATCGCTGATTCACAGTACACCCCAACTCAGAATTTTATTTAGGTGAACAGCTTCTCGATGTTGTAGCAGAGTCCTGTTTCTTGGGCCTTACTTTTGATAACCAGCTGACATGGCTGCCCTTCATTTGCCACCTAAATACTGTATGTATATGGAAGCTTAATGCTCTCCACCTCCTGGCCCTTGCATCTTGGGGTGCAGACTGTGTCACTTTTCTCCATCTTTACTGTGGCCTGGCCTTCTCCAGACTGTTGTGGTGGTCAGGTTTATGGCTCAGCAGCTCCTTCCACTTTGAAACTGCTTGACCCTCTTCACCATTGTGGGGTTCATCTGGCTATTGCTGGCTTTCTCAGTAGTCCCATTGATAGTCTCCTCACAGAAGTGGGGATTCCCCCTCTACACACATGACTGAGCAAACTACTACTTTCTTAATCAGTCATCATTCGCCAATTCCCTGACCATCCGATGTATCCTGTACTCTTCGCCATTGAGGACTGTCTCCCTCCTGACACCCGTTCTTGTGTGGGATTGCCGGTTGGCATGCGTATCACTTCCTTATGTCGGGATCCCCGTCTCCACTCGCTGTAATGTACTTCACATCTTTCCTCCCATACCCCTCCCACCCATGGATGGTAACTAGACCATGAATTATGACTGATCTACTCCAGGGTCCAAAGATTCGTGTCAACTCTTTAATTCTCCACCGTCTTGTATGTGCCATCCTTGGAGTGTTCTAGGGTGCCACAATTTTTCACACTGATAGTTCTAAGGCAGTAGATAAGGTGGGATACACTTTCATGTCTCCTACTGCCTTAGAACACCATTTTTTGTCAGGATCAATTAGTGTGTTCACAGCAGAGTTTCTGGAAATTCACAGAGCCCTCCTTTTTTATCTCAGGCCTCCCTCCACAGTGTTTTAATGTGTTCAGATCCAACGAGCAGCCTGCTGGCCATCGACCTCATCCTTCGGTCTCTGCTATACGTGCCCTTCTCTTGGCCCACGAGTGTGCCACCTGTTCAGATGTCTTTCTCTGGGTTCCAAGTCATTTGAGCAACCCAGGGAATGGACTGGCTGACCGTTTGGCTAGAGAAGCAGATACTTACTGCCATTTCCTTCCATTATTCCAACTGTGGATATGCAGATCTATGCAAAATCTCTCTTTACCCAAAATCTGAATGACATCTGGTGTGCTACTGCACATAGTAATAACTCCCCACAATCAAGTAGTCTTCCCCCTGTGGGTGTGCGGTAAGAATAGGCCCGAGGTATTCCTGCCTGTCGTAAGAGGCGACTAAAAGGAGTTTCAACCATTTCGGCCTTCCATGTGATGGTCCTCCTTGGGGTTTGACCTCCATTTTCCAAATTCTACAGAAGTACGAACCTTTTGGGGAAGGACACCTTACGTGGTGTATCACTGGTCCTCAGTGCACTAAGACCTTGGCACTCAGCATTGTAACTGCATTGTAACCACACCCACTATTCCTCAAATTTGGCCTAAACACCTGATGGGTTGCACAAGTTATGCCCATAGTGCGTCCCCATTTGCACCTACAATGATGATGGACTTTCCATGGCACCCGAAATCCAGCACGGTAGCCAGCCCATTGTGGTGGGGTCGTCATGTACCCTCTAGGTTGTAGCCCCCTGACAACACAGGGATCGTACTGCCGATACCTGAACTGCACCCTCCCCACGTCGGCCAAGGAGTAGATGCCCGTCTCCTTGGGGCATCAGGACTCCCAGCAATGGTCATCCTGCCAGGTGGCCCTTGTTGAGGCTGGGTGGCGCCCGTGGGGAGAGCCCCTGGTTGGAGTGGGTGGTATTGGGGCGGATGTTTTGTAGATGAAATGTCAAAATGTATCAGGTCGATCTGCGGCCGAGTCTTTTGAAAAGAAAGGTACTGTCTCTGGTTCTGGTACTCCTGCCCTTTCCCCCTTGGCCACTCCCTGGGAGGAAGGACAGGCTCGCCGGCTTGGGGCGATATACTTCCCCCGCTATTTAGTCTGTTCTCGGACCGATGGGGGGGACGTTCGCCACCTCCAAGCCCATATTCTTTGTCCAGCACATCTAGGACATCTTTGGGGAAATCAAGGCTCTCAGTAAAATGCGTTCGGGGTCCGTTCATATAAAGACCACCTCCGCCACACAGTCGGCGGCACTCCAGCATGTGACTGACTAGGGCACATCCCAGTATCCATTGTCCCGCATCTGGCACTGAATAGGATGCAGTGGGTTATTTTTCATGAGGACCTCCTGCTGCAATCTGATGAGGAGCTCAGGGCCAACCTGGAGTGCTGAGGCGTGCATTTCGTGCGGCGAGTCCAGCGCGGCTCCAAAGACTGTTGCATCGACACCGGGGCCTTTATCCTCGCATTCGAGGGGGACATTCTCCCGGAGAAGGTAAAGGTGATGTGCTACCGGTGCGACGTGCCACCTTACGTCCCACCTCCTATGCGCTGCTTTCGGTGTTTGCGCTTTGGGCACATGTCGTCACGGTGTGAGGCTGAGCCCCTTTGTGGCGATTGTGGACGTCCTCTTCGTGAGGAACATACATGCACTCCACCACCTTGGTGCATCAATTGTCCTGGCATCCACTCACCTAGATCTATAGACTGTCCCGCGTATCAGATAGAGAAGAAGATTCAAGAATTAAAAACTTTGGATCATCTCTCTTTTTCTGAGGCCAGGAAGAAGTATGACCACCTCCATCCCGTGACGTTGGCAATATCGTTGGCCTCAGTCGTGTTGCCTCCTTGCACAGTATCCTCACCCCTATCCTGTCCCCCCCTCCACCTCCTCACCCCATCTGGGGTTTATGCCTCCGCCTCCCAAATCCCTCCCTTCCAAATCCTCCTCCCTCGTGGCCCCTGCCCCTTCTGCCCCAGGGGCCACCATTCCTCCTCCACCTCCCCCTCCACCACCTGAGAAGCGATCCTCTTCTCAGGCGTCCATCGGGCAAATGTTCCAGACCCCGGCTTCCAAGGTCCGGCATTCCAAAATGGCGCCCGTGCGTGAGGGCCTTCTTCGGGTCCAGCATACCATCCCCGTGCCTCATCAGACTTCCAAGAAGGCCTCCAAGAAGAAGTCTTTATCCCCCTCTCCACCCCGGCGCGTTGACTGACCGTATTGCTTTTACCCACTATACCTCGGAGTGGTATGACCTCACCCCTGTGGACGGTATTCCAGCTCATGGTGGGGTCATGTTGCTCGTTCGGGACGATGTCTATTACCATCCCATCCCATTGACCACCCCACTCCAAGCAATAGCTGTCCGTATTACTCTTTCTGCCTTTACTTTTTCTGTTTGTACCGTCTACACTTCATCGTCATCCGCAGTTAGTCGGGCTTACATGATGCACCTGATTGTTCAGCTTCCTCCGCAGTTTTTATTGTTTGGCGACTTCAATGCCCATCGTCCCCTTTGGGGCTCTCCTGCATCCTGTCAGAGAAGCTCCCTCTTGGCAGATATCTTCAACCATCTCAATCTTGTCTGCCTCAATACTGGCGCCCCGACTTTCCTCTTGGACTCTACTCGTACCTACCCCCACTTGGACCTCTAGATCTGTTCTACCACTCTTGCCCGTCGATTCGAGTGGTATGTCCTTTCTGACACCTATTTGAGCGACCACTTCCCCTGTGTCGTTCGTCTCCTGCACCACACCCCATCCCCACGTCCTTCGAGCAGGAACATACCGAAAGCTGACTGGGGACTTTACTCCTCCCTGGCGACCTTTCCGGACCACGATTTTCTCAGTTGTGACAGTCAGGTTGAATATTTCACGGTTGTTATCATCAATGCTGCCGAACGTTCCAATCCTCGTACTACCTCTTCTTCACGTCACGTGCTGGACGACGTGTTCTACGCACCTTTCGCCGCCATCCTACGTTGGCGAATTGTATTGGATACTAACGACTCCGAGCGCAATGCCGTAGAGTCATCAAAGACAGCAAAAAAGCTTGTTGGGCCTCTTTCATCAGCTCCTTTAACAGTTTTACTCCCTCTTCTATCGTCTGGGGTGGCCTGCGCCGGCTGTCGGGCATAAAGGCGCACTCCTCGGTACCTGGCCTGACCTCAGGTAATGAGGTCCTTGTTGATCCTGTGGCTGTCTCCAACGCCTTCGCCGCTTTTTCGCGGAGGTTTCAAGCTCCGCCCATTACCACCCTGCCTTCCTTCCCAGGAAAGAGGCAGAAGAGGCTCGGCGACCTTCCTTTCACTCGCTGAATCTGGAAACTTATAGTGCCCCCTTTACTATGCGGGAACTCGAACGTGCACTTGCACTGTCCCGTTGCTCAGCTCCGGGGCCAGATGCCATTCACGTTCAGATGCTGGCACACCTTTCTCCGGCAGGCAAAAGCTTCCTTCTTCGTACCTACAATCGCGTCAGGACCGAAGGTCAAGTCCCCATGCGTTGGCGCGACACCATCGTTGTTCCTATACCCAAACCTGGGAAGGATAGACACCTTCCTTCTAGTTACCGCCCCATTTCTCTTACAAGCTGTGTCTGTAACGTGATGGAGCGCATGGTTAACGCTCGGTTAGTTTGGATTCTTGAATCTCTACTGCTACTTACCAATGTTCAATGCGGCTTTCGTCACCGCCGCTCCGCTGTTGACCTTGTCGACATTCATCATGAACAACTTGTTGCGAAAGCGCCAAACGGTAGCTGTGTTCTTCGATTTGGAGAAGGCTTATGATACCTGTTGGAGAGGAGGTATCCTCTGCACTATGCACAGGTGGGGTCTACGCGGTCGCCTGCCCCTTTTTATTGATTCCTTTTTAACAGATCGAAAGTTAAGTGTACGTGTGGGTTCCATATTGTCCGACGTCTTCCTCCAGGAGAACGGAGTGCATCAGGGCTCCATCTTGAGTGTAGCCCTTTTTGCCATCGCGATCAATCCAATTATGGATTGCATTGCACCTAATGTCTCAGGCTCTCTCTTTGTCGATGACTTCGCTATCTACTGCAGTGCGCAGAGAACATGCCTCCTGGAGCGCTGCCTTCAGCGTTGTCTAGACAGCCTATACTCATGGAGTGTGGCAAATGGCTTCCGTTTCCCTGAAGAGAAGACGGTTTGTATCAACTTTTGGCGATATAGAGCGTTTCTTCTGCCGTCCTTACGTCTCGGTCCCGTTGTTCTCCCTTTCGTGGAAACAACTAAGTTTCTAGGACAGGAAACTTCGTTGGTCTCCACACGTCTCTTATTTGGCTGCCCATTGTACACGTTCCTTAATGTCCTCAGAGTGCTTAGTGATTCATCTTGGGGAGCGGATCGCACTGTCCTGCTTCACTTGTATTGGCCCATAGTCCGATCAAAGCTGGATTATGGGAGCCTTGTCTACTTGTCTGCTCGGCCATCCCTCTTTCGCCGTCTCAACTCCATCCACCATCGGGGGTTACGTCTTGCGACCGGAGCCTTCTGCACTAGTCCCGTCGAGAGTCTTTATGCTGAAGCTGCCGAATTACCATTGACCTACCGGCGCGACGTACTGCTTTGTCGGTATCCCTGCCAGCTGTTGTCAATGCCCGACCAGCCCTCTTATCAGTCCTCCTTTGCCGATTCTCTCGACCATCAGTATGGGTTGTATCTGACTGCCCTGCTGCCCCCTGGAGTCCGCTTCCATCACCTGCTTCGACAATTAGGTTTTGCCCTCCCTACCACCTTCAGAGAGGGTGAGAGCCCGACACCACCTTGGCTCCAGGCTCTGGTTCATATTTATCTCGACCTCAGCTCAGTCCTGAAGGAGGGTACTCCGGCTGATGTGTATTGCTCACAGTTTGTCGAACTTCGTGCACGACTTGCTGGTCACACCTTTATTTACACCGATGGCTCCAAAACTGACGATGGTGTCGGCTGTGCCTTTGTCGTTGGGGCCGCCACCTTTAAATACTGGCTCCTCGACCAATGTTCCAGCTTTACGGCCGAGCTTTTTGCTCTCCATCAGGCCGTTCAGTATGCCCGCCGCCACCACCATTCATCGTATACACTCTGCTCTGATTTCCTCAGTGCTCTTAAGAGCCTTGGAGCTCCCTATCCGGTCCATCCTTTGGTGCAACGGATCCAGCAGTCCCTCCATTCTTTCGCTGATGAGGGTCTCCTGTCAGTTTTCTGTGGGTTCCCGGACATGTAGGAGTGCCTGGGAATGAGGCTGCAATCCTCCTGCCTCGGCCAGCCTCCCATTGCGTCCCGTTATCTGACGTTCATGGGGTTGTTTGTAAGAGGCTTGTGTCGTTGTGGTGGGATGCTTGGTCATTCCTCCAAGGAAACAAGCTCCGGGCAGTAAAACTGCTCCCAACTGCTTGGACATCCTCCTCCCGACCATCTCGGCGAGAAGAGGTCCTTCTGACTAGGTTGTGGATTGGGCGTTGCCGGCTTAGCCACCGCTACCTGATCTCCGGTGACCCAGCCCCGCAGTGCCCTTGTGGTCAAGCATTAACAGTGCGCCATGTTTTATTGTCGTGTCCCCGATTTTGTCAATCTTGTGTTGTCCTGTCCCTGCTATCTACTTTACCGGATATTTTAGCTGATGACGCTCGAGCAGCTGCTCGTGTTCTGCTTTTTATAACTTTGACTGGCTTGTCCAAAGACATCTAACTTTTTATACGTCTTTTATCTTCATCTTTGTCAGGACTTTCTGGTGTCCCCCCCCCCCCCCACCCCTTGCGTTTTACTAGATTCCATGTGCTCTAACAACTGTGACTGGGCGCTAATGACCTAAGTAGTTGAGCGCCCTTAAACCCCACCAAAAAAAAAAAAAAAAAAAAAAACCGTGGATTACGTTTAGTATCTACAGCTTTTTACACCAGCCCTGTGGAAAGCCTTTATGCTGAGACTGCCGAACCTCCGCTGTCCGATTGGCGAGCAGTCCTTCTGAGTCTTTATGCTAGCCATTTGTCTTCCATGCCTGCTAATCCAGTCCATGACATTTTCTTCGACGCCTCCTTTGATGTAGGGTATGCAGGCCACCCTTCCTCCATACTACCACCGGGAGTCCCCTTCCGTCAACTGCTCCATTCTCTTTCCTTCCGCTTTCCTAAAACTTTCTTGAGAACTGGGGGTACAGCACCACCTTGGCTCCATCGCGAGACCTGCTTGCTCCGTGATCTTTGTCAGTTTCTGAAGGATGGTACCCCTTCACTTGTTTATTGTCGGGCATTTTCTGCTCAATGTACACAAATGAAGGATGCCACATTTATTTACACTGATGGATCAAATACATCATTTTGTGTAGGGAGTGCCTATATTGTTGGCGACACCCCAAATCGATTTCGGCTTCCCAGTCAGTGTTCCGTTTATACTGCGGAGCTTTACACTGTTCTCCAGGCTGTCCAATAAATCCGTCACCATCAGCGGATACAGTATGTTATGTGTACAGATTCTCTCAGCTCTCTCCTCAGTCTCCAAGCTCTCTACCCTGTCCACCCACTGGTCCACCGGATTCAGGACTGCCTCCACTTGCTCCCTTTGGGGGCGTCTCGGTGGTGTTCCTCTGGATCCCAGGACACGTTGGTATCTGTGGAAATGAGGCGGCCGATATAGCAGCCAAGGCTGCAGTCTCTCTTCTTCGGCCAGCTATTCACACGATTCCCTTCACCGATCTATGGAGTGTTTTATGTCATCGTGTTGTTCTTTTATGGCATGCACATTGGTCAACACTTCCCCATAATTGCGGGACATGAAAGCTCTTCCCTGTGCTTAAACCTCTTCCTCCCGAATGCGTCGTCGGGAGGAGGTAATATTAACTAGACTCCGGATAGGGCACTGTATTTTTAGCCATCGACATCTTTTAAGCGGTGATCCTCCCCCACTCTGTCCCCACTGCTCTCAGCTGTGGACAGTAAGACACCTTTTACTCAAGTGCCCCTATTTTACTCTGTTACGCGCCCGTCTACAGCTGTCGCCTGAAATATCGTCAATTTTAGCAGATAACGCGCTCAGCTGATCGCGTTCTTGAGTTTATTAGTGCCAGTGAGATGACGTCGGTCATTTGAAGCCCTTTTTGGGGACAACCAAACCCTTTCTCTAGTGGTTTTTCATGCTGTACTCCTGCTTTTAGTTTCTCCGATTTTTTGAGTTTCGCTCCCTTAGCTGCTGGTTCCATTTTCGTATTTTACTTTTACCTAAGTCACAGATTGGGCGCTAATGACCATAGCAGTTTTGCGCCCTAAAACAAAACAAAAAAAAAAACGCAAAACAAACTGAGGAAAATACAGGCGGCGGAAATGAGATCTTAAAGGAGTATTAAAGATGGTGTGAGGGTGGATACAATCCGAAATGAAGATATTAGGAAAGACTAAATATAGGATCAATATGTAATAAAACATTTAAAAAGATACAAAACCAGACTTTACACAGGTAATGTAGGAGTACACACTGAGTGGCAGAAGAGTTGGAGGACAGCCCAGGAGATTGTGGAGACAATTGTAAAACCAGAGCGGGCAAGAATCCCTGACTCATAAAATGAAAATGAAGAAGAAGAAAATGAAGAAGAAGAAGAAGAAGAAGAAAGGAAGAAACTGCAGCAAACTACCCCTAAGAGAATAATGAGCAAAATGGATCATACAGACTCGAGGCCGGAAATCCTGTACAGTACATTACAGCACTCAACATGCTGAGACAAGACAACCGTTAGAGAACCTGTCCAATGTGGCTCCCACAGGCCTCTAAGCAAGTGTGGACATGATTCAGCTGCATCAGACACAAATTTTCAAATGTCCATTTACTAGTTCTCTTAACTGTTCCACACCCTCTTCTTTTGTGTGGGCCAACCTCAGATGGCTCTCTGAGACCAAGAATCAATTTCAAATTTCTGTCCTGGTAGCAGCAGATATAGGCATAATAAACCCTATCACTATCTCTATGATCTGTAATTTTATAATGGTCTGTT
This sequence comes from Schistocerca americana, assembly GCF_021461395.2. NCBI lineage: Eukaryota > Metazoa > Arthropoda > Insecta > Orthoptera > Acrididae > Schistocerca > Schistocerca americana. The sequence continues at coordinate 44,259,505 of NC_060119.1, forward strand.
ATTCACTTCCCCTTCCATGATCCTTCAGACTACTCCACCAGGTCATATTTGAGGGGTGTTCTTTCCAGCAAACTATTCTGTACTTCTATTTCAGTCACTGGCATTATCCTTGCACCAGCCTTCATGGATCTAGCAGCTGTAGTCTACATTCCCACCATGTTGACTTGTGTTTTGTGGGCTCCTTAGTCCTGCACTGTGGCAGTGGCTGTAAGTGGCAGCTGGCAGCTCTAGTGAATTCAGACAGTTATGCTCAATTGAAATAGAATTATTTTGTGATTCTTCATTTGTATTATTATGCAGTTTTCGTCAATTGCACTTTAATAAAATTTCACATGTATCTACTTGTCACTGCACCTGATTCGTAATCTGTCATTATATAATTTACCAACTTACTAACACTGAGATGAGCATGTGCAGTGAGATAACATACCACTGACACATTTGAAGGTGTTTCATTTATGCTTAAATTCAGTTCATGTAAAGTTATTCAGCTTTTTATTTTTTTTTTTGCAGGAACAGGAAGAGGTACACCCAGAGGAGGTACTGGCAGGTGAGATTTTTGCTTTATTCAGTAGCTTAATGACATGCTAAAGTTATCGCTTTAATATTTTCTTATGTTGTATTTTTTTCCATATTTTTCTTGCTAAAGTATTTCAGTGAAACAGTTGTTCAAAATTTTATACTTGAATTTGACACTGGATGTTAATTACATGGTACATAATTCATACTGAAAATTGGCAGTGCCTTTGTAACTACAAAAGATTGGTCACAAATGTGCAGTTGTGTTTAACATGTATGCGGTGGTAGATTGTGAGGGAAATGTGATGAAAGAGAAAGGAGACAAATTTCTAAGTACCAAATTGACATTTTAAAATAAGTCATTGTAAAGGTGAGCTAACATTACAAATTGGCACACTACAATAATTAGCAATGTTAAGATCACAGTCCCCTTATTCCGTAGTCGTGGCTCATATTAAAATTATCACCTTGAGATAAATATATTTATGTATAAAACAATCACTCAGCATAGTTGAGCTTCTTAAAGAGAAAAATTGCAAATCTTATTGGGGACTGGATCAAGTTAACCACATTCATGTCCAGTGATTTGAAACCTCATCATCATGTCTCGAAATGAAGGATATTGTCCCTGTAATCCTTCTTCTCTCCTGAATCAGTATTTTGCAACCTCACTGACGTGACGTGTGAAAGAGCCTGGGTGCCACCGTTATCCGTCCCCTGCCAAGAGGGTAATTGACTATGCAATGACAACATGCTATTGACAAGGGGACCTCCCCATCGCACCCCCTTCAGATTTAGTTTTAAGTTGGCACAGTGGATAGGCCTTGAAAAACTGAACACAGAAAAATTGAGAAAACAGGAAGAAGTTGTGTGGAACTGTGACAAAATAAGCAAAATATACAAACTGAGTAGTTCATGGGAAGATAGGCAACATTAAGGATGATGGGAACGCAGGAGCGCCGTGGTCTCGTGGTAATGTGAGCAGCTGCGGAATGAAAGGTCCTTGGTTGAAATCTTCCATCGAGTGAAAAGTTTAATTTTTTATTTTCAGTTTATTTGACAAACTCTTATGTTTTCATCACATTTTTGGGAGTGATTATCACATCCACAAGAAAACCTAAATCGGGCAAGGTAGAAGAATCTTTTTACCCATTCGCCAAGTGTACAAGTTAGGTGGGTCGACAACATATTCCTGTCATGTGACGCACATGCCGTCACCAGTGTCATATAGAATATATCAGATGTGTTTTCCTGTGGAGGAATCGGCTGACCTATGACCTAGCGATCAAATGTTTTCTGATCCCCTTGGTGAGGCGCGTCCTTTCGTCTACTAATCGCACGGTTTTGCGGTGCGGTCGCAAAACAGACACTAAACTTACTACAGTGAACAGAGACATCAATGAACGAACGGACAGATAATAACTATGCAAAAATAAAGAAAGTAAAATTTTCATTCGAGGGAAGACTTGAACCAAGGACCTCCCGTTCAGCAGCTGCTCACGCTACCACGGGACCATGGCGCTCCTAAGCTTACGTAGTCCATTATGTTGCTTATGTGGCTCATGGACTACTCAGTTCATATATTTTGCTTATTTTTTCACAGTTCCACACAACTTCTTCCTGTTTTCTCAATTGGTCTGTGTTCAGTTTATCAAGGCCTATCCACTGTGCCGACTTATAACTAAATCTGAGGGGGGTGCGATGGGGAGGTTCCCTTGTGAGTACAAGATGCCTGACTTGGTCGTAGCTTCACAACCTGTGAACTACATTCTCGAGACCCATCTCCAATTCTGTCACCCCTTCCACTCCCATATCAGCTTCCCTGATTTAAACATATAGGAGTTCCCCTTAGCTCATCCTTGAGTTCCACAATCCTCCTTCCCTCAGTACCTGTATGTGTCCCTGTGCCTCTTATACACTCCTGGAAATGGCTAAAAGGACACATTGACACCGGTGTGTCAGACCCACCATACTTGCTCCGGACACTGCGAGAGGGCTGTACAAGCAATGATCACACGCACTGCACAGCGGACACACCAGGAACCGCGGTGTTGGCCGTCGAATGGCGCTAGCTGCGCAGCATTTGTGCACCTTTGCCGTCAGTGTCAGCCAGTTTGCCGTGGCATAAGGAGCTCCATCGCAGTCTTTAACACTGGTAGCATGCCGCGACAGCGTGGACGTGAACCGTATGTGCAGTTGACGGACTTTGAGCGAGGGCGTATAGTGGGCATGCGGGAGGCCGGGTGGACGTACCGCCGAATTGCTCAACTCGTGGGGCGTGAGGTCTCCACAGTACATCGATGTTGTCACCAGTGGTCGGCGGAAGGTGCATGTGCCCGTCGACCTGGGACCGGACCGCAGCGACACACGGATGCACGCCAAGACCGTAGGATCCTACACAGTGCCGTAGGGGACCGCACCGCCACTTCCCAGCAAATTAGGGACACTGTTGCTCCTGGGGTATCGGCGAGGACCATTCGCAACCGTCTCCATGAAGCTGGGCTACGGTCCCGCACACCGTTAGGCCGTCTTCCGCTAACGCCCCAACATCATGCAGCCCGCCTCTAGTGGTGTCGCGACAGGTGTGAATGGAGGGACGAATGGAGACGTGTCGTCTTCAGCGATGAGAGTCGCTTCTGCCTTGGTGCCAATGATGGTCGTATGCGTGTTTGGTGCCGTGCAGGTGAGCGCCACAATCAGGACTGCATACGACCGAGGCACACAGGGCCAACACCCGGCATCATGGTGTGGGGAGCGATCTCCTACACTGGCCGTACACCACTGGTGATCGTCGAGGGGACACTGAATAGTGCACGGTACATCCAAACCATCATCGAACCCATCGTTCTGCCATTCCTAGACTGGTAAGGGAACTTGCTGTTCCAACAGGACAATGCACGTCCGCATGTATCCCGTGCCACCCAACGTGCTCTAGAAGGTGTAAGTCAACTACCCTGGCCAGCAAGATCTCTGGATCTGTCCCCCATTGAGCATGTTTGGGACTGGATGAAGCGTCGTCTCACGTGGTCTGCACGTCCAGCACGAACGCTGGTCCAACTGAGGTGCCAGGTGGAAATGGCATGGCAAGCCGTTCCACAGGACTACATCCAGCATCTCTACGATCATCTCCATGGGAGAATAGCAGCCTGCATTGCTGCGAAAGGTGGATATACACTGTACTAGTGCCGACATTGTGCATGCTCTGTTGCCTGTGTCTATGTGCCTGTGGTTCTGTCAGTGTGATCATGTGATGTATCTGACCCCAGGAATGTGTCAATAAAGTTTCCCCTTCCTGGGACAATGAATTCACGGTGTTCTTATTTCAATTTCCAGGAGTGTATTACACCCTGTTCCAACTCATCCCCTCACTGACATTCGCAATCAATCAGTTCACCACAACTCCTCATACACTTGGCCTGCAGGTTTAAGAAAATTTATCTGACTGACAGAGGGACAGACTGTGACAAATGTTATTCCAGACTTAGCCTTTGATTGTTTATTTCTACATTAACAGTTTCATGACCAACAAAACATCTTGGGCTGGTGCATAAGACTCAAATATTTTCTATAAGTTCCAAAAACACACACTACACGTAATGGAGACTTTAATCATTGAAAATAATATAATCTGCTTCACTGATCACTGAAGTCTGCCAATGTTGGGGTAACTTTCTGAATCCATAACTGTAAAAATCATGTGGTTTTGTAGCAAAGAGCTTGTAGAGCCATGTTCAAAGTGTATTTTCACCCCAAAAGGAAGTTTGTGAAGATCATTGAACAGAGAGCAGAAAAGGTGAAATCTGTGGGTGCAATGTCAGGTGAAAAGGTGGTTGCAGATTGACTTCCCAACCCAGTTGTTGTATAGTGTTACTGGCCAGTGTCGCAGGATTCCGGTTGCTGTTATTGTGGAATAGCATCACTTCACACAGTCTTCCTAGTTGTTGTTCTGGGATTTCGTCTGGAAGATGTCTGTTGATGACAATAAATGCCTACAGGAGAGTTACCTCATGCAAGCAACTCTTTGTACACCACATGGCCACTGTTCCACCAGATGCATAACACTATCTTATGTGGATGCATGCAAGTCTTTTTATGTGGCATTACTGCTTTGTTTGGACTAAACCATTTCTTTCTTTTCTTTCCCTTGCATTAGCACAAAGACAAATTTTCTAGTCATCAGTAATGGTACAGGATAGGAATGATAGGTGGTGTTCACACACAAATCGATGACAAGCAAGTGGATAATGCACATATGGCCAACCAGTAATTTTTCTCATTTGGCTTGTGTATCTCATATGCTTCATTGTTGAACCTTCTCCATTGCATTCAAATGTTCCACAATGATGGAATGAGCATGAGGGACTCAATAGAGGGGAAATTTTAGAAAATGATTTCACTGAAGAAAATGTTGGTGTTCCTTTATGTGACCCTATAATATTCTTTCCCCTATTGTAACCAAGTCTGTGGCATTCACTAAGAGAAGCAGAATGTTTCACAAGTGTTGATCACATTGAGTGTGGGATAGCATTTCACATTTCCTGATTACAATCTCTGAATTCCAAAGACAAGTCATGTTTCAGATTTATCAGTCCCCTTGTCATAGTAAATACAATGCAGGGTGAATGTTGTTTGTTCGGTATGATTTGAACTGGGAGTTGCAGCAACAGTAAATGAATAATGCTTCTGATTTTATCTCTGTTGCAATATGTCACCACCGACTTGAGAACTAGAAAAAGTTCATTCTGAGTGTCACATGACAGATAATGCATGTGCAAATGCTTTCCAGACTATTGTTGGTCTCTCACCTTGCCTATGTATTCAATTGTTATAAACAGAAGAGTTCGAATATTCACAGGAAATTTTCATTAGTTGAACCTGCAATTTTCTGAGCTGAACCTCTGAATGCCAAGCCTCTTTGACCAAGAAATAATATCACATTAAGTAACATGGGAGCTCAAATGCAAGTTGGCTATTACATGGATGAACAGAAAAGTTACCTTTTTTTTCTTCCAACCATCAGCATACTTCTTTCATGTCATTTTATTTCTTCGTTTTTATGATTCTCCTGTGAAATATTTTTACAAATGTAAATATTTCGTTTGTTGTCTGTCATTGGATGAAAAATATATTGTATATACTGGTTTTTAATGTAAATCACCTTAAGATGTAATCAGAAATGTGTTACTTCTGGATGTTGTTGGCAAGGCTACCAAATTGTAATGTTGTTTTAGATCTGCCAATGTGTACATTTGTTGGGGAAATGTGATAGAATTGACAAGAATATTTGAAGAAAGCATTTTTTTAACTCCATCACAATGTGGGTTTAGTGCACAATATCTAAAGAAGAAATAGAATAATATAACAGTTAATACAATCAACTTTGCCAAAATAACACTCTTCTACAAACACCCTTGTATTTCTGAAAAAAATACATTGTGATCCTATTTGTACTTAGAAAGCTGAATTCAAAACTGTTTTTAGTTTTTTTTTGTCAGGAATTGTTTATGAATAATCACCATTTTCTTTTTCTCTTCTGTTTCTGATATATTGCAACAAACATGAGGTGAAATTCAATAGAGAAATTCACATATTTATGATGTTATAATTTCATCACATTAATGGAGCATGAATTCTAACATATAACACAGAAATCTTTTTGGATACACCTTGTAGCATTTATTTGATATGAGAAATAAGAGGAAATCGACAAGAAAATGAACCACTCTATTCTAATGCACATCACTTTCTTCTCTTGTATTGTGAATCTTTCTTATCTTGAATGATATTCCAGCAATAATCTGCTAATATAGAAGGTACCCACTTCCCTTCATAACACCTTTCTATGGTAGAAATGTCCTTATGGTATTTTTCGCCATGTTCATTCAATACATCACTACAACTCTCTATGAAGTAGTCCAGATGAGGGTCCATCATATGTATCTTCAAAGACACACTGCACATTGTTCATTAGCCCAAGTTTGATGTGAAGTGGTGTAAGTGGTATATCCCCAGGAGCTATCTGACATTAATGTTGTACATTCTTTTCGCCCACTTTCCATTTCCGACTAGGCCATTTCTTTTTCATGTAGTGACAATTTCCGTCTCGACTATCCCATTCACAAAGAAAACAGGCATACTCCACGTACCCTTGTTACATTCTCTGTACCATCGCAATTACTTTGAAATCTGCAAATATTTTCCATTTGTATTCACGGTATAGTAATGAATTTAACACCCATTCTACAAATTGGTAATTCTCTTTGGTCAAGCTGGCATAAGCTACTGAAATGAAGGGTATTTTATTTCCGTTATGCAGCAAAACACCATTGAGACTTAGTTTTGATGCAGCAACCGACTGTCACTGTTAGAGATAATGGGCTATTGCAGGTGGTCTCAGTGACATACATATGGCAGGGGATAACTCGATGACATCTGATTCTTCCCACCTGCTGTTGAACAAGAAATTGTTATGTTCCATCACTAACGGATGTGGCAACATACCTGTAACAAGAAATTGTTATGTTCCATCACTAACGGATGTGGCAACATACCTGTATCTCTCTATAATGTCCCTATGTTTACCGTGAATTGTGGATATGTATATATATACGAGGGCCGTTCAGAAAGTAACCTCCGGTTGATTTAAAAAAATACACGAAGTTAAATAAAAATATTTTAATATATACATCTTACAACTACATCTTTGCACTATTTTTCTACATAGTCTCCATAGCGATTGAGGCACTTATCGTATCTCTTCACAAGCTTTGAAATTCCTTCTGCATAAAAATCATCCGCTTGTGCCTGGAGCCAGCCTGTGACCGCATCTTTGAGCTCTTCGTCGTCATCAAACCGCTGTGACCCGAGCCATTTCTTCAAATGCATGAAGAGGTGATAATCACTTGGCGCCAGGTCTGGGTTGTAAGGTGGATGGTTGATAACGTCCCACTTGAAGGACTCGGAAAGGGCCATTGTTCTGCGGGCAGAGTGAGGACAGGCGTTATCGTGCAAAAAAACGATACCGGAAGTCAGCATACCACGGCGTTTGTTCTGTATAGCCCGTCGTAACTTTTTTATTGTTTCACAGTACACGTCTTGATTAATGGTCGTACCACGTTCCATGAATTCAACCAACAACACCCCTTTGGCATCCCAAAACACCGTTGCCATCAGTTTTCTGGCAGAAAAATCTTGCGAGGCTTTTCTTGGTTTGGTAGGCGAATTTGAATGTGCCCACATCTTTGATTGTTCTTTTGTCTCAGGGTTCATGTACTTAATCCAGGTTTCGTCACCGGTCACGATTCTGTTTATCAATGGTTCTCCTTCGTCCTCATAACGTGACAGAAAGTCTAATGCAGAGGCCATTCTTTGAGTTTTGTGGTGGTCGGTAAGAATTTTGGGCACCCATCGTGCACAGAACTTACGGTAACCCAACCTTGCTGTCACTATCTCGTACAAGAGAGTCTTAGAAATCTGTGGAAAGCCGGTAGACAACTCTGACACTGAGAAACGTCGATTTTCACGAACTTTTGCATCAACTGTCTGAACGAGTTCGTCAGTCACCAATGATGGTCTACCACTCCTCTCTTCATCATGAACGTTTTCTCGTCCACTTTAGAATAAACGTACCCATTCACGGACAACTCCTTCACTCATAACTCTTGGTCCGTACATGGCACAAAGCTCACAATGAATAGCTGCTGCAGAATATCCTTTGGCTGTAAAAAACCTTATGACAGCACGCACTTCACATTTGGCAGGGTTTTCTATTGCAGCAACGATTTCAAACTGCCACAAAAACTAAACTAGTGCAGGTACGACGTTCACTCGACCACGGCTTGATGCCGACTGACCTGTTGAGTGCGTGAACGCACAGATGGCGTCGCTACTCCCCCCACAACCCGACATGTGACCGATCGGAGGTTACTTTCTGAACCGCCCTCGTATATACATACATACTACACAAAACGTATCCCTGACAATGATATTTTGTTTACATATTAGAATTTCCCATGGTAAACTGGGTTAGAAGCACACAGCTTGATATCAGGAATAGAACTCTTGTCGAACAGTGTAATTTAATTGGATAGATAAAAACATCTAATCACCAATCACATTCTTTCTTGCCCACACGTGTGTGTGTGTGTGTGTGTGTGTGTGTGTGTGTGTGTGTGTTTCTGTTTTTTTTGCTGCTGCTTGGCAAGTAGATTTTTTAATCTATCAAATGAAATTATAAAGAAGAAATAGTACATTTAAAATTAAATACAATATACAATTAGATGCAGCTGGGGTGAAGGACTCATAAAACTGAAGAAGTGAATTGAAACAAAGAATATTATGAAACAGAAAGTTGCTACTCACTATAGAGTAGAGTTTAAATGAAGGATGTCGTGTTGGGCAGCGTGCTTAGCAGCAGGGTATCAACTTGTTTCTTGCCACAGCTTGTAGGTGGCCATTTATGTGGACAGACAGCTTGTTTGTCATCATGCCCACATATAATGCAGCACAATGGTTGCATCTTAGCTTATATAGCACATGACTGGTTTCACAGGTAGCACTGCCTACAATGGGATAGGTGATATTTGTGACCAGACTGGAGAAGGTGGTGGTGGTGGTGGTGGTGGTGGTGGTGGTGGTAGGATGTATGGGACAGGTCCTGCATCTGGGTCTATTACAGAGATATGAGTATGGGTTAAAAGTTCTTCCTAAACACCCAGAATCCTAAAACCCCTCCCCTCATTCAGATTCATTGAAGACATCTTTGTGATCTGGATCGAGAGTGAGGACACCCTATACGCATTCCTCCAGAACCTCAACAGCTTCTCCTCCTTTGTCTCACCAGGACCTTCTCAAGCCAGCAAGCCTAGTTCCTAGGTGTTGATCTCCACTTCAAAGATGACTACATCTCTGCCTCTGTCCATATCCAACCTACTAACTACAATTAATACCTCCATTTTGACAACTGCTACCCAGTCCATACCAAGAAGTCCCTCCCATACAGTCTATCCACATATGCAGTGATGAGGGGCCCCCCTCGAAATATACCGGGGGACTCAATGAAGTGTTCAGACAATAATTATCCTCCAAACCTTGTACAAAAACAAATCTTCTGTGCTTTATCTTTGCAGTTTCCCACGACCCCCAAAGTCTCACCATCTGGCCACAGAGGAGCATTCCCCTTGTAACTCAGTACCACCCAGGACTGGAACAACTGAATTACATCCTCTACCAGTGTTCTGACTAACTATCATTGTGCTCTGAAATCAGAAATGTCCTGCCTACTATCCTCCACACCTGTCCCACAGTGGTATTCCTCCATCCACCAAACCTACACAATACACTCGTCCATCCCAGCACAATCCCTGCTCCCAACCCTTACTTAATGGCTCAGATCACTGTAATAGAACTAAATGCAAGACCTGTCCCATACATCCTTCATTCACCATCTACTCCAGGCTGGTCACAAACAACATATATCCCACCAAAGGCAGGGCTACATGTGAAACCAGTCATCTGATATAGAGGCTGAGCTTCAACCAATGTGCTGATTTCTGCATGGGAATGACAAGCAACAAGCTGTCTGTCTGCATGAATTACCAGTAATAAACTGTGGCCAGGAACTCCCCCTGCAGTATATCCTACGTTCCTGTAACCCTCCTGGCTTCAGCCTTGATTAGTCAGTTTTCTCACCCATTCAGACCCTTCCCTGTCTCCATTCCAGTGCTACATAGCCCTCATATCACCAACACAAGAGGTCTTCTTTACTCCTTTTGTAGAAAGAACTGCAAGGATTTTGCTTTTTTTGTGGGTGGCAATGTCAGTGAAGATATTATTTATCTTTATTACATTATTTGCTAGGTATATACTATTAGACATATATTTTCACCGATAAATTATTCTTGAAGAAAAGTGATGTCTGTGTCTTGCAACTAGTGTGTTCAGCATAGTTATTGGTTTGATCACTTCTTCTATTTTTAAAGCTACATTTTTACATTTATAATAGCTACCACAGCTAAGGCTAAGTATCTATGGCTGGATGACATGTCTGGCATTGCAGTAATAGAGCATACAAACTAACTTTCCTAATTAATGCATGTATCTGTTAGTCAGGACTGTCAAAATCCAGATCGTAGTTGGAGATTAGCCATCACAATTGTACAGACACTGTTTTTCGATGTACTATTTTTCTTCCTCCTTATGAGATAGTGTACTGGAGACAATTGCATTGTTTTCCTTATTTTGTTTTGGCTGTCTTAGTAGTTTCTTCGTATAATTTAAGTGTTTACATTTATTTATGGAGCTGTGTTTTGTTTAATGAGGAGGGTGTTTATGAGGAATCCAGTCAGCAATAATGTTTTTTATGATTTACCATATGACACATGAGAGCTGATTACCTCTGAAATGAAGAGGCTGGGAGTAAATTGTGTAGTAGAAACAACTGAAAAACATAGGAGAAATGTGCACACACATTTGGAGAGAATTTGTGATAAGTATCCGAAGATAATGTACGTACAGTACCACTGTCCCTTTGCTCAAAAAACATTTTCCATCAAGACTTTCACTACAGTCTGTTCCCAGACAAAATTGTTTCTCTTACTGCCTCACCTCTCTACATGGAGTCCAGTAGGGAGCTGCATTTCCCCATCTGTCATCAACTCGTGGTCATCTATCCCACCTGTTGCAGATGATCCATACACAAGGTGAGAAATGGCTTAGGTTGTCATGAACATTAGAACTTCATTGCAACACAGAAGGCACATTATAATGTTGGGCGTGTGAAATGGCTTCCTAGTGCTAAAAACATAACAATAGTCCTGTTATGCTGTAAGGTTGTCACAAATATGAGCTAAGCTGAGCACTGCAAGCTGCACTGGTGTTTTCCTAGATTCCATTGTTGTTGTGCTCAGAGGAATAGTTGGGAATGTTAGAGCAAGGCAATGTAAAGAATGCCCTGATCCACTGAAAGATGTTTGATAATATGAGAACTATTCTTGAAGCTCCAGTTCTGCACTCTGTTTGTAAAAACTGAGAGGCACTGCTGTAGGTATCTAAAGAGTAGGTTGCACTAGTGATGTCAATATTGTGGGCTACATTCTTATTAATATAGTCATGGCACTCAGAAGTAGACAGTGGATGTAATGTCTGGGACTTGGATTGGCTGGTGAGCCATTGTGCAGTGGTCTATGAAGGCTGTGAAGAGCACAGGAATACTGGAAAATTGTCCAGTGTCATGTGGTCCCTATACAGAAACTATGCAATGGGTGTCATGGGCAAGATGAGCTGCTCTGAGTTTGTTTCAGGTTTATTAACATGCTAGCAACAGGCAGCACTCTGTTGAATGTCACAAGACAGCATTGTAAGGTACCAGTCATATGGTACACCACACACTTCCACCTCATTCCTATTATGTCTTCTACTCCATCCTGTTCCCATACCCAACAAATTTCTTCCTGCCTCACCTTTACGAAGAATGCACCTGAGAAACAACCCACATCGTCTGCTACACAGTCTCCTTGCTATGTGTATCCATCTGTAAGTAAAGAAAGGAGGATTACATTGTATGTGTTTGATGTGCAATTTTACTGCATGAACAGCAAAAATGTGGAAAGTGATAACATTTTTGCTATTACCTTATGTGGGGTATCCCTGAGAAAAGTTAATGATAATTTGAAATTCTTGATGAAGTATTCTGCAAGTCGCAAAGTGCTCTCATTGTCAAATACTGGATGAATAGAATGACAGCATATGCTTGCAGTGAGTGAGGCTGCATATACAGTCATACACACAGTTCCTAACCGTTAAACTTGCCACAGTGAGTAAACCCTGTAACATAAAATTGTATGTTTTAATAAGCAGATTACTACAGGATTTTAAATTATAAAATTTGGTTAATAATTATTTGAAATGTTGACAATAAAAGTTTATTTGCCCCTGGCGGTATTCAGATAGCCAGCTTGCACCTCGAATAAAGTTCTGACTTTGTGGATCTCGGTTAGTAATGTTCACTGTTGTACATAATTGACTAGATTAGATGCTCAGTTATTCACTGATCACTAGGCTCTCTAAAAGATTGAAGTAATTGATTCTGTTCTTTATAATGTCATATTGAAACAGTCTTCATTTATCAACTGTTTGTTTGACTTTTGCAGATTAAGTATTTTTTATATTAACACACAATTTCCTCTTTTGTCAATCAGGCCCTGTTGTCGGGGAAGCCCCGCGTCCTATTGCTCAGGTGAGTGAAAGTAGAAGCAGCACCACTGAGACTGACAGAGAGATGGTGAGTTTCACCAGCAGCAAAGGAAGTTTGGCTTTGTGGCATGTAATGAAACCCCCCCCACCCTGTTTCCTGGCCACCTTCCAGGGTGCCAACAAATTTCATCAGCCCATGGTTTTTAGCCCTTCTGTGGGGTGCCCTGCACACCCGATTTTAATTAATTAACACCTTTCTACATATCCTATTCATCTTCACTTCATACTTATTATTTTTTGCACTCCAATCTTTCCTGACTCCACAACTTTTGCAACTTTATTTGCACTGGTAACTGAAGTGTTGTCTCAAGTCTTATATTACAATGTAATTACCTACTGAACAATTACAAAAATATATCAAAGAATACTCGCATACTGGCTAATGGCATCGTAACTTCATATTTTCTCTCCTGATATAATGACGTTGTCACAGTGCTACAGATCTAGGGCAAAGCACTTCACTGAATGAGAATGAGATAGCATGGAATAAAACTCTCAAATCAGCAAGTACAGTGAAGCCTGATGAAGCAACTATTGCTCTCCCACTCTGCAGAAACTCTTCACACATTTGCAGCAGATTTCATGCGCAGGAGAAAAAATTCCTGAAGTGAATAAAAGTTTAAACCCATTATTTGAACTAGAATGTGACTTTACGGCAGCAATCATCATTCATTGATACTATAGACATTGCAAAATATGTAACTTTACCCCAGAGCTAGGTTACAGCACATTTGATATTCATTAAACATGATAATTACCACCTACAATTGTCTAAAATATTTAGTTATTGCAATTATACATCAATCACCTTTGCAAAATGGTAATAGTCACTCTTCTTGCTATTATCATAGCCAGACAAACTTGAAAAAACCCTTTTTAGAATATTATTATGGTCATTAAATTAATTTCTCGTGCACTTCATAGAGAGGTCTTCTTGTCTTTGGGTATCACAAGTTTATCTTGGGTTGCTTAGTAATTCAATAAATCTAACTTCATGTTTGGTAGCTCATCTATCACTGGTTGTCCTGTGTGAAGTAAAAGTAACTGTGTAGCTATGTTCTGTAGCTACGTTAGCTGTTTGGGATTTGCTTCCAGTAATATTCAGGTATGTCTCTGATACATGAAACAGAATCAAATGATCAATCTTTGGATGATCAACCAGATCTTGTACTGACTTCTGTATACAGGTAGCTGTCCCTCCTGCAGTGACCATATGATCAACATGCATGCTGTCTGTCATATGAATCTCAATGTATAGTGTCTGCCACAAGGTGTACAACTCTGAGGACAAGGGCCCATTCCACATTAACTTATGCTGCCATAGACATTGCAGAAGTATCTTAAATGTGATCACAAGGGGACTAATTAATCCAAATGGATCAAAAATGTATGATGTGGCACACAGTACAGCGCATTTTGTGAAGCTGAAGCTGTAGATATTAGGTGCTGGTTTGAAATTGTTCACAGTTTCAAAATGTTGAACAGCTGGATGCTAGAATAAACCTCAAGTTCTAACATCCTCATCATTATCAAGCAGTAAAAGTAGTTGTGTTTTTTGCACCACTGAGGGGATATTTTTGAATAGTTTGTCTGTGTTGCTGTACCATTTCCATAGTGAAGCTCCACCTCTTATCAATATCTTCCTGAGATCTTACTGGAGCTTGATTTCACCTCTTACTGTATTGCATCCTGAGATACAATGGTCGATATTGAAATGATTAGTGAGAATGTTTGCTGCCTCACTCTGCTCACTCTCTTTGTGAGCTCACTGTAACAGATTACTGGCTGCAAGAAAGGGCGCACAAGTCATTCTGTGTGTGATCGCCTTTCATTCGTATTCCCGAGGTGGTGCAGATCTATCACTCCTCCACAATATTCTTTGGAAAGTGCGATCTTCATCTACTACCAGAACTTGTCAATGCATATTCTCCATGTCTACTGTGAAGGCAATGCGATGTATGTGAAAGCATAATGTTATGGATTACAAATAATGTTGAATGGTTGGTCATATCATTGGAAGACTGTTTAGTGACAAATTTGTGTTTGATTTGGCAAGAAAATCAAATGCTGCTCTCTTTTAGTAGTTGAGCTGAAGTGGCGTGTACTATGAAATGCCTTCTGTTATGACTAGTACTGCCGTGTCGTAAACCTTCATACTTCCTCATAAACTCTGTGTAGCTTTCCGCAAGCTTTGATTGTCTTGTTAGTTTCTGCTCAGTCTGAGAGAAGCATTTTGCTGCATTGTGGAAAGAATTGCATAACAAACTTTACTCTTCCTGAAATGGAAGATGAACTATGAACCTATCTGTTGAATCTTTAGTTGTGTGTTCCATGAAGTGCAAGTCACATTGCTGCTCACCTTCCATCATTAAGACATTGATACCACACAACTAGTGTTTGGACAGCTTTAAGGAAAAGAAGTGGAATGTGGACTCACATATTTTTTCATTTGTTGTTTTATGTAATACAATTTATTGCTTAACAACATTCATATTATTACAATTTAAAAGCGTATTAAAACAGTCATGAGCCGCGCAGTAAAAACTTTAGCAGGCTTAATTAATTAGAATCCATATTTTGGCAATTGTACCATTATGAAAAGGGCATGATATTGGAAGTACACAGTTCACAAAACAAGGAAAGGTCACATGAATTGGGCAGGTTCAACAAACAATTTTATCAATCAAATTAATTACGGGGACTGACATTAGATGCATTAACAATTTGCAAGCTTAAGTTACTGTTGCACAGTTGAACAACATTCATCCAAATACATACTCGAGCGACCTTTTCCCCTGCATAATCCATCTCCTGCATCAGACTCCTTCTCCATGTTCCACTAGCTGGAACATCTCCAAAGCTGACTGGGGGCTTTTCACCTCCCTGGTGACCTTCCATGACCAAAATTATCCAGCTGTAATAGTCAGGTCGCATACTTCATGGACGTTATTCTCACTCCTGCTGAATATTCCACCCCTCATACTTCCTCTTCTCCATGTCGAGTCCCAGTCCCTTGGTGGACTACCGCATGCAGCGACGCTATTCGTGCTCAGTGACGTACTTTACGCACCTTCCAGCGCCGTCCTAAGTTGGCAAACTGTATCAGTTATAAACGACTCTGTGCACAATGTTGTTGTGTTATCAGCTTGCTGGGTGGCTTTCACCAGCTCATCCAACAGTTTTACCCCTTCTTCAGTAGTCTGGTTTGGCCTGCGCCAGCTGTCTGGCACCAAGGTCCACTCTCCGATTTTTGGCGTGACTGTGGCGAATGAAGTCCTTGTGGATGCTGAGGATATCTCAAATGCCTTCAGCCACTTTTTCGCAGAGGTTATGAGCTCTGCCCATTTCCACCCTGCCTTCCGCCCCTTAAAAATAAGCAGAGGAGGCACGGCCACCTTCTTTCCAGTCTTTGAATCGTGAAAGTTACAATGCCACCTTCACCATGCGGGAACTCGAAAGTGCACTCGTCCGTACCCGATCCAATACTCCAGGGCCCAATGGTATCCTTATTCAGATGCTGAAGAACCTTTCTTGCTCAGGTAAAGGCTGTCTTCTTCGCTCCTATAATCGCATCTGGACTGAAGGTCATGTTCCCACACACTGGCGTGAAGCAATTGTTTTTCCCATTCCCAAACCAGGAAAGGACAATCACCTTCCTTCCAGTTATCATCCCATCTCCCTTACCAGCTGCGTCTGCAAGTTGATGGAGCACATGGTGAATTCTCAATTGGTTTAGCTCCTTGAATCTTGATACTTTCTTGCCACAGTCCATTGTGACTTTCGTAGGCACCGCTCTGCCGTTGACCACCTAGTTACCTTGTCGACCTTCATTATGAACAACTTTTTGGAGAAGGCTTATGACACCTGTTGGAGGGCGGGAATTCTCCACACCATGTACACTTTGGGCCTTCGCAGTTGCCTCTCTCTTTATTAATGCATTTTTAATGGATCATATGGTCAGGATACGTGTGGGTTCTGTTTTGTCACATGCCTTTCGCCAGTAGAATGGGATGCCCCAGGGCTCCATTTTGAGCGTGGCCCTTTTTGCCATAGCTATCAATTCAATAATGGATTGCCTTCCAGCTGAGGTTTCAGGCTCCCTTTTCGTGGATGACTTTACAATCTACTGCAACGCTCAGAGAACATGTCTCCTGGAGCGCTGTCTTCAGCATTGTCTAAACCGTCTATATTCCTGGAGTGTCACAAACGGTTTCCATTTTTCTGGTGAGAAAATGGTCTGTATGAACTTCTGGAGTTACAAACAGTTTCTTCCACCAGCATTAGATCTCAGTCCCATTGCTCTCCCATTTGTGGAGAGAAACAAATTTTTAGGTCTTACATTTGAAAGGAAACTTTGCTGGTCTCCACATGGGCTTTATTTGGCTGCTCGTTGTATCCATTCCCTAAATGTGCTCCGTGTTCTCAGTGGTACATCATGGGGAGCAGGTTGAATGGTCCTGCTTCGCTTATATCAGTCCATTGTCGGATCAAAGCTAGATTATGCGAGCATTGTCTACTCTTCTGCCCGGCCGTCCATCTTACACCGTCTAAACTCTATCCACCATTGGGGGGTTACGTCTGGTGACTGGAGCATTCTACACCAGCCCTGTTGAGAGTCTGAATGCCGAAGCTGCAGCTTTACCACTAAACTACCAGCACGATATGTTGCGTTGTCGGTACACCTGCCGACTTACGTCAATGCCCAACCACCCATCATATTTCTGCTGCTTTGACGACTCTTTTGATTGCCAATATGGGCTGTATGTCTCTGCCCTGTTACCTCCAGGAGTTCACTTTCGTCACCTGCTTCAGCAACTTGATTTTACCCTCCCTACTACTTCTCGAGTGGGTGAAAGCCCGATGCCACCTTCGCTCCAGGCTCAGGTTCGTGTTCACCTTGAACTCGGGTCGCTCCCAAAGGAGAACATCACGGATTCGATATACCACTTGAGGTTTTTTGAACTTTGTTCGAGGTCCACTAATAACGGCTTTATTTACACAGATGGCTCCAAGACTAATGCTGGCGTCGGATGTGCCTTTGTCATTGGGGATGATACCTTTCAGTATCTGCTCCTTGACCAGTGTTCAAGCCTTACAGCTGAGCTTTCTGCTCTCTATCAGGCTGTTCAGTATATCTTCCGCCATTGTCATTCTGCCTATGCCATCTGCTCTGATTCTTTGAGCGCCATTTAGAGTCACTGGGACTCATATTTGGACCACCCTCTCATGCAATGAATTCAATGGTCCCCTCAGTCGCTAGCTGATACTGGCACCCATGTCCTTTTTGTTGTGGATTCCTGGTCACGTTGTGGTGCCTGGGAATGAAGCTGCTGATACTGCGGCGAAGCTCATATTCTTAGTTTCATTGCATTGACAGACATCTCCAAACAGATCTGCGTCTTTGCGAGTACTCTCTGCTACTGCTCCCTTGAATTTTTCTACGGTATTATTGCACTAACGTTTATGACTGGGCGCTAATGACCTTCGTAGGTGAGTGCCCTAAACACACAAAAAAAAATGGACATGGCAATCCACCTGGTTTTCTTTATTGTTTGCAATTGTGTTCTTTCTGCCTGTACATTCATCCTGTTTGGTTTTAGGTCCCCACTTGAGTTTTGACCTCAACTTCAAAATTTCCTCTTTTTAGTGTGAGCCATTTGGGGAATGACTCCCTCCCTGGCGTCTGCAGTGAGGATTCCGTCTCCCTTCCCCCGGGTAGCCACCTTCTGCCCTGCTAGGTCACCGGCACACATAGCCAGTCTGTGTGATGGGGGTGTTATGTACCCATCGGGCTGAGTCCCCTGACAACACAGGAAGCACTCTCCTGATTCCTGAGTTGTTCACTCCCCATGTATGCCAAGGAGTGGTTGCTTGTACTCTTGGAGCATCACAACTCCTGCCAATGGCCGCTGTGCTAGACAGACCTCGGTTTGGCTATGTAGCACCCTTGGGGAGAGCCGCTAGTCACACTGGCTAGTATTGGGGCAGATGCTTGACGCATGAAACATGTTGTTGTTGTTGTTGTTGTGGTCTTCAGTCCTGAGACTGGTTTGATGCAGCTCTCCATGCTACTCTATCCTGTGCAAGCTTCTTCATCTCCCAGTACCTACTGCAACCTACATCCTTCTGAATCTGCTTAGTGTATTCATCTCTTGGTCTCCCTCTACGATTTTTACCCTCCACGCTGCCCTCAAAAGCTAAATTTGTGATCCCTTGATGCCTCAAAACATGTCCTACCAACCGATCCCTTCTTCTAGTCAAGTTGTGCCACAAACGTCTCTTCTCCCCAATCCTATTCAATACCTCCTCATTAGTTACGTGATCTACCCACCTTATCTTCAGCATTCGTCTGTAGCACCGCATTTCGAAAGCTTCTATTCTCTTCTTGTCCAAACTAGTTATCGTAAATGTTTCACTTCCATACATGGCTACACTCCATACAAATACTTTCAGAAACGACTTCCTGACAAATCTATACTCGATGTTAACAAATTTCTCTTCTTCAGAAACGATTTCCTTGCCATTGCCAGTCTACATTTTATATCCTCTCTACTTCGACCATCATCAGTTATTTTACTCCCTAAATAGCAAAACTCCTTTACTACTTTAAGTGTCTCATTTCCTAATCTAATTCCCTCAGGATCACCCGATTTAATTCGACTACATTCCATTATCCTCGTTTTGCTTTTGTTGATGTTCATCTTATATCCTCCTTTCAAGACACTGTCCATTCCATTCAACTGCTCTTCCAAGTCCTTTGCTGTCTCTGACAGAATTACAATGTCATCGGCAAACCTCAAAGTTTTTACTTCTTCTCCATGAATTTTAATACCTACTCTGAATCTTTCTTTTGTTTCCTTTACTGCTTGCTCAATATACAGATTGAATAACATCGGGGAGAGGCTACAACCCTGTCTCACTCCCTTCCCAACCACTGCTTCCCTTTCATGCCCCTCGACTCTTATAACTGCCATCTGGTTTCTGTACAAATTGTAAACAGCCTTTCGCTCCCTGTATTTTACCCCTACCACCTTCAGAATTTGAAAGAGAGTATTCCAGTTAACGTTGTCAAAAGCTTTCTCTAAGTCTACAAATGCTAGAAACGTAGGTTTGCCTTTTCTTAATCTTTCTTCGAAGATAAGTCGTAAGGTTAGTATTGCCTCACGTGTTCCAACATTTCTACGGAATCCAAACTGATCCTCCCCGAGGTCCGCTTCTACCAGTTTTCCATTCATCTGTAAAGAATTTGCGTTAGTATTTTGCAGCTGTGACTTATTAAACTGATAGTTCGGTAATTTTCACATCTGTCAACACCTGCTTTCTTTGGGATTGGAATTATTATATTCTTCTTGAAGTCTGTGGGTATTTCGCCTGTCTCATACATCTTGCTCAGCAGATGGTAGTGTTTTGTCATGACTGGCTCTCCCAAGGCCATCAGTAGTTCTAATGGAATGTTGTCTACTCCCGGGGCCTTGTTTCGACTCAGGTCTTTCAGTGCTCTGTCAAACTCTTCACGCAGTATCTTATCTCCCATTTAGTCTTCATCTACATCCTCTTCCATTTCCATAATATTGTCCTCAAGTACATCGCCCTTGTATAAACCCTCTATATACTCCTTCCACCTTTCTGCCTTCCCTTCTTTGCTTAGAACTGGGTTGCCATCTGAGCTTTTGATATTCATACAAGTGGTTCTCTTCTGTCCAAAGGTCTCTTTAATTTTCCTGTAGGCTGTATCTATGTTACCCCTAGTGAGACAAGCCTCTACATCCTTACATTTGTACTCTAGCCATCCCTGCTTAGCCATTTTGCACTTCCTGTCGATCTCATTTTTGAGACGTTTTTATTCTTTTTTGCCTGCTTCATTTACTGCATTTTTATATTTTCTCCTTTCATCAATTAAATTCAATATTTCTTCTGTTACCCAAGGATTTCTATTAGCCCTCGTCTTTTTACCTACTTGATCCTCTGCTGCCTTCACTACTTCATCCCTCTGAGCTACCCATTCTTCTTCCACTGTATTTCTTTCCCCCATTCCTGTCAATGGTTCCCTTATGCTCTCCCTGAAACTCTGTACAACCTCTGGTTCTTCCAGTTTATCCAGGTCCCATCTCCTTAAATTCCCACCTTTTTGCAGTTTCTTCAGTTTCAATCTGCAGTTCATAACCAACAGATTGTGGTCAGAATCCACATCTGCCCCTGGAAATGTCTTACAATTTAAAACTTGGTTCCTAAGTCTCTGTCTTGCCATTATGTAATCTATCTGATACCTTTTAGTATCTCCAGGATTCTTCCAGGTATACAACCTTCTTTCATGATTCTTGAACCAAGTGTTAGCTATGATTAAGTTATGCTCTGTGCAAAATTCTACAAGGCGGCTTCCTCTTTCATTTCTTCCCCCCAATCCATATTCACCTACTATGTTTCCTTCTCTCCCTTTTCCTACTGACGAATTCCAGTCACCCATGACTATTAAATTTTCATCTCCCTTCACTACCTGAATAATTTCTTTTATCTCGTCATACATTTCATCAATTTCTTCATCATCTGCAAAGCTAGTTGGCATATAAACTTGTACTACAGTAGTAGGCATGGGCTTTGTGTCTATCTTGGCCACAATAATGCGTTCACTATGCTGTTTGTAGTAGCTAACCCGCACTCCTATTTTTTTCATTCATTATTAAACCTACTGCTGCATTACCCCTATTTGATTTTGAATTTATAACCCTGTAATCACCTGACCAAAAGTCTTGTTCCTCCTGCCTCCGAACTTCACTAATTCCCACTATATCTAACTTTAACCTATCCATTTCCCTTTTTAAATTTTCTAACCTACCTGCCCGATTAAGGAATCTGACATTCCATGCTCCGATCCGTAGAATGCCAGTTTTCTTTCTCCTGATAACGACGTCCTCCTGAGTAGTCCCCGCCCGGAGATCCGAATGGGGGACTATTTTACCTCCGGAATATTTTACCCGAGAGGACGCCATCATCATTTAATCATACAGTAAAGCTGCATGTCCTCGGGAAAAATTACGGCTGTAGTTTCCCCTTGCTTTCAGCCGTTCGCAGTACCAGCACAGCAAGGCCGTTTTGGTTAATGTTACAGTCAATCATCCAGACTGTTGCCCCTGCAACTACTGAAAAGGCTGCTGCCCCTCTTCAGGAGCCACATGTTTGTCTGGCCTCTCAAGAGATACCCCTCCGTTGTGGTTGCACCTATGGTACGGCCATCTGTATCGCTGAGGCACGCAAGCCTCCCCAGCAACGGCAAGGTCCATGGTTCATGGGGGGGCATGAAACATATGGAGCTGCAAAAATCTGGCCGATCTCAAACGGGTGCTTCTTCGAAAGGTGAACAATCATTGAATGCTGCCTCATGTTACCCAGCAACCTCTCCTTTCCTCGCTACACCATGGGAGGAGGGCCAGGCTAGCCATCTTTGGATGAAACACTTACCCCATTACCTCATCTGTATGAGTAGATATGGGAACACATTCACTGCCACAATGCTATTGTTTTTTGTGGAAAATATTCAGGACAAAATTATTGATCAAAGCATTTTCTGCATCCCAATCGGCAGCTCTTTGCACCTGTGATCATCTTGACAATGTGCCAGTGTATTACCCCTCACCAATCTCTGAATATGGTGCGGAGAGTGATTTTTCATTGGGATCTCGCCCTGCAAACTGATGATGAACTGTGGGCTAATCTGGAGAAGTGTGCGTTAATTTTGTTTGGCATGTGCATATGGGCCACAAACACAACTGCTGTGATAGTGGTGCCTTCATTCTAGCTTTTGAGGGGAATACCCTCACAGAGAAGGTCAAGGTTATGTGCTACAATGGTGACGTGAAGCCATATGCCTATCCACCTGTGTGGTGCTTTCGGTGGCTGTGTTTTGGGCATATGTCATCCCGTTGCATGGCAGACACTCTGTTTGCTGACTGTGGACACCCAGTCCATGAGGGAAGCCCCTGTGTTCTGACACCTGTGTGTGACAAATGTACTGAAAGCGGCTCCCCTCACTAGCCAGATTTGCCAGGCATACAAGAGAGAAAGAAAATCCAAGAATACAAGTCTCCAGATCACCTGTCTTATGCTGAGGTTCACCAAAAGAATGTGACACTCCATCTAGTGTCACAATCTTCAGCTTTCCTCTCTGTTACTTCATTTCCTCCACCTACCTCTTCCTTGCCCAGCCCCATCCCCCTATACCCTCTCCCTCCTCTTTCCCTGCTGTTGCCACAACTTCCTCTCTGGATCTGCTCCCTCTCACCAGCCGAAGTAGTACGCCCATTTTTGGCACCTGTCAATGATCGGGCTCTCTCCCAAGACCCCTCTGCCCAGCATCTCTCAGGCTGTAAGACTCCTACAATCAGTCAGTTAGTCTGTGCATCCCAAGGTTACCTGCTCTCTTTCAGTTCTGGATCTTGCAGAAACCTGTACTCCCTCTGTGCTCTACCCTCCTCTGCCTCTGAAATAGGAGGAGGAGGAGGAGGAGGAGGAGAAAATGAACAAGAAGAAAGATAAATCATAAGACAAGGTTCCAAAAGGTTTTGTGTGTGTGTGTGTGTGTGTGTGTGTGTGTGTGTGTGTGTGTGTGTGTGTGTGTGTGTGTGTGTGTGTAAGTGTAAGTAATCTGGATTCTGTCCACACAATCATCCACTGGAATTTTCATGGATACTATCATCACTTACCAGAAATGCAACCTTTTGCCGGAAATGTACTGGCCACAGGGAAGCATCTGGTGGGATCTGCACTTTGGTTCACTTCAACGTCGTAGTGACTGGATCCACTATGTACCAACTTGGAAGCAATAGTGGTTAGAGTGCAAACGTCTCTGGCAATCACCATTTGCAGTGTCCACCTCCCTCCAGTTAGGATAAATCCTTACTTTGCACTGTCTACCTTAATCCAACAATTCCCACAGCTGTTTCTCCTCCTTGGGGACTTATATGCCCACCATCCACTGTTGGAGAGTGACACTTCAATGGGTGGGGGTCTCCTATTTGACCAATTTATTAGGGACCTGAATTTGTGTCTCATCAATGAGGGGTCCCCTACCCTCTCGAATGCTCTTAATGGCACCTTTACCACCATCGATCTCACGATCTCCTCTCTTGCCTTCGTGGCTTCCCTCCATTTGCCAGCCCGTAATGACGTTCATGACAGTGACCACTTTCCAGTGATTCTATCGGTCCCCTGCCACCGCCTGGCAGACAGGACCCCAAGTCGAGTATTCCACAGGGCCAGTTGCCCTCTGTATATGTCTGCTGCGCACTTCTACACCTCCCTGTCGAATTGCATTTGTGCAGTCTTGCGAGGCACCTCTGCCACTATTCTTCACGCTGCTGTCACTGCTGTCCCCCCTACCAACACGTCCCCTCATCGTTGATCAGTACTTTGGAGTGCCAGCGATGTTACAGTCACTGTCCACACCCGCTGACAGGCACTGCATCATTTTAAACGACACCTTTCACAGACGAACTTCTTCAGTTTTAAGTGCATTCGTGCTAAGGCTCACTACCTTATTGAGCAGCATAAAAAAGAATGCTGGGAGCACTGTGTGTGCTCTCTGCGGGCGTATGCCTCTTAATTGCAGGTTCGGTCCGAGCTCCGTAGTGCTCTGGGCTGCAAGTAACAGTCAGTTGTCCAGGACATTAACCTTAAAGGTGGTCTGTGCACTGATCCATTGGACCTCGCAGAAGAACACTTTGTGATGTCATTGACATCATCTTTCTATCCTGCTACCTTTCTCAGACACTAATGCAGTGTTGACCAGACCCCCCACCCTTTGTATGATCACACTGAGTGATATAGTGAACACTTCACTGAATGGGAATTCTTGCAGGCTCTTACCTCTTCACAGGACATCGCAGCTGGCCCAGATTATGTCCACAACCAGATGGTCTAGGATCTTCAACTGCATTAGGTTCACAACTGCTTTTCCGTCACAATGACGAGATAGTATAGTTATCCCTGTCCTTAAGGCCAGGAAGAACCCAACAGCTCTCGACAGCTACCACCAATTAATCTGACAAATGTACTACGTAAACTGCATGAGAAGATGGTTAGCTTCAGATTATGTTGGGTACTCAAATCTCTGGGCCTTTTGTCCTAGTAACACTGTGGCTTCCAAGTGAGATGATCTCCAACTGACCATTTACTTGGGTTGGAAAAAGCCATCTAACCTGCTTTTACTCACTGTCAGCACCTTGTCATGGTCTTCTTTTCTCCTACATAAGGCACACAACATGGCTTGGTCCCATCACACTTTAGTTACCAACCATGACTGGGGCTTCCATGTTCCCCTTCAGATTCTTATCCGTGAGTTTTTCTCTCAGCAGCTCTTTCGGGCTCAAGTTGGCACTGCCCTCAGCACCCCTGGAATTCAGGAGAATGGTATCCCACAGGGTTCTGTGGTAAGTGTCACACTCTTCCTCCTTACTGTCTATGGGCTTGTGACCTCTGTTGGACCTCTGGTTATTCTGGTGTTGTATGTCGATGATTTTTGCATCTGATCCAGCTCCCACTAAGTAGATCTGCTGAGCGCCGGCTCCAAAAATCATCCCATGGGCCTCTGTTGGGCTAACTCCTATGGCTTCCAGTTTTCTCCCTCCATAATGTGGGTTATGCACTTTTATCGTTGACTCACAGTACACCCCATTTCAGAATTTTATTTAGGTGACCAGCTTCTTGATGTTAAAGCACAGTCCTGTTTCTTGGGCGTTATTTTTGGTAACCAGCTGACATGGCTGCCCTACATTTGCCGCCAAAATACTGTATGTATATGGAAACTTAATGCTCTCCACGTCCTGGCCCTTGCATTTTGGGGTGCAGACTGTGTCACACTTCTCTCCATGTTTACTGTGACCTGGTCTTCTCCAGACTACATTGTGGTGGTCAGGTTTAAAGCTCAGCCACGCCTTCCACTTTGAATCTGCTTGACCCATTCATTGTGGGGTTCATCTGGCTATTGGTGCCTTTCTCACTAGTCCCATTGATAGTCTCCTCATAGAGGTGGGGATTCCCCCTCTACACATATGACTGGGCAAACGACTACTTTCTTAATCAGTCATCATTCACCAATTCCCTGACCATCCGATGTACCCTGCACTCTTCGCCAATGACGACTGTCTCCCTCCTGACACGGTCTTGCGTGGGATTGCCGGTTGGCATGCGTATCACTTCCTTATGTTGGGATCCCCATCTCCACTCACTGTAATGCACCTCACATCATTCCTCACATACCCCTCTGACCCATGGATGGTAACAAGACCATGATCACTCCCCCATGGGAAGACCACCCCACTTTTTTGCTTTTTTTTCCCCAAGTTTTCACATTTGATCTAAACTTACATGCCTTTTACTGTGTGTGTTTACTCTTCATTATTTTATTATTTGACTCCCCTGACTAGGTCCATCCACTTTCATTGGACCCTGTTTCTTGTGTGTCTAACTTAGGAATCGTGGGACTGATGACCTCCCCGTTTGGTCCCATAACCCCTCTCAATCAATCAATCAGTCAAGTGAGATCCATCATCTAATGAAATTGGCTTCATCCCCATGCTGCTCCATTGAAGCTCACTGCATTTTCACCCACAGGTGGTTGCTCCTGCATGCTACTTCATCGAATCCATCACAGTTCAGCCCAGATGAACCAAAGTGTTAGTGTCCACAGACAGCAATTTAAATTGTCAATTTATATGAGGACCAGGAATTTAAAGGACTGTATAATTGTTCAGATCCAGTCAGATGGCAATGAATGGCAGTGTGTGTTTGGAAGCACTTACAATTGACAGTTAACACACACACGAATGGAAATACACATATTCACCCTTCAGTGTAAAAGGCGTGTGGGCTGACAGATGCTTGTGTAATCTACAAGCTAAGCTGTGACCACAGTGCCACGTTCTATTGCATGTGACAACCAACAAGCTGTATGTTCGCATGAAAGGAAACAGACAAATTGTGGCCAAGAGATAACTGGACCACCCTGCAGCACTGCACAGCCTTCTATTTCGCAAGTACATGCACAGTCTTTTTTCTGCTCTTCTAATTCTCACATTTTCCTCACCCTTCCCCCCCCCCCCCCCCCCTCCTCACCACTTCCTGGTCCAGCATTCTGACTACACATAATTCCCCTGCCCTGTCCGTACCACATCACTGTATGCACCCACAACCATCACTTCAGTCACCCACATCTACCGTTCTATCACTTTCCCATCCTGTACCAGCTTCAGCTCTCTCTTCACCACCCAGACTGCTTCACCCATCATGTGCAGTTGCTCACAGTCCACCTCGGAGGTCAGAGACAATGGTCATTCACAGGTGAGCTGTTTGTCTGAAGTTCACATGTTTGGTAGTTTTTTTGTTGTGCCTGTGTACGACTTACCTCCACTCTGTGGAAAGTAGCAGTTTACTGATTTCATATTATTATTATTATCATTATTATGTCCTGGATTACTTCATTGTTTAAATATTTACATATGAATGTACTGACGTGTCTTGCTGTTTACAATAATTGTTCATCTGTTTGCATTATGATACGGTAGTAAATGGAGATTCTGTAAAAATATATTTTGGGAAAATGTTGTTTGACTACTGTATCCAATGAAATGTGTAACTTCATCATTCTTAAATTTTTCAGCCAGTGTCTTGTTACATGAACAGAAATGAAATGCCTCCTCTTCCTCTTCAATTTCTTCTCACAAATTTTTATCTACTTCTCATCCTCCATTTGGCTCTCAGTTTGCTCCATTGTTATTGTGGCCGTGTTTATGAATTTTGATACTGCTTCTTTCACTATGTTTAGTTGTTGTTTCAATGTACAAAATAAATTGTAGAGAGACGGCTGTTACAATACTACTAAGAGCTGTCTCCTTTGTATGGGACAAAAATGTGTGCGTAATGTTGTTGAAAATCAATGGTTCACATCTGGATAACCTGTCTTATGCTTAGGGTCACAAAAAGTGAGTCACTCCATCCAGTGTCACTATTTTAGTTTCCATTGATTACAACTTGATTACTGTAAATAATTTATTATTATGAATGAATGTGGCATAAAGAAATTTATTTTCCAGTTTCAAATGAAACCCACTGCTCAATTCTGAAAGTATGAGTGAGACGTGGAAGGTCACAGCTTTTATTGAATCTCTTGCTAGAACACAGTTACTGAATATGCAAAATTATTAGTTGTATGAAGCTAGTGAGTAACTGAATGGGGAAAAGTCAGTCTAGTAAAACCTTAGCGACACTTGCTTCATACATTTGCTGTAATATGAGGACGTTAGATTATTGCTCATGTACAAACTGAAAATGCAACAGTAGTTGAACATGTACATGCTGTAGTTAAAAGTATTTCTCCCATGATTCTGTTCAGAGGAAAGATGTATAAAGACGAAAATCATATCAATTTACCTGATGACACTTGTTTTCAAGTAACAGATAAGACTCAGTGATAGCCGTTATCCTCACAAAACCTACCTCATTGTTAATGGAGGTAAACGACATCTTTGATGCCTCTTATTCTCTCTGCTGCTCAAGGAAACTACAGATTCTAAATTGCTTCTAAAGGAATTAAAAATGTGAATGTTTGCTACTTGACAAGGGTATTTTCAAACAATTTGAATATTCTGGGACATTGCTGACTTAAGTACTGGACAATTGGAAGAGTTAAAACAGTCACAGGTGTGATTTTTGGAAGTGCCTGGCTGAAAGAAATGACACCAGCTGAGCTGACTCTTTCAAAGAAACAGGAATTTTTCCTTCAAAACCTCAAGCAATTCCCAAATCTAGATTTACACCTTCAGGATTTACAGTGCATCCAATTGCCACAAATTTCACCCATGATCCCTCTATCTTATTATCTGATTGAGGACAAAAGTGATTTTGAATTTTTTGTTAGCAAAGAAAGGAATACCAACAAAATGTTACGGTTCACAACAAAGACAAAATATTTCCCAAGCACAGGAACAAAACTTCGCAGCCTAATGAGGTTACCTGCTTGGATAACTGACCAGGACTTAATGGTATGCAAGAGAAAGCAGCAGCAAATTTAAAGATTCATTATGTTCTGAAGATAAAGAACATATATTTGTCTCGATTATGTGGGTTATCTGTAAAATGATAGTTGAATATTTCAATGCCATTTGGAAATTTTCATATGTTTTGCTTGTTTGATTATTTCTGTCTGTAAATGCTTACTGAATTTTGTATTAGATTCAATAAGGGCAACTTCATGAACAACTCTTTGTAATTTACACCAGAAAAACTATGAAGTTCATAAATTACATTTCTTCCCCTTTACAGAGGAATAAATTGATTGTCTAGCATCACAGAAGCATTTCCTTGAATACCGTAACTAAAGATTTGGAATCTACTGGCCTAGAAGTTACTTACTTCATAATGTCAACTGTTGTGAAGTGTAGGCTGACGTTCAAGAGATTAATTATGAAGACTCAATACACAAAGAAGTGGGGTGCAGACATGCTAAGGAATGAGATATGCTTGAAGTTCTTCAAGGCTCTGGATAAAGCAATAAGAAATAGCTCATTTGGCAGAACAGTTGAAGAGGAACATATGTCTCTAAAAAGTACAATCACAGAAGTTTAAAGGAAAACACAGATACAAAGATGGTAACGGTGAAGAAACCATTGGTGACAGAAGAATTACTTCAGTTGATCAATAAAAGAAGGAAGCACAAAACTATTCAGGAAAATTTGGGAAGACAAAAATAAGTTGCTGAGGGATGAAATAAATAGCAACAGGGAAGCTAAGATGAAATAACTGCATGAAAAATGTGAAGAAATCGAAAAAGAAATGATGGTCAGAAGGACTAATTCAGTGTGTAGGAAAGTCAAAACAATGTTTGCTGAAATTAAAAGTGAGGGTGGTAACATTAAGAATGCAATGGGAAGGCCACTGATAAATTCAGGGAAGAGGGTAGATAGGTGGAAAAACTATTTTGAAGGCCTTTATGAAGGGGTAGATTTGCCAGATGTGGTAGAAGAAGCAGGAGTCTAGTTAGAAAAGAAAGAGGATCCAGTAATAGAATCAGAATTTAAAAGAGTTTTGGAAGACTTAAGATGAAATAAGGCACAATGGGTAGATAACATTCCATCAGAATATCTGAAATCATTGGGGGAAGTGGCAACAAAACAATAATTCACGTTGGTGTGTAGAATGTATGCGTCTAGCAAAAAACGTCTGACTTTTGGAGAAACATCATCCATGCAATTCCAAAGACTCAAAGAGTTGAGAAGTGTGAGAATTATCACACAATCAGCTTAACAGGTCATGCATCCAACTTATTGACAAAAATAAGAATGGGTTAGAAAATTGAAGATTTATTAATTGTGATCAGTTTGACTATAGGAAAGGTAAATGCACAAGGGAGGCAATTCTGATGTTCATTATGGAAGCAAGACTAAAGAAAAATGAAGACACATTCATATGATTTGTTGACCTGGAAGATGTGTTCAACGATGTAAAATGGTGCAAAATATTTGAAATTTTGAGGAAATTAGGGGTAAGCTATAGCAAGAGAGTGGTAATAGGATATTTACAAGAGCTGAGAGGGAATAATAAGTGATTAAACCATGAACAAATGGCTTTGATTAAATACAGTGTAAGACAGGTATGTGGTCTTTCACCCCTACTGTTCAATCTGTACAGCATAGCAGCAATGATGAAAATTCAGGAATCTGATTAAAACTGAAGGTAAAAGTATATCAGTGATCAATCTAATGAGTACAGAATATGAATTGAGAGTAAATCTAAGGAAAGATGAAATTAATGAAAAGTAGCAGACATGAAAATAGTGAGAAACTTCAGAGTGAAATTGATGGTCACAAGGTTGATGAAGTTAAGTAATTCTACTACCTAGACAGCAAAACAACCAATAATGAAGCAAAAGGACATCAAAAGGAGACTAGCTCTGGCTGAAAGGTGTTCCCTGGCCAAGAGGAGTCTACTGGTATCAAACATAGCCCTTCATTTGAGGAAGAAAATTCTGAGAAAGTATGTTTGGAGCACAGCCTTGTATGATAGTGAAACATGGGCTGCAGAAGAACCAGAACAAAAGAATCGCATTTGAGATTGTGCTGCAGATGAATGTTGAAAATTATGTGGGCCTGTAAGCTAAGGAATGAGGAGATAGGAAGATAGAATACATCCCATAAATAATTGATACATAGGTTGCAACTGTTACTCTGAGATTAAGATTTTAGATCAGAAGAGGAATTTATGGTGGGCCACATCAGGCCAGTCAGAAAACTGATGACGAAAAAAAAGTCAACAGTTACAGAAAGGATAGATTGATGCTTATCATAAACATGACACATCGCCAAGAGCAAAATGGAGCACCATGCACAGCATGCAGATGAACATAACCTACCAAGTTTCAATGGCTGCTTCACAGCCCAGGCCACCTGGTTTGTCCCCACCTCCACCACCACCACCACCACCACCACCACCACCACCACAAGCATTTCTGAACTGTGAATCTGGGTGCTATCCTTAAAACACATTCACTGCTCCAGAAATCATCCTGACCTCAACCTGTGGTAATCATTTGTCCCTACATCCTTCACCCAAAATTTCACAGCATGCATGATCAGAATCTTTGTGGGTATGCATCTAGTATGTAATTCTGTTGAAATATTGAGTTCAGAGTGTGTTCTGAGGTTCTGTAATGCATGGACGTCAATGAGATAGTGTGGTAGTTTTGTTAAACACTTCTGGTATCCTTTTTGTAGATAGGTATGTCCTGTGCTTCTTTCCAGTCACTGGGCACAGTTAGTTCAAGATATCTACAGTGTAATGTATTACAGTGAAAACAGGATTTGACTGAGGTATAAATTGAATATAGGATATTACAAGGATTTCTTCATGCCCTTAATCCTTGTTCAATGTCACTGATTTTAGCTGTTTCTCAATGAACATGACACTAATATCTACATCACTCATCTTTGCAGTGGCGTGAAAAGGAAACCGGAGCATTTCTTCTGTATTTTCCTTTGTAATGGAAAGATATATGTAGTGAGAATTATTAAAGCACTGTGGAAGGAAGAATAGGATATCTGGTCAGGGCATTTCAGTGCTGTCAACGCAAAATTAAGTAGGGGTAATCCTGGAATAGGTTAAAAAATGAACAATAATAATAATAAGAAGAAGAAAAAGAAGAAATGTTAGTTACCATAAAAAATTGTTGTATCTGGGAACACTGAAAATTTCCAATTTATCTAATGGTGAAATTGAATTTTTACACTACATTTTAAACTGACATTTTGAGGGACAGATGTGATAGTGGACCAGAATTTGTTATGAAATGTAGATTAAAAGTGCAAAATCATACTGAATCTATAAACAGATAGAACATTATCTCTGTAAGGTTAGTTTTTGTTCTACAGAAATATCAGTTCTAACTTTAGAATTTGCCCATCCAAATAGCTTGAAGAAAAGCAAACCCATATTTATATCATTCATAGATTTTGAGGAAGATGAATTAAGAAGTTATTCTTTCCAAGATCTATACATGAATGGAATATGAAAAAATCCCGAACAATTCTTAGAATGGAAACTACACCCTACCATGCACTACACTGCAGACTATGGATGCTTTTGTGGAATATAAGGTTGTGTGATGCTGGACTGGGAACAGGGAAACAGTTAAGTAGGTGCAGGATGCACCAGGAGGTTTATGGGAACATAGGAACCCACCCTGCAATATATCCTATCTCTACAGTTCTAAAAAGCTGATGTTGGTAGGAAGCACATCGGTGGATGCAGTCATTAAGACACAATTTTGGACAGTGCTCTCAACCACTGTGAGGCCCTGTTGTTTTTTCAGGACACTTTGTTGGTGACCATTCATGCAGACAGACAGCTTGTCTGTGGTCTTGCCCAAGTAGAATGCAGCACAGTGTTTGCAGCTTAGATTGTATATCACATGGCTTGTTTCACAGGTAGCCCTGCATTTTATGGGATAGTTGATGCTTCTGACAGGACTGGTGATGGTGGTGGAGGAGGAGGATGTATGGGACATCTTGGTCTGTTATAGGAATATGAGCCATCAGACGAGGGGTTGGGAACAGGGGTTGTGTAGCGATGGACGAAGTTATTGTGTAGTTTTAGTGGGTGGCAGAATACCACTGTGGTAAGTGTAGGAGGGATAGTGGGTAGGACATCTCTCATTTCAGGCCACGTTCATAAATGTTGTTGGAGAATATGATTCAGTTGATCCATTCCTGGGTGGTAGTAACATGGAGAACACTCCTCTGTGGCCAGATGGTGGGGCTAACTGGGGGTGATGGGATGACTGGAGAGATGAGTCCCAGGAGATTTCTCCTGTCACCCATCATCTCCTAAAGTCCCACTGCCGAGCTGCAGAGGAGCATTACCCTCATGACTCATTATGACCCAGGACTGTAGAATCTGAATCATATTCTCTGCTAGGGTTTCAACTACCTCTTTTTGTGGCCTGAAATGAGGAATGACCTACCCACTATCGTTCCCACTCCTCAAACAGTGTCATGCTGCTGTCCACTGAACCTACACAATATATTCATTCATCCCTTTAATACGCCTGCTCATATTCCCTTGTATGTTTTCCCATATCCCTGTAATAGACCATGATGCAAATCCTGGCCCATACATCTACCACCACCACCACCACCACCACCACCACCACCACCACCTAGACCAGACCAATCACAAAATCACCTACCTCATCAAGAGGCAAGGCTACCTATGCGACAAGTCACATGATTTACAAGCTAAGCTGCCACCACTCTGATGCATTCTACATGGGCATGACAACTGAGAAGCTGTATTTCCATACGAATGGCCACTGAGAAACTGTTGCTGAGAGACAGGTAGACCACCCCATTGTCGGTCATGCTGCCTGACACAATGTTCTTCCATGAAATGACTGCTTCACAGCCTGTGCCATCTGCATTATTGATACTAACACCAGCTTTTCTGAACTGCTGAGGAGCAAACTTCCCTACATTGTACCCTACATTGCCTCAACCTTGGTTCATTAGTCATTTTCCTTGAGTTGCCTAACCCCTTCACAGTTCAGAACCAATGATGCTAGCAGCCAACAAAGTGGTTGCAGTAACAGTGTCTGCTGACAGGGCATGATTTAATCATGTATGTTGGAAAAGCCTCTGGTTTATGAGGTGTGAAGAGAGGGTAACCATTGACTTAATGCTGTTGGGAGTGTGGTTGCTTAGAAGCCAGGCGTGCTGATGTTCTACCACTCATATATGTTTGCCTGTTTTGGGTAACACTCTTGATTGATGCTCACATTTCTGGCTAGTGTGTCATTTCAATTGTTTCAGTTCTTCAAAAAGCTTGAATTCTTCCTGTTGGCCACTTGTTATATGCTGGATTGGGCGTCATGTTGTCCCCTAGTTTTTGACTTAATGCATCTGAACCTGCACCTTGAGAATGAGTTGTAAAACTGGTGACAAATGTGTCTTGTGCATCCATTGATCCAGTTGCATCATCTTGGGGAACCAGTTTATGTAATTATGGTCGCTGCAGCAGCTGCTGCAGCAGCAGCAGCAGAAACTGCTGCAGCAACTACAGTAACAACATGCTGAAGTGTTGACCTCCTGCAAATGTTGCAAATTTTGAGAGCAACTGCAGCAACATGTCACTGACACCAGGAACCTTCCTATTTCTGTAACCCATCCTACCTCTTGGTCATTTTGGCATAGTTATGGACAAGTAGAATAGCTGCATGAAGTGGATAAAAAGTTATTGATGCTGTATACAGGGTGTCCCATTTATCTTGACCAGTTCGAGTAACTGTTTGTCCAGATGCAAATTACAAAATGTTTAAAGTAAATGTTCTTTAGCTGTCAGAGGGACATCAATTAGCATGATTGCCTGTGTTGTAGCTTTGTTTTTTACAGAGATATGAACAGCGGAATGACTCTTTTAAATGGCACACTGTATATTTTATTCAGTACTAAATTTTTTCTCCTGAAGACCTATTCAAAAATGTATCACAATTTACCATTCACTGAAACACAAAATTATGTAATTACATAACACAAAACTGATGATATCACTCCCAGTGCTTAGTGGAGATACTCATGGTAATGGAACACATCCACGTGCTGACATTGACAGAGGACAAATGTAAGAATAAGTAAAATTCACACCCGTCATTCCGTCAACCACTGCTGTTGGAGTTTTGCGAGTAGATTGTACACCAACAAAGAGAAGTTAGAAATGCTACTCACCTATGGGGAGTGTAAGTTAGCAGAACAATAATTGCAATACTGTTCTTTTATAAGGGTACATTTAGTATGGTACTTTAATCCTTTTAAATACTGATGTATAGAGTACACATACAGTAAAGGCTATCCTTCATACAGACTGCATTGTCGTAACATTTCTTTTATTGTTGTCATTGTCATTGAAGGTAGGCGAAATGCTACACAGGCAGTGGAACTGTACAGATAGTGATATCCTGATAAGAACCCACCTTCCTGGCGTATATTTTCTCGTTTTGTTGCGATGCTTCAGGAAATGGGAAGATTCGACTCACAACAATGCAATCATCATTGAACTTCCACATAGGAAGCTGCCTAAGTCACTGTTCTCACTTTTATTGCTATGAATTTCCATGTGCGCACATGACAGCTTGAACACAATATTGGTATTCCTAAAACCAGTGTACATCATATTCTTACACATCACAATTTCCATCCTTACCATGCACACCTACGTCAGGAACTACATGGGAATGATTTCCAGAATCATGTACACTTCTGTCAGTGGGCACAGCAGCAAATCATCAACAAACCAAACTCTTTCTCCAATATTCTATTTACCGATGAATGTTCCTTCTCAAAAAAAGGACATGTAAATACAGGGAACATGCATTATTGGTCCAGCATCAACCCCCAATGGCTTAGATAGGGGGAACGTCAGTGTCAATGTAGAGTTAATATCTGGTGTGGGATGCTTGGTACTACAATTATTGGCCCTTATTTCATTAACGGTAGTCTAAATGGAACAGCGTATACCAGCTTCTTGAGATGAATTCTTCCTCCACTTCTGGATGAAGTGCTGCTAAGGACCAGAATGCTTATGTGGTATGAACATGATGGATGTCTAGCACATAATGTCTTCCATCCACATAGTGTTCTGAATCGAAGGTATCTTGCCAGATGGATTGGTCGAGGAGGAACAGTTACTTGGCATGCTAGGTCTCCTGATTTAAATCGTCCTGACATTTTCTTTGGTGATGCATTAAGGATGTTGTCAATGGCTATATTCCAACAACTCCAGAGAATAGCCAGGAACGTATTGAGCTTGCTTGTAATTCTCTTTAGCACAAACACTGGAAGCAGTAAGTAATTCTTCCATTCAATGAGTGTGCCAGTGTATCGGTGTCCAGGGTCACCACTTTGAGCACCTCTGAATGTTCTTCTCCTGAGCAATGGTACAGAAGAGTCAAAGCTTATGTTATGTGTTTACTTGGTTTTCATTTGTTTTCTGACAACTCCAGGAAGTGGAAGAGTTTGTGATCCTGGGCACAAAGTCATTGTTGTGTTACGTAATTAATAACTTTGTGTTTCAATGAATGGTATAATGTGATACATTTTTGAATAGCTCTTTAGGAGAGGAAGTGAATTACTGGATAAAAAATACAGCCATGTAAAAATTATACTGCTGTGGTTCATCTGTAGAGGAGACCGCTTATAAAATGCTAATACAACCTATTCTTGAGTACTGCTCGAGAGTTTGGGATCCCTATCAGGTCAGATTGAGGGAGGACATAGAAGCAATTCAGAGGCAGGCTGCTAGATTTGTTACTGGTAGGTTTGATCATCATGCGAGTGTTACAGAAATGCTTCAGGAACTCGGGTGGGAGTCTCTAGAGGAAATGAGTTGTTTTCTTCATGAATCGCTACTCAGGAAATTTAGAGAACCAGCATTTGAGGCTGACTGTAGTACAATTTTACTGCTGCCATCCTACATTTCGCGGAAAGACCACTAAGATAAGATGAGAGAGATTAGGGCTCGTACAGAGACATATAGCAGTAATTTTTCCCTCATTCTGTTTGGGAGTGGAACAGGGAGAGAAGATGCTGGTTGTGGTACAAGGTACCCTCCACACGCCATATGGTGGATTGTGGAGTGTGTATGTAGATGTAGATCTCCAGGTCGAGGACACCTTCCTGGGTGAGTTTTCTACCATACATTATACAGTGTTGATTTGGGCGTCGAAGAAGACCACACACATCTTTGCATTTGATATCCAGCATGGTAGGCAGTCGGTTCTGGTGGGGCTGCATTGTGGCGTGTTGGTTGTAGCCCCCTGACCACAAAGGGATCACTCTGCTGATGCCTGCACCATTAACTCCACACATATGCCAAGGGGTAGATGCCCATCCCCCTGGGGCACCAGGGCTCCCAGCCATGGCCATCCTGCCAGGTAGCCTTTGCTGCGGCTGTGCGGCACCTGTGGGGGAGCCCCTGGTCGGTGTGGGTGGCATCAGGGCTGGAAACATGTGACGAAGCATACTCCATGTCATGCTGGTAGTGGAACACCAGCAGTCTTTAAGAGATCACGAGTTCAATACAAATCACAGAAGTACAAGCTCAAATCATTACCATCGCTGGCCACACCATGGGAGGAACGTCTGGGTAAGGCTGGAAGCGGACCTTATTTGCCCCAGTACCTTGTATGTTCAAGACCTGATGGGGAATCTTTCATGACGATGAAGCCTCAGTTTTTTGTTGAGCATTTAGAGGACAAGTTTGGGGAGGTGGAGGGCTTGTCCAAAATGAGATCTGTGTCAGTCTTGATTAAATCATCATCCTCTGCCCTGTCACGGGAATAACTCGCCTGTGACAAGCTGGGGGCTGTTTCTGTAACCATCATGCCCCATAATAGCTTAAATATGGTTCAGGGTATCATATTTCACAGAGCCCTTCTTTTGCAGTCCGATGATGAGGTGCACGCCAATTTAGAGCAGTTAGGTGTACATTTCATCCGGCATGTCCACAAGGTTCTGAACGATAATGAGGTTGCCAGCACTGCCTTCATCTTGGAGTGTGAGGGTGATACATTGCCATAGAAGGTCGAGGTGATGATCTACCAGTGTGATGTAAAGCCTTGTATACCTCCACCAATGCAGTGCTTTAAGTGCAGGAAGTTTGGCCATATGTCTTCCCACTGTACTTCCAGTGTCACATGTCGAGATTTTGGACACCAGTCACATCCCAATACTCCATGTGCCCCGCCTCCCATCTGTGTCAAATGTGGAGAGCACCATTTGCCTTACTTGCCTGACTGCAGGATTCTCGAGAAAGAAAGGACTGACTTAAACTGAAGCTACGAGAAAATTTGAATGCCTGCATCCTTTGTGTGTCAGTTCTTACGCTGCTGCTACAACAGTTGTGGCACCATCAGCTCCGCCAACCCATGTCACATCTCAGAGTCAGAAGACTACACCTGCCCCCTTGATGGTACGGGCCATTTCCCTACCTGTTGCTCCTGCACCACCCAACCACCTACTTTGGGAGCAACAGCAACACCCCACGCTCCCCCCCTCCCCCCCCCCCCCCCCCCTCCAGAAACGTCCACCGCCACTTCTAATCTGGAGACTCATAAATCTTCTTTGACTTCTCTCGCTATGAAGGGGTCCCTTGTGTCACTACCTTCTCAGGTATCGTCTGGTGGGAAAGATGACACCTGCCAATGGCTTAAGAGCCCCAAAGCAGCTGGTCATAGGGCTTCACCCTCATCCTCAGTCCCAGAGACTGAGCCAGTGAAGTACTCTGAGCCAGGGAAACTCAAGCAACAGCGAGAGAAATCAAAAAAGAAATTGCCTAAGGCGAAGGAAATTGCAGTGGCACCCACACCACCGCTACCTACAAGTTCTGTGACTGAGGATGGGGTCAGCATTTTGGCATCCACTGAGGACCTAGAGATCGCCAGACACTCAGACACAATGGACATAGACTGTTCAGGCAATAAATCAGTGGTAGCAGGTGACTGAGATGTAAACTGCCTCATTGAATGCTCCATGCCTTCCCAGTCTCATGATGTCATCCTCCTGTGGAATTGCGGCAGTTTTCTCCATCGCCTGGCTGAGGTACAGCAACTGTTAAGCTTTCACCTGCTATCTGTATTGCCCTCCAAGAACTCTGGTTCTCAGAAATGCGGATCCCTGCCCGTCTCAGCTATAAGGGATATTACAGGAACCGTAGCGACTGTAATCGAGGGACAGGTGGAGTTTGCGTTTGTGTCCTAAATTCAGTGTGTATTGAACATGTGCTTCAAATAGCTCTTGAAGCTGTGACTGTCAGAATAAGGATGGTGCAGGAAATAACTTTCTGCAGTGTATATCTTACTCCAGATGGTGCAGTACCCCCGAATGTATTAGCTGGAATGCTTCGTCAACTCCCTAAACCTTTCCTACTTCTGGAGGATTTTAATGCTGATAACCCCTTGTGGAGTGTTACCATGCCTACTGGCCATGGCAGAGATGTTGAAACTTTACTGCCACAATTCGACCTCTGCCTCTTAAATACTGGGGCCGCAACACATTTCAGTGTGGCTCATTGTAGTTACTCGCCCACTCATTTATCAATTTGCAGCCCAGGACTTCTCCCATCTATCCACTGTGTAGTAGCGACCACTTCCCCATCTTCCTGTCACTGCCCCAGCATCAGGCACATGGATGCGTGCCCAGATGGGCTTTGAGCAGAGCGGACTGGGGAACTTTAACCTCTGCTTTCATCGCTGTATCTCCCCTACACCATAACATGGAATTGATGGTTAAGCAGGTGACTAGCACAAATGTTTCTGCAACAGAAAATGTGGTCCCTCACTCTTTAGGGTGCCTGAGGCATAAGGCAGTCCCTTGGAGGTCGACGGAAGTCGCTGAAACAATTAAGAAGCATCAGTGATCTCTACAGCTGCGGAAGTGGCACACTGCCCTGGAGCACCTCACAGCATTTAAATGGCTTTGTGCACATGTTTGCTACCTTATCAAACAATGGAAGAAGGAGTGTTGGGAGAGATATGTCTCCACCATTGTGAGTCACACGGCACCTTCACAAATAGGGGCAGAGATCAAACCTCTTTTCGGGTGACAGGCCCCACCAGCTGTCCCCGATGTTCCTATAAATTGCTAGTTATGTACTGATGCAAGCGTGGTTCGCAGGTTCTGTGCCGAGCAACTATCATTCCAGCTTTTCACACATGCAAACATCAGCTGGAGGGGAACTTCCTCTCATTCACTACAGGCTGTAGTGAATCCTGTAACGCCCAATTTACAGAGTGTGAGCTCCTCAGTGAGTGCCCTTGCGCATTGTCTCAACAGAGCTTCTGGGCCTGATCGCATCCACAGCCAGATGATTAAACATCTCTCATCTGACTAAAAGCTTGTCATCTTCAATGGCCCTGGTGCAATGGCATCTTTCCATCGCATTGGCGGGAGAGCACCATTATTTCGGTCCTCATAGCCAGTAAAAACCCTCTTGATGTGGATAGCTATCGGCCCATCGGCCTCACCAACGTTGTTTGTGAGCTGCTGGAATTTATGGTTTGTCGGCAGTTGGGTTGGGTCCTGGTTGTTTCCTGGAGTCACGTGGCTTGCTGGCTCCATGTCAGGGTGGCTTCTGCCAGTGTCGCTCTAGCACGGATAATCTTGTTTTCATTGAATCTGCCATCTGAACAGCCTTTTCCAGACAGCAACACTTGATTACTGTCCTTATTGACTTCTGTAAAGCATACGACATGACTTGGCAATGTCATATCCTTGCCATGTCTGAGTGCGGTCTCTGGGGATCACTCCCGATTTTTATCCCAAACTTCCTATCGTTCCGTACTTTTGATGTCCAAGTTGGTGACTCCCATAGATCCATCCATATCCAGGAGAATGGAGTCCTGCAGGGCTCTGTATTGAGTGACTCTCTAGTTTTAGTGGTCATTAATGGTCTAGCAGCGGCTGTCAGCCCTCCATCTCACATTCTCGGTATGCGGATGACTTCTGCATTTCATATTGCTGCTCCACTAATGTTATTGCTGAGTGGCGCCTCCAGTGAACCACATAATGCACAGCCATGCGCTCTTGCTAATGGCTTGCAGTTTTCAGCAGCATAGTCATATGTCATGCACTTCTGTCGGTGTCATACCATACATCCAGAACCTGCACTTTACCTTAATGATGATCCACTCACTGTAGTGGAGACATATCAATTCCTAGGACTGGTTATTGGCGCTCGATTGACTTGGCTCCCTCATCTTCATCAGCTTAAGCAGAAGTGCTGGCATCACCTCAATGCCCTCCATTGCCTGAGCAACACAAATTGGGGTACAGATCGCTGTACATGGCTGCAGCTCTGCAGAGTCCTTGTCCAATCCTGAATTCATAATAGGAGAGTGGTTTATGGTTCGACAGTGCCTTCAGCATTGCACTTACGTGGCCTTGTGCACCACTGTAGGGTTTGAATAGCGACGGGATCCCTTAGGACGACTCGGTGACTAGTGCACTGGTGGAGGCTGGTTTCCATCCACTGCAGATCACACGTGCAACTGCTCACCAGTTATGCAGAACACATTAATAATTCCCCTGAGCATCCAAATTACCGTCTCCTATTGCAGTCCATCTCCCGCATCAGTGGCCCAGATCAGGGTTTACGATAGCAGTTCGCATACGGTTTCTTCTCTTTGAACTGGAGTCCTTCCCTTTACCACCTCTACTTGCGGACTGTTCATGTATGCCTCCTTGGTGTATGTCTTGGCCGCAGCTTCGTGTGGACCTTTTGCGTGACCCTAAGTGTTCCATTAACCCCACCACTCTTTGCTGTCACTTACTCTCGATTCTTGTCGTGTTTCGTGGCTGTGAAGTGGTTTTCACTGACGGCGCAGTGGCTGATGGACACGTATGCATTGCATCTGATGATGTAAGACATATTGAGCAGCACTCCTTGCCAGTTGGCTGCAGTGTTTTCACTGCAGGGCTGGTGGCCACATCTCATGCTCTTGAGTACATCCACTCATGCCCTGGCAAGTCAGTTCTCCTGTGTACTGACTCATTGAGCAGTCTACAGGCTATCGTCCAGTGCTACCCTCACCACCCTCTGGTAACATCCATTCAGCAGTCCATCTATGCCTTGGAACAGACCCGCTGTTCGATAGTGTTTGTGTAGACTGCAGTACATGTTGGAATCCTGGGCAACGAACTTGCTGACATGCTGGCAGGCAATGTAGAAACTTCTTCTGGAGATAGGCTTCTCCAAAGCTGAAATACTTTATGCCTTATATCACAGGGTTTTCCGGCATTTTGAGACGGAATGGCATAACAGCATGTACAACAAACTGCATGTCATTAAGGAGACTATAAATGTGTGGAAGTGTTCCATGCAAGCCTCTTGCAGGGAATCGGCTGTCTTCTGCCGGCTCAGCACTGGCCATATGTGGCTAACACATGGTCACCTACACCGTCTCGAGAACCCACCTCAGTGTTGCTGTTGCTCCCAAATGACAGTTGCCCACCTCTTGCTGTACTGCCCACTTTTAGCCCCTCTGTGACAGACTTTTAACTTTTCCAGTACCCTGCCTTTGTTGTTGGGCGAGAATGCCTCCACTGCAGTTTTTGTTTACGTTATATTCGTGAGAGTGTGTTTCATAATTCAGTGTAGGTTTGAGTGCATGTATTTTGTTGGTCTGTGTCCTCCACCCTAGTGCTTTTAGGGTGGAGTTTTTAATGTATTACAGAGTGGCTGGCTTTCCCTTTTTATTCTTGTGGTTGGTCAGCCACTGTAATCTGCTTTCATGTTTTACTGTCTTTTGTTTCTAGTGTATTTCTGTTTCTTTTCTGTACCCTTTTTTTTTCACTTAGTATTCGTTGCCGCCTCTTCACTGTTTTGGCTTTTTCTTTCTTTCTGTTTTGTGTTATATGTTTCGTCCATTTTATCCTCACACTTGGGGCATTATTTTATTAGGACCAAGTGACCGATGACCTTGTAGTTTGGTTCCTTCTCCTGCTTCTAAACCAACCAACCAATCCTTTTTTCCACGAACAATATGAGACTGGAATAGAAGGGAGAACCGATAGAGGTACTCAAAGTACCCTCTGCCACACACCGTCAGGTGGCTTGCCGAGTATGGATGTAGATGTAGATGTAGATCCAACTGACCATCTTTGCTGTCCCCATTAACACTTCCATGATCTGTTTTCCCACAGGCATATCCAACTTCCTTATTGGTCAATGACTTAGCTATCTTAAGCAGTTCTCCATGGACTTGTATCCTTGTGTGGCATCCTTGGTAATGTCTTGATCCTCTACTTGTGCAGGATCAAAAATTGTTTTTGCTTTTCTATTGAAAAAAACAGTTTGTATGAATTTCTAGTGTCACAGTGGGTTTCTTCCACTATCGTTACATCTTCCATTTATACCAATCCCATGTCCATTTGAAACTAGACTATATGGGTTTCATTTATTCATGGTCATAACACAGTCTATTGTTGTGGAGTATGTTGGGCCACTGGCAACCTTTACACTAGTCTGGTTGAGAGCTTCTATGCAGAAGCTGCCTAACTGGAACTGTCCTACGGGCATGATCTTCTCCTCAGTGGATATGATTGCCATTTGTTGTGTTGTGCCCAGCCACCCATCTTGTGCCCTTTATTTTGATGCCTCCTTCAACTGCCAGTACAGGCCACATTTTTCTCGTATTACCTTCCAGAGTTCGCTTTTGGCTACTGCTCCAACAGCTTAGCTTCGTGCAGTCTGCCACATTCCTGTTTGGTGTGAGCCCTTCACCACTTTCGCTTCATGTAGCTGCCTGTGTTTATCTTGGACTTCAAAGTATTTTCCTCGGGAGGCAAATGGATTTGATCTATTGCTGTTAGCTCCTCAACCTTTGCACCCAATTTAGTGGTAGCATA
Organism: Schistocerca americana; assembly: GCF_021461395.2. Taxonomy (NCBI): domain Eukaryota; kingdom Metazoa; phylum Arthropoda; class Insecta; order Orthoptera; family Acrididae; genus Schistocerca; species Schistocerca americana. The sequence continues at coordinate 44,303,211 of NC_060119.1, forward strand.
TTCATGTAGACTGACGACTCGCAGTCCATGGTGTTTGGTGTGCCTTATCGTTGGCACTGACCATTTTTGGTACGATCTTCTTGCAAACTGCTAGATTTTTAAAGCAGAGCTCTTTGTGCTCTTTCGGACCACCTAGCACATCTCACAATATACACCTTTTAATTGTGTCATATGCTCCAATTCTCTCACAAGCCTTCAGATCCTCATTGTGCTGGAAGAGTCCAAGGAAGCTTACAGTTGTTGTTTTTGAGGGAGCCACTATGATTTTCTTGTGGGTTCCTCGTCACATTGTTCTCATGTGTGACAAGACTGCAGTCCTACCTCAACCTGCCAGCTCTTCCATTGATTCAGATGATCTTCTTGTTGCTGTCTGTTGGTAGATGGTGTCACTTTTGCATCACCACTGGTTTTCTCTTTACTGGAACAAGCTCCATTGACTTAACCTCTCCCAATGGTTCGGCTGGCCACCTCTTGGCTCTTTCACTGCAAGATGATCATTTTAACTAGGTTGTTTATTGGGCACTGTCTCTTTAGCCATCACCATTTGTTGAGTGGTGATCTCCCACCACTTTGCGTTGGTCATAATAATAACTTGATGGTTTGCTATTTTCTGATCCGATATCCTTTTCTGAACTGCTTATGTTTAATTGTATGTTTTCCACCTGAGTTACTGGTTATTTTGGCATGCAACGTGCAGATTGTTTATATAAATGATAGCAATTTTGCAAAGGACATTTAATGTTTGTTTAGGGATCTCTGCTGCCACTACGGCATATTTTATTGATGTTTCTTCAAGTAGTAGTTCTTGATTTTAGCTCTTTCCTTCTGTTGATTGAGCTTAACATACAGTTGCTCTTAACATCTTTCGCATAAAGGTGTTCTAAGGTTATGACATGGGTGCTTATGAACACAGTCAGGTCTGTGCCTTAACGCAAACAAGGTAGGTACGGAAGTAAGTACTAGCTTCCGGCAAGGAAGATGTGTTATGATCCTCATTACATTATATGGTGATGACCAGACAATCAATATTAATAGATCTTCAGTCTTTTCACAAATGACAGTTGTCTGTTATGAAGTACTGCATAAACACATAAAGTGTTGATAAGTTTTTGAACCGATGCAATGATTGGCAAATTGCTTCAAATATGATATATTATAATATTATGTAACTTTTGTAAATTTGCTTATTTGTTGTTATAGAACCTAAACAGAACAAATTTATTTCAGGAAGAAGAAATAACACTGGTTGACTGGTTCCCTGTATTGGAGGCAGGCAACCTCCACTTCGAAGGACGCAGGTATAGCTGAAGCAATGTTACACCTGATTATGACCATTCTTCATTTATCACTTTTTTAAAATTAACTTTTCTCGTTACATACAAATGTGTATTTACAAACGCTTGCTGTTTTTCTTCTTCCCTCCAGCCCATTTTGCTTATTAGCTGCACTGTTAAGGAAGATCACAAGAAACTGTGATGTTCTGCAGACCAAAGTACAATTGACTTGATAACAATCTTAATCACAGCCTTAATCTCTCTTCAAAAGGAGCCTCACAGGATGCTATGGTTGCATAATGAAGAGAGATGCCAGCAGTTAAAATAATAATTTGGGTATTGGAATGAAAATGTTTGAATAATTAGTTACAGATTTTCAGGGTGGAAAGGAAAAGTAAAAATATTTCTAATTTTCCTGAGCATTGTGACTTTTTGAAAACTTCTTTTCATCAAGGGGAAGTTTCTGTTGATCTGGAATTCCACTGTACCCTCTAATCTGTTTGCATTTAAACCAATAATAAAAATAGAAGTCTGATTTTACAGATTTTGTAATATTATAGGTTTTACAATAACTGGCACTACTCAACTTCAAAAGTCAACAATCACTGGTTCATCACTGAAACAGAACAAATGGACCTGATGATGGCCATGCAAGTGCTCTCTTGCAACTGGAACTTTTCAAATCTACATTGTTTATGTGCAATACCATTGCCTATTAATACAGTGCATAAATATAACACTCTTTCCATTTTGGAGGCTAACACAATAGTCACTGCATTACTGAAGAACATGTTTTTCTAGCAGAAGCATTTTTTTATCAACACACACAGACATATATGGTATAATTCAGTACAAGCACATGAGCTATGTCTTTGTAAAATGATCAGTTTTAAACTCCTTTTTTATCTAAAGATCTAGATTACAAAATGCAGAATCAGCTTGAAAAATCAATAATCAGGAAAAAAAAGGTCACAATTACATGTTGGTTCAGGTTCAATTCACTGAACTGATATAATGGATATATAATCCACCATTTGTCTCCATATCATAGCAAACAATGATGTAAAAATTTAACTGCATTAGAGGCACTTGAACAACATAGTTCCTAAACAAACTACCACCTAGCTTTCTGTATTATATTTTGCTCACTCTTATGATTTTTCGCCCCTGTGGGTCTGGGGATTGGAATAGGCCAGAGGTATTCCTGCCTTTATGTGATGGTCCCCTGTAAGATCTGACCTCCAATCTTCAAAATTTTCCTGAAGAGTGAGCCAACTTGGGAAGGGCGCCTTACAAAGTGCATGGTGTCCATTGTGCATTGACATCTTTAGCCCACTTTCTTGTCGTTGCATTGCAGTCATGCCCATTCTCCATCCCCTGGGCAAGGACACTATTCACTATGCAGTGTCGATTTCTGCATCGACAATGACCATGGACTTCTTTGCACCTGATATCCAACATGGTAGCCAATATGTTGTGCTGTGGTTGCCATGTACCCTGTTGGTAGTAGCCCCCTGACCACACAGGGATCACTCTGCTGATGCCTGCACCGTTAACTCCTCATGTAATCCAAGGAGTAGATGTCCATCCCCGTGGGGCATCGGGACTGTCCATCCTGTCAGGTGGCTTTTGCTGAGGGTGGGTGGTGGCTGTGGGTAGGGCCCCTGTCGGAGTGGGTGGCATCATGGCAGATGACACGCGATGAAGTGTAGTCCATCGTCTATTGCTGGTGGTGAAACACCAGCAGCCTCTAAGCGATCACTAGCTCAATTCAACGCACAGAAGTATGACAGAAAATTGTTCACCTCACTGGCCACACCATGGGAGGAATGTCAGGCTAAGGAAGGCAGAAGATCTTATTTGCCCCAGTACCTTGTATGTTTGAGAGCTGGTGGGAACCTTTCACGACGATGAAGCCTCAGTTTATTGTTGAGCATTTAGAGGACAAGTTCGGGGAGGTGGAGGGCTTGTCCAAAATGAGACCTGGGTCAGTCTTGATTAAAACATCATCCTCATGGGAATTACTCGCTTGTGACAAGCTGCGGGATATATCTGTAAATGTCACACCCAATAAGAGCTTAAATATGGTCCAGGGTATCATATTTCACAGAGACCTTCTTTTGCAGTCCGTCGATGAGCTGCGCGCCAATTTAGAGTGGTGAGTGTACATTTCATCCGGTGTGTCCACCGGGGTCTGAAGGATAATCAGGTTGCCAGTGGTGCCTTCATCTTGGCCTTTGATGGTAATACATTACCCGAGAAGGTGAAGGTGATGGTCTACAGGTGTGATGTAAACACTATATCCCTCCCCCAGTGTGGTGCTTTAAGTACTGGAAGATTGCCCATATGTCTTCCTGCGCCACATGCCAAGATTCCAGAAGTACATCACGTCCCAATACTCCATGCCCCCATTTCCCATCTGCATCAACTGTGGAGAGCACCATTTGCCTAGCTCACCTGACTGCTGGATTCTCCAGACAGAAAGGAAAATCGTGGAGTACAAGGCCCTGAACAGACTAACCATCATCTGAGGCTAAGATACAAATCGAGCACCTGCATTCTGTGTGTATGACAACATCTTACACTGCCGTTACAGTAGTTTTGGCACCATCAGCTCCGCAAACCCAGGTCATCTCTTAGAGCTGGAAGACTACACCTGCCCCCTTGATGGTAGGGGTCATTGCCCTCACTGTTGCTCATGTGCGAACTACTTAAGGACCAATACCTCCCCCCTCCCTCCCCAGCCATCGGCGACATATGTCCCTACTTCTAATCCAGAGAAGCGTAAGTCTTCTTTGGCTTCTAGCACTAGGAAGGGGTCCCTTGTGTTACTCCCTTCCGAGGTTTCTTCTAGTGGGAAAGATGACACCTGCAAGTCGCTGAAGATCCCAAAAGCAGCTGGTAGTACGGCTTCACGCTCATCCTCAGTCCCAGAGACTGAGCCAGTGAAGTCTTCCCAGCCAGGGAAACCCAAGGAGCAGCGAGAGAAATCCAAAAAGAAAATGCCTAAGACCAAGGAAATGGCAGGGGCACCAACACAACTGCTACCTACAAGCTCTGCAGCTGATGATGAAGTGGAGATTTTGACGTCCGCTGAGGCCCTTGATCTCACCAGGCCCACAGACACAAAGGATATAGACTAATCAGGCAATGAATCTGTGGCAGCATTGAATGTTCCATGCCTTCGCAGTCTCACAATGTCATCCTCCGGTGGAATTGCGGTGTTTTTTTCCAATGCCTGGCTTAGCTACAACTACTGTTAAGCTTTACACCTGCTATATACATTGCCCCCCAGGAAACCAGGTTCCCAGCAATGCGGATTCATGCCCTCCATGGTTATAAGGGATATTACAGGAACTGTAGCAACTATAATAGAGAGTTAGGTGGAGTTTGCGTATGTTTCCTAAATTCGGTGTGTATTGAATATGTGCTTCAAATAGCTCTTGAAGATGTGGCTGTCAGAATAAGGACGGCGCAGGAAATAACTTTCTGCAGTGTAAATCTTACTCCAGATTGCGCAGTACCCCTGAAAGTATTAGCTGGAATGCTTGATCAACTCCCTAAACCTTTCCTACTTCTGGAGGATTTTAATGCCCATAACCTCTTGTGGAGTGGTACCATGCCTACTGGCCATGGCAGAGATGTTGAAACTTTACTGCTGCAATTCGACCTCTGCCTCTTAAATACTGCGGCTGCTACACATTTCAGTGTGGCTTGTGGTAGTTACTCGGCCATTGATTTATCAATTTGCAGCGCAGGACTTCACCCATCTATCCACTGGAGAGCACATCATGACCTGTGTAGTAGCGACCACTTCCCCATCTTCCTGTCACTGCCCCAGCGTCAGGCACATTGATGCATGCCCAGATAGGCTTTGAGCAGAGCAGACTGGGGAACTTTAACCTCTGCTGTCATTGCTTTATCTCCCCCACACCGTAACATGGAACTGATGGTTAAGCAGGTGACTAGCATAAATGTTTCTGCGGCAGCAATGTTTCCCTTGGAGGTCGACGGAAGTCACTGAAACAATTAAGAAGCTTCAGTGATCTCTACAGCTGTGGAAGTGGCACACTTTCCTGGAGCACCTCATAGCCTTTAAATGGCTCTGTGCCCGTGTTCGCTGCCTTATCAAACAAAGGAAGAAGGAGTGTTGGGAGTGATTCGTCTCCACTGTTGGGTGCCACACGTCACCTTCCCAAGTCAGGTTAAAGATCAAACGTCTTTTCAGGTACCAGGCCCTAACAGCTATCCCTGTGGTTACCATAAATGGCGAGTTATGTACCAACGCAAATGCGATTTCCAAACACTTTCGTGATCACTTTGCTCGGGATTGTCAATCGGAAAATTTCCCGCCAGCCTTTTGCGCACTCAATCATCAGCTGGAAGGGAACGTCCTCTCGTGCACTAAACGCTGCAGTGAATCTGATAACGCTCCATTTACAGAGTGGGAGCTCCCCAGTGCCCTTGCACATATCCCCGACATGGCTCCTAGGCCTGATCGCATCCACAGCCAGATGATTAAACATTTATCATCCAACCACAAACAACAAATCCTTGTAATCTTCAACCGTATGTGGTGTGACGGCATCTTTCCACCACAATGGCAGGAGAGTGCCATCATTCTAGTGCTCAAACCCTGTAAAAACCAGCTTAATGTGGATAGCCACCAACGTTCTTTGTAAGCTGCTGGAGCGTACGGTATGTCAGCAGTTGGGTTGGGTACTGGAATCACGTGGCTTGCTGGCTCCATGTCAGTGTGGCTTCCGCCATGTTCGCTCTACCACTGATAATCTCGTGTCCATCGAGTCTGCCATCTGAACAACCTTTTCCAGATGGAAACTTCTGCTTACTGTCTTTTTTGACTGACGTAAAGCTTATGATATGACTTGGTGACCTCATATCCTTGCCACATTGAATGAGTGGTATCTCTGGGGACCACTCTCAATTTTTATCCCACGCTTCCTTTCGCTCCGTACTTTCCATGTCCAAGTTGGTGACTCCCATTGTTTCACCCATATCCAGGAGAATTGAGTTCCACAGGGCTCTGTATTGAGTGTCTCTATTTTTAGTGCCCATTTATGATCTAGCAGCGGCTGTGGGAACCTCCGTCTAACCTTCTCTGTATGCAGATGACTTGTGCATTTCGTATTCCTGCTCCAGTACTGTTGCTGCTGAGTGGCACCTCCAGTTAGCCATCTACAAGGCGCCGTCATGGGCTCTATCACATGACTTCCAGTTTTCAGCTGCAAAGTTGTCTCTCGTGCAGTTCTGTCAGCATAGTACCATTCATCCGGAACCCACACTTTAGCTTAATGATGATCCACTCACCTTAGTGGAGACATATCAATTCCTAGGGCTGGTTTTCGACACTCGATTGACTTGGCTCCCTCATCTTCGTCAGCATAACCAGAAGTGCTGGCAGCACCTCAGTGCTCTCCGTTGCCTGAGCAACACCAATTGGGTTGCAGATCGCTGTACACTGCTGCAGCTCTACAGAGCCCTTTTCCCATCCCGAATTGACTATGGGAGTGTGGTTTATGGTTTGGTAGTGCCTTCAGCATTGCATTTACTCAACCCTGTGCACCACTGTGGGGTTTGATTAGTGACAGGGGCTTTTAGGACGGGTCTGGTGACCGGCGTACTGGTGGAGGCTGATTTCCCTCCACTGCAGATCAGACGTGTGAAACTGCTCGATGTAGCACAGATTCATTGTTTCTCCTGACAATCCAAATAACCATCTTCTTTTCCCACCGGTGGCATTCCATCTCCTGCATCGGCGGCCCATGTTAGGGCTAACAATAGCAGTTCGCGTGCAGTCCCTTCTCTCCGAACTGGAGTCCTTCCCTTTACCACCTCTACTTGCAGTCTGTTCACATATGCCTCCATGGTGTACACCTGGCCGCAGCTTCGTGTAGCCCTTTTGCATGGCCCTAAGGACTCCGTTAACCCTGCCACTCTCCGCAGTTACATCTCCTCGATTCTTGATGTGTTCCGGGCCTCTGAAGTGTTTCACACCGACGGCTCAATGGCTGATGGTCATGTAGGCTTTGCATATGTTCATGGAGGACATGTTGAGCAGCATTCCTTGCCAGTTTGCTTTAGTGATTTCACTGCAGAGCTGGCGGCCATATCTCGTGCTCTTGAGCATTTCCGCTCATGCCCTGGCGAGTAATTTCTCCTGTGTACTGACTCATTGAGCAGCCTACAAGCTATCGACCAGTGCTACCTTCACCACCCTCTGGTAGCGTCCATTCGGGACTCCATCTATGTCCTGGAACAGTCCCGCCATTCCATGGTGTTAATGTGGACCCCTGGACACGTTGGGATCCCTGGCAATGTCAATGCCAAGAGGCTGGACAAACAGGCAATGCAGAAACCACTTCTGGGGATAGGCACCTCTGAAGCTGACCTGCGTTATTTCTTACACCACAGTGTTTTCCTCCTTTGGGAGATGGAATGGCATAACAGCATGCGAAACAAACTGCATGTCATTAAGGAGACTATGAATGTGTGGAAGTTTTTCATCCAGGCCTCTCACAGGGAAGCAGTTGTCCTCTGCCAGCTCCGTATTGGCCATACGTGGCAAAGGCATGGTTAATTACCCCATCGTGAAGACCCACCTCAGTGTCACTGTGGCTCCCAAGTGATAGTTGTCCACCTATTAGTGGGCTGCCCACTTTTAGCCCCTCTGTGGCAGACTTTTAACTTTCCCAGCACCCTGCCTTTGGTGTTGGGCGACAACGCCTCCACAGCAGCTTTAGTTTTATGTTTTATCCATGATAGTGTGTTTTATACTTGTCTGTAGGTTTCAGCACATGTCCTTTGTCGCTCCGTGTCCTCCACCCTAGTGCTTTTAGGGTGCTTCATGCTGAGTGGCTATTAGGAATGGTGTCCACAGGTTGTGGTGGTGGAGTGCGGTGGTAAGAAAGGGGGGGGGGGGGGATGATACTGTTTAGTATACCATGATGCAGTGCAGTGACAGTGTGGTGTAGAATGGAGCATCAAGGCTGGTCTTTTCTAATTGAGATTTGTGGCTATGAGATTTAGCCAGGACATTTCCAGCAGATAGAAACATGTACATAACATCACATGCAGTTGGAATGTGTTTCCTTGATAGCAGTGACCTCTGTTACCTGGTGTCAGCACTGCACAGACATTTTGCTGGCGCCCCCTGGTGGAACATGTAACTACTTGCGTATCAACAAACTGTTTGTATACTGTATCGTGTTCATAACATTGATGCCCTTGTGGTATTCGTAAGTACATAATGGTGGACACACATCTGTGGGCCAGGGGGGGGCACACCCTCAGGGTGAAATAATTGTGTTTTGAAGCGTAACATTCAGCTTGCAGTTGATATGCAATTATCATAAGGAAGGTGATGAAAAATACGATTCAAAATATTAAAAATTTTCCAGTTTCGAACCACCCAAAAATCTATACAAATGACTGAAGAGGATATAGTTACACAATTCTAAATAAATAGAATCTAATGTGTGGTTTACAACAAAATAGTAATTTCATATTTTATTTATCAAGGATACAGACGGTTTAATGCATTCTAAAATGAAACACATTTTAAAACTGTAGCAACGCCTATGCAAGAATTAAGTGTCATTGAATAGCATTATAAACTATTATTTGTGGCCAAAAGTGTAAAAAAAAAAATCCCTCAGGTTGAGCACTTCCATGTAATGTGTTTTTCATGTGATTCAATGATTTAACTCCACTAGTGGTGATCCTTATATAAATGAGTAGTATTACACATATTTAGTGAAATATTGTCAGGTACCTGTTTTTCATTGGATGTGAAGGATTGAGCCAACTTTCAAAACAGATTTGAGTATGTCTAGTAATCAATACATGGTTATAAGATAATTGGATAGAAGATAAAGAGAAGTAAAAAGCAAATAGTTTCTTCTGGAACAGACTTTCAAAAAGGGGTCTATCCTCTATAAAGTCTCCTTGGAATGGTGTTTCATTCACAGCGGTGTTGCACAGCATATTAACAGTGATTGTGAAAATATGCTAACTGGAAGAGACTTGCGGTATGTATCACACTTTGTCAAGGACATTTTATTTGAAACCTGACAGTGAATTACATGCCACATATGGGCAGATTCTTTCTGGTTTTGAAACTCCACTGGGACACAATTTTTGTAGAGCTCAACAGGCCTCTGGTGACTTTAGTATTTTGCTGCTGTAATTTCCATAGTGGTTTGGCTGCTTCCATTATTAAAAAGAGTTTATTGAGTTCAATGAGCAATGATTTATGGACTTTTCTAGGGTGGTATAGTTATGTAAAGACTGGCCAGAACTGTGGAAAGATCTAGTCTCTTCATTTAACCATTTAGGAATCGTCACACACAAAAATCCTTAAGTGTGAAACTGTGATATGCGAGTCACTGCTAAAAGTAGTAGTGTATTGTTAGAGGTGGATATTCATTTAAGATAAGAAGTAAGGGAAGGAGAAAGGAATGAAAGAAGATAAGGGTTGAATATCCTGAGCCATTTGAAATTGAACTCTATCTTGGAATGAGAGAGGACGGGTAAGAAAGTCAGGGTTGTACTTGCCTAGAGTGATTTAGGGGAAGTTATAGAATACCTATGTCTGGATAGCTAGGGAGAGAGAGAACTGCTGTCATCTTGACTGAGTGTCTAGTCTAGTATGTTGATCACAGCACTGTATTACTGAGGTTGCAGGTACTTTGCTGATTGTATATTCTTACTGACATTGGTATTTGTATTCCTAGATATGAAAACATGTCTACAAGTAGATAATGATGTTTGCACGGCATTTCCAAATTCCTGTTTAATGCTTGTCTTCACAATGTTGTAATGTTACCTGAATGGCAGTTTGTGTGTTTTTTCTGCTACTCAAAAATTTTTTCTTTGTAAATGTAGTTATTGGTGTAATATACTCACCTCTTCAGTAAGACGTGTAATGATTATGGATCAGTTTGTGAGTTTTGTCACAAGTAATGATAAAGTACTTGATGATGCTCTCCCACGCAGCTGTGGGTTGAATTGGATAGGTTGATGAAGGAAAACATGATGAAAACTGGGAAAGGGTAAGAAGTAACAAGTAAAAGGAAATAAATACAGAAATCACAAAATGGTAGTTCAGGTTAACAAACAGTTTGGCTTGTTGCCTGAAATAAGTGGGTATGTGCCACAATGAACTTTGTTAAAATGAGATGCAGCAGACTCATTGGAATATCATTAGTGTTAGTCATAAACATTAACAAATAGAAAGGAAAGATTCTTACTGCTTGATAAAAGCCATGGAAGACATGATAAATATACAGTAGAGAAAAAAGTTAGGTGTAGAGTCCCATGTTTGTAATCATCATGAAACAGTCACACACAACCAGGTTTGTTGCCTTTGACTGTAGGTTAGACCAATATCTATGATGAATCTCTTTCTCCAATTATTAAATGAAGTTCCTTATAATTCTACTGGATGTAAGATGGATCAATCAGTGTAATCATAAATACATCCAGTGAGGTTGCTAGGCACAGCTGAGGAAGGCATGGATTGATAAATATGTATGTCAACATGATTTCAAGTGGCCTGAAAGCAACAGCAGATGAAAGTGCTGCAAAGGACCATCTCATCCGCACTCATATGAATTTGCTGAGTTGTGTTATGTAGTCTCTGGAGGACATATTTATGGTGACCTTAGAAAAACATATAGCTATTCATGAACACTGATTTGGACTTCTTTTCTCCGAGCCATTTGTGTTTGGCTTGCATGTGGACATGTCTGTTTTCCTAATGTGGGGCAGTCTTAGTCCTCTGTTGAACTGCATGTTGTGTGTACTTTGAGTACACTCTTAGCATTTGTGTGCACAGAATGTATGTTCCGTATTAGAGGATTCTTAGCCTGACAAAGTTAGTGTTCCAGTGTTGGAGATACTGGTAAATCTTGAGAGTGCCCTTATCCTCAGCATCACATGACAAAATTAGAGTACTTTCTATTAACCTTGTTTCACGTTTGTTGACTTTCATCTTTTACCCTCCTTTCAAGATTGTCCATCCCATTCAACTTCACTTTCAGTCCCTCACTGTCTCTGACAGAATTATATCACCATTATTTCTAATCCTGAAATAGAATTCCTACTCCAAATATCTGTGGGGTTTCCTTAACTGCTTGGTCAACATAAAGGCTCATTGTGCATAGGCTGCAAGTCATCAAGGATGGACAGGATGATGCAAGATGACTTGGACGTAATTTCTAATTGGTGCGATGAATGGCAGTTGATTCTAAAAATGTGAGTCACTGCAGATGACTAGGAAAAACAAACCTGTAATGTTTGGAAACAGCATTAGTAGTGTCCTGCTTGACACAGTCATATCACTTAAATATCTGAGCATAATGTTGGAAAGCAACATGAAATGAAAGAAACATGTGAGGATTGAGATAAGGAAGTCAAATGTTTGAGCTTATTATGAGAAGGAAAGTTGCCTCTCACCATATGGCAGACATGCAGACACACAGATAGGCAGAACAAAAAGACTATCACAATTAAAGTTTTCGGCCATTAAGGTCTTTGTCAACACTAGACACACACACGTGTAGCGAAACAGGAGAGAAATGAAACGACTGGGTGTCGTGGTGGATTGACAGCTGTGTAGTTCTGGAATGGGAATATGGAAGGGATAGATGGATAAGGACTGTGACTAATGAAGTGTGGCGCAAGTAGTGTTGTGGGAACATAGGATGTATTGCGGTACAGAAAAGCTGGTGTTGGGGGGAGAGATCCCATCCCCACACCCACCCTGTTTCCCACTTTTCATAGTGGTTCTTCCATCAAAGATCAAAACAGGTTATGAAGTTATCACAGTCAGAACATAAATTCCAAACCCGATGTGATGCTACCAGTGTCCCAGCCAAATGTGCAACCTGTGGTAGGGATGCTCATGAGGATGATTGATAGCCTCCTCCCTGCTGCATCAGCTGCAATGTTGACCCTGCTGCTGTCTCCTGCATTTGTACCATGTATCTCAATGAGTAGGCTGTCCAGGAGATCCAGGTGAAGGAGAAAGGGCCTTACCCGGTCACTTGTAAGTTGTTGACTAGTCGGAAACCCCGTGTTCTACTTCCTGGTATCTACAGTACTGTTGTTGCGACATTTCACTCCATGAAGGACATGACCAAGCAGACATGCAACCTCAAAATTTACTACTGTGAAAGCACCCAGCTTCATGGTAGTTCTCCCTCTCTGGCTGTGCAAAACACCGCCAGACAATCTCCTCATGGGGCATAGTTACCAGCTACACAACCAGCAGGCCAGAAAGGACAGAAGGAATACTGCTGCAAAGACTTCCTACAACTCCCCAGCCAACCAACTCGAACCTTCATCTCCTAACTGAAAAGGTTAGAAGAAGTCAAACAAAGGCAAATGAGTTTTCTCCTTAAGTTGTCACCATGTGATATCCTCCCACAGCCAACCTCTGTGTTGCCAGTGCACAACACCAAGCATTATTCTGCCCTGGAGTCCACAGGCAGACAGTAGAAAAATGCTGATGGTTCTGTAGATGTCAAGGAGCAGGATGATCCTGCGTCTGTGCCCTGTAGTCTTCAAAGAATAGGGCTCAGCAGCCACTGATGTGGCATCCTGTTCATTTTTTTCCTTGTCATGAATCTCCTCCAATAGAATGTTGTGGTTTTCAATCTAACAGAATTTACAGCGAGCACCCACTTATCTGCCTTCAGGAAACAAAATTGCATCTTTATGACTGATTGGTTTGAGCTCTCATATTTATTCCCTATTTGTTTTAATGCCCCCTCCCCTCCCCTTCCCCTCCCCTTCCCCCTTCCCCCTCCCCTCCCCTCCCCTTAACCCGCCCCCCCTCCCCTCCCCTCCCCTTAACCCGCCCCCTCCCCTCCCCTTAACCCACCCCCCTCCCCTCCCCACCCTTAACCCGCCCCCACCCTCCCCCCCGCCCCCTCCCCTCCCCTTAAACCGCCCCCTCCCCTCCCCCCGCCCCCTCCCCTCCCCCCGCCCCCTCCCCTCCCCTCGCCCCGCCCCCTCCCCTCCCCCTCCCCTCCCCTCCGCCCCGCCCCCCCCTCCCCTCCCCTCCCCTCCCCTCGCCACGCCCCCTCCCCTCCCCTTCCCGCGCCCCTCCCCTCCCCTTCCCGCGCCCCTCCCCTCCCCTCCCCGCGCCCCACCCCTCCCCTTCCCCCGCCCCCTCCACTCCCCCTCGCCCTCCCCTTCCCCTTCCCCCGCCCCCCCACCCCTTCCCCTTCCCCCGCCCCCCACCCCTTCCCCTTCCCCCGCCCCCCCTCCCCCTCCCCTTCCCCTTCCCCCGCCCCCTCCCCTTCCCCCGCCCCCACCCCTTCCCCTTCCCCCGCCCCCTCCCCTTCCCCCGCCCCGTCCCCTTCCCCCGCCTCCTCCCCTCCCCCTCCCCTTCCCCCGCCTCCTCCCCCTCCCCCTCCCCTTCCCCCCGCCTCCTCCCCCTCCCCCTCCCCTTCCCCCGCCTCCTCCCCCTCCCCCTCCCCTTCCCCCGCCTCCTCCCCCTCCCCCTCCCCTTCCCCCGCCTCCTCCCCCTCCCCCTCCCCTTCCCCCGCCTCCTCCCCCTCCCCCCTCCCCTTCCCCCGCCTCCTCCCCCTCCCCCTCCCCTTCCCCCGCCTCCTCCCCCTCCCCCTCCCCTTCCCCCGCCTCCTCCCCCTCCCCTTCCCCCCGCCTCCTCCCCCTCCCCTTCCCCCGCCTCCTCCCCCTCCCCTTCCCCCGCCTCCTCCCCCCTCTCCCTCCCCTTCCCCCGCCTCCTCCCCCCTCTCCCTCCCCTTCCCCCCGCCTCCTCCGCCTCTCCCTCCCCTTCCCCCGCCTCCTCCGCCTCTCCCTCCCCTTCCCCCGCCTCCTCCGCCTCTCCCTCCCCTTCCCCCGCCTCCTCCCCCTCCCCTTCCCCCGCCTCCTCCCCCTCCCCTTCCCCCTCCCCTTCCCCCGCCCCCTCCCCCTCCCCTTCCCCCGCCCCCCTCCGCCTCCCCTTCCCCCTCCCCCTCCCTTCCCCATCCCTTCACCCGCCCCCTCCCCCTCCCCTTCCCCCGACACTCCCCTTCCCCTTCCCCCGCCCCCTCCCCATCCCCCTCCCCATCCCCTCCCCCTCCCCATCCCCAACCCCGCCCCCGCCCCTCTCCCTCCCCAACCCCGCCCCCGCCCCCTCCCCACCCCCGTCTCCGCCCCACCCCGCATTAAGATGCAGTCAAAAAGACAAATAATTTCATTAATGTTATGAAAAACCACACAAACACTGTATAATAACTCATAAATCATAATATTGTGTAATTATTAGAAACTAATCACATGCTTCTGGTGTATCATTTTTCAATGTCACAGGACTTGCCTTTAAGGGGAAAAACTAATTTCAATACTGTTTTTGATGTTTTATTTATTTATTTATTTTTCAGTTTCGAGTAGAGCAGTACACTTTACGATTATTGCATTCACTTTGTGTATTGCAATCTTATTCTAAAATTACAAAAATTACTCCAGAGAAGTAAGATTGCCCCAAATTTGAAAAACTGTCCCAATGTGTCATGTGGTAATGTACTTAGGAACAAATATCCTATTAAAATTTAAAAGTGTTGTCATAGGGAAAATCTTCTCAATACTGTATTTAATAGCCTATATTACATTATTAATCTACTACACACAAACAATGGGTAAGTGATATCATTTTAGGGAATAGTACTGTCAAAAGTTGGTTAAAAGTTAAAAATATTTTGAAATAGAAGCTATTGGCAGCTAACACAAATTTCCATTTTCAAGACAGAGATAATTATTCAGACATCAAGTAAACTCTGTTTGTCTGCAAATTTCACCATAGTAAAAGACCACCTCCTGTTTTAAGGTAAAAGATACTGCACGACTGGTGATGTGTGAACAGATAGGTCCCATGTTATGTAATATATTTTAAAAATTTAGTAATTTTACTTGCAGTAGCTTTCTGTAACTGCAGAATGAATAATTTCTTCCAAACATCTATGAAGTATTATACATCATGTAAATATGTGGAACTCATAATATTCACACAGGCTGCACCCATTTTTTCAAAAGCGCAAACCAATGAAAAGTGCCTGAAGCAGCCTATGGAAAATTCTGTAGTAGATTCATTTTTATGATTCTAAAATCAGTCACTGGTGTGAAAACCTGACCAGATTACAATATTAGTTACTAGGTAAACTACACTTGAGGTATTACAGTCTCTCCAACAGTCAGGTGATCAAACATTGTGAAACCATTTTGAAAGCAGCTCTAAAAATGCAAAATAACCCCAAAGTGACTTAGATTCTGAAATAAATTGTATAGTTTTGCTATGGATTACCCTACAATGTGAGATAGAGCAATAACACAATTTAGTTACCATGTAAATCAGTTTGAAAATTGATGTTCAAGGTTGTGGTAGTGGTTGAAAAGCGCAAAAATTTTAATGAAAGGGATAGAATAGGGTTTATGATGGTACAGATGGAAAATAATGTAAATATTGGGAAAATGCAGGATCTGGAAATCCAAAACAAAGTTGTACTGATATTTTACTGTTGGCTTGTTTACATTTATAACATTAACCACACATTATGCAGAAGTGTTCTAAAATTCCTATAATGGGCTCCCAAGAGTTGAGGAGGGGCTTCGCAGATAAAAGTTTGATAATGAATCCATATCTGAAGGTGTACCATTTGAGAGTATGACCTCCTCCATTCTGAAGGGAACATTGTATGTGCCTTGGGGTCCTTCTTGACCAATAGGTCAGAGGTAATTTTTTCTACTGTTTGTGTACCCTAAAGCAGGAGATTTGAAACTGCTGCAGTCATCAAACCAAATTTTGTAACTATTAAATTTTAGTGAAATTTTCTTAAATTATTTTCTTTTATTGCATGCAGTTTAATGTAAAGTAATTTACAGATCTAATTAATTTTCTGTGTTCATTAGGTATTTCCAAGGCACCATAACGAGATACACAACAGCAGCAGTGAAGGCTAGAGTCGGCCAGGGCCAGAGCGGCAGTCACGTCAGGCTCACCGATGGCAACACTTGCCATCTGCTCGGCTGTTTGCGTGATGATAATAATCGTAAGTATTTAAAAGGTTAATTATATCACCATGTAGCTGTCTTTTAAAATAAGAAATTGGGATTAATCCCATGAGGCAGGAGCGTACTGACTGCACAAGAGATGATCAAATAGTGATTGGAATTTTTTTAGTTTCACAGCAATTATATATTGGATTATCGATTTTTTATATTTTATGTACACATTCCTGATGTCCCCCCTGCGGGTCCGGGGATTAGAATAGGCCTGAGGTATTCCTGCCTGTCGTAAGAGGCGACTAAAAGAAGTCCATCCCCCTCACGGGGGTAGTTAGCGCCTGCGTCCGGAGACGGACGGTTCCACGACCTATAATTGTGGTCTTTTTGGTTTTCACTTCTCGTTTCTTCCTTCCTGTTGTTGATTCCTTTCTTTGCTCTTCTCCACCTCACTGTCTTCATTACTCTTTCCCTTGACTTCTCCTTGCCTTCTCATTGCCTTCTTCTCCTTGCCTTCTCATTGCCTTCTTCTCCTTGCCTTCTCATTGCCTTCTTCTCCTTGCCTTCTCTGGTATCCGCCTCGGCTTTTGAGACAGTCTGTCCTCTTTCTCCCTGTCTGTCTTCTTTTTCCTCTTCTTCCTTCCTCCCTGTGCATGCCTGAAGGCCGACCCACGCGTTCGCACGCGTAGCCGGTGACGGGGTAACGCGTAAGTCCTCACCCTGGGTAGACATGTAAGGCACGCGTGTACCACCTGGTAAAGGCCAGGCCCGAGGAGGGGTAATTGCCTGAGCTGATACCTTCTGACCATGCCGATTGGTCCCTCCGTCTGTTTCTCGGGAGGTGTGACCTGAGGTGTAAACATTCACCTAAGGCGGGAGTGCCCTCTGAGAGGGTCCCCACAAGGAAGGAGCACGCCATCGGAGACGCTGGCAATCATGGGGGATTACTTCGCAATGGATTCTACTCCATCGCTTTCGACTTCTGCCCAAAAACGGAAACGTGACCAGCCACCAGTGACAAAAGTACTACCGCCTGCCCCACAGTTCCTCGTCGTTTCTCGATCTGAGGACGGAAAGGATTTTTCCTCTGTCAACCCTTTCGTTATCCAGAAGGGCGTAGATGCCATAGCCGGTTCTGTCAAATCTGGTACCAGGTTGCGTAACGGTACCTTATTACTAGAAACTGAGAGCGCCTTTCAGGCACAAAAACTGCTTCGGGCCACACTCCTGTACACGTTCCCTGTCCGGGTGGAGGCCCACCGAACTTTGAATTCGTCTCGTGGTGTAGTCTATACTAGCTCCCTCGACGGATTGACTGACGAGGAGATTCAATCTTTCCTCGCTGAGCAGGGCGTGACGGCTGTCCATAGGGTCATGAAAAAGGTCAACAATGACCTTGTACCGACCCGGACACTTTTCTTGACCTTCGATAGTGTTAAGCTGCCATCGCGCATCATGGCGGGCTACGAGGTTATTTCTGTTCGCCCCTATGTCCCGACACCTACGCGCTGCTACCAGTGTCAGCGTTTCAATCACACTCGACAGTCTTGTTCCAATGCGGCTAAATGTGTCACTTGTGGCAGGGATGCCCATGAGGGTGACCGTCCACCTCCGTCTCCTCGTTGTGTTAACTGTCAGGGTGACCATGCCGCATCCTCCCGCGACTGTCCTGTCTATAAGGAAGAACGCTGTATCCAAGAAATTCGGGTCAAAGAGAAAGTGTCCACCTCGGCTGCTCACAAGCTATTGGCTAGTAGGAAGCCCGCGCTGCTCCCAGCGGGGAAATACAGTACTGTCCTCGCCTCTCCTCGGACTACCAGGGAGGTAGCAACCCAGACATCCGATCTGACCTTCAGCACCACGGTCGTCCGTTCGGCCAGTGCTAAGATCGCGCGGTTGACGCCTCCTCTTCCTCCCATCACCCCACAGACACCAGCCCCTTCATCAGCTTCTGCTAAGACGAAGACCCCGAAGTCAGATGCACGGGCCTTCAAGAAATAACCCTCCCATGCAGACTGTCTACGTACCTCGACCTCCCAGCCTTCGACCGGTACTTCCACCAAACGTCCTTCCAAAAAGGCTCATAGGAAGCACAGTTCTCCTTCTCCGCCACGGCGGATTTCTTCTCCTGCGCCACCCAGCGGTTGCCGCCCCAGGCCGTCATCCGTTTCGCCTGGCCACACCGCTGGTAGCCGAACATCTGGCCGTTCACCGGCGGAGGAAGCTCCCCCTCCCGGCCATCCTCCCGAGATGGCCGATGAACCTATCGACCCAATGGACGATGACGGTCCGCCTACTGATAGCGGCGGCAGTGCTCGCTCGAAGCCAGGCCCTCAGCGGCCTTCGAGGTGACCCCTTCTTTCATCTTCCTTTTCTTACGATGGCACTTATTCACTGGAATATTTGTAGCATTCGCTCCAACCGAGAGGACCTGAAGTTGCTGCTCCGCTTGCACCGTCCGCTCGTCGTAGCCCTCCAGGAAACGAAGCTACGCCCATGCGATCAAATTGCCTTGTCACACTACACCTCTGTGCGTTTTGACCTACCCCCTGTGGTATGTATCCCAGGTCATGGAGGGGTTATGTTGCTGGCCCGGGATGATATTTACTACGATCCCATCATGTTGCACACCGGCCTGCAGGCAGTTGCCATCCGCATTACTCTCCCCACTTTTACGTTTTCCTTTTGTACCGTTTACACTCCATCGTCATCTGCCGTTACCAGGGCAGACATGATGCAACTTATTTCTCAGCTACCTGCACCATTTTTGTTAACTGGAGACTTCAATGCCCACCATCCCCTTTGGGGCTCTCCAGCATCCTGCCCGAGGGGCTCCTTGTTAGCAGACGTTTTCAATCAGCTCAATCTTGTCTGCCTCAATACTGGCGCCCCTACTTTTCTTTCGGACACATCTCACACCTATTCCCATTTAGACCTCTCTGTATGTACTCCCCAACTTGCACGCCAGTTTGAGTGGTATGCACTTTCTGATACATATTCGAGCGACCACTTCCCGTGTGTTATCCATCTCCTGCAGCATACCCCCTCTCCGTGCTCCTCTAGTTGGACCATCTCCAAGGCTGACTGGGGGCTCTTCTCTTCCAGGGCGACCTTTAAGGATCAAACCTTCCCAAGCTGCGATCGTCAGGTTGCCCACCTCACGGAAGTCATTCTCGCTGCTGCTGAATATTCCATCCCTCACCCTACTTCTTCTCCACGTCGCGTACCGGTCCCCTGGTGGTCCGCAGCATGTAGAGACGCTTTACGTGCTCGTCGACGTGCTTTACGCACCTTTAAACGCCACCCTACAGTGGCGAATTGTATCAATTATAAACGATTACGTGCTCAGTGTTGTCGTATTATTACAGAAAGCAAGAAAGCCAGCTGGGCTGCTTTCACAAGCACCTTCAACAGTTTTACTCCTTCTTCTGTTGTCTGGGGTAGCCTGCGCCGGCTATCTGGCACTAAGGCCCACTCCCCAGTTTCTGGCTTGAAGGTCGCGAATGACGTCCTTGTGGCCCCGGAGGCTGTCTCCAATGCCTTCGGCCGCTTTTTCGCAGAGGTTTCGAGCTCCGCTCATTACCACCCTGCCTTCCTCCCCCGCAAACAGGCAGAGGTGGCTAGGCCACCTAACTTCCGCTTCTCGAATTGTGAAAGTTATAATGCCCCATTCACCATGTGGGAACTCGAAAATGCACTTGGCCGATCACGGTCCTCTGCTCCAGGGCCTGATTCTATTCATATTCAGATGCCGAAAAACCTTTCTCCTGCGGGTAAAGGTTTTCTTCTTCGTACATACAATCGCATCTGGATTGAGGGACATGTTCCCGCATGCTGGCGCGAGTCTATTGTTGTCCCGATTCCTAAGCCGGGGAAGGACAAGCACTTGCCTTCCAGTTATCGACCTATCTCGCTTACCAGCTGTGTCTGTAAAGTGATGGAGCGAATGGTTAACTCTCGATTGGTTTGGCTGCTCGAGTCTCGACGCCTACTTACCAATGTACAATGTGGATTTCGTAGGCGCCGCTCTGCTGTTGACCATCTGGTTACCTTGTCGACCTTCATTATGAATAACTTCTTGCGGAAGCGCCCGACCGCGGCTGTGTTCTTCGATTTGGAGAAGGCTTACGACACCTGTTGGAGGGCGGGCATTCTCCGCACCATGCGTACATGGGGCCTTCGCGGTCGCCTCCCTCTTTTTATTCGTTCCTTTTTAATGGATCGACAGTTCAGGGTACGTGTGGGTTCTGTACTGTGAGACACCTTTCGCCAGGAGAATGGGGTGCCACAGGGCTCAGGTTTGAGCGTCTCTCTCTTCGCCATCGCGATCAATCCAATAATGGATTGCCTCCCAGCTGATGTATCAGGCTCCCTTTTCGTGGACGATTTTACCATCTATTGCAGCGCGCAGTGTACACGTGTCCTGGAGCACTGTCTTCAGCATTCTCTTGACCGTCTTTACTCCTGGAGTGTCGCCAATGGCTTCCGTTTTTCTGCCGAGAAGACGGTCTGTATTAACTTCTGGCGCTACAAAGAGTTTCTCCCACCGTCCTTACGACTCGGTCCCGTTGCTCTCCCAATCGTGGAGACAACCAAATTTTTAGGCCTTACATTTGACAGGAAACTTAGCTGGTCTCCACATGTGTCATATTTGGCCGCCCGTTTTATCCATTCTTTAAATGTCCTCCGTGTTCTCAGTGGTATGTCGTGGGGAGCGGATCGAACCGTCCTACTTCGTCTATATCGGTCGATCGTCCGCTCCAAGCTGGATTATGGGAGCTTCATATACTCCTCTGCACGGCCATCCATCTTACGCCGCCTCAACTCCATACAACATCGGGGTTTACGACTTGCGATCGGAGCATTTTATACTAGTCCCGTAGAGAGTCTTCATGCTGACGCTGGCGAATTGCCACTCACCTACCGGCGCGATATACTGCTTTGTCGGTATGCCTGTCGGCTACTGTCAATGCCCGACCATCCGTCTTATTGTTCCTTTTTTGACGACTCTCTCGACCGTCAATACGGGTTGTGTGTCTCTGCCCTGTTACCACCTGGAGTTCGCTTTCGTCGCCTCCTTCAACACCTTAATTTTTCACTCCCTGCAACCTTTCGAGTGGGCGAGAGCCACACGCCACCTTGGCTCCAGGCTCAGGTCCGCGTTCACCTTGACCTCAGCTCGCTCCCGAAAAAGGTTACCCCCGGTTCGGTCTACCACTCCCGTTTTTTGGAACTTCGTTCGAAGTTCATCAACATGACTTTCATTTATACAGATGGCTCTAAGACCAATGACGGGGTCGGGTGTTCCTTTACTGTCGGGGCACAAAGTTTCAAATACCGGCTCCATGGACATTGTTCGGTCTTCACAGCTGAGCTCTTTGCCCTCTACCAGGCTGTTCTTTACATCTGCCGCCACCGACATTCTGCTTATGTCATCTGCTCCGACTCCCTGAGCACCATCCAGAGCCTCAGTGATCCGTACCCGGTTCACCGTTTTGTACACCGGATCCAATGCTCTCTTCAGCAGCTGGTGGACGTCGGTTCTCCGGTTAGCTTTATGTGGGTTCCTGGCCATGTCGGTATCCCCGGAAACGTAGCTGCAGATGCCGCGGCCAAGGCTGCGGTCCTCCAGCCTCGGACAGCTTCTTGTTGTGTCCCTTCGTCCGATTATAGCAGGGTCATTTGTCAGCGCATTTTATCGCTGTGGCATGCCGATTGGGCTGCACTTACAGACAACAAGCTTCGGGCCATAAAACCTCTTCCCGTGGCTTGGACGTCCTCCTCACGCCCTTCTCGGTGGGAGGAGGTAGTTTTGGCCCGGTTAAGAATTGGACACTGCCGGTTCAGCCATCGCCATCTGCTGACGGCTGCGCCGGCGCCGTTCTGCCCATGTGGGCACTTGCTGACGGTTCGACACATTTTAATGTCCTGTCCAGATTTTAACACACTGCGTCTAGATCTTAACCTGCCAAGTACTTTCGATGCCATTTTAGCGGATGACCCACGAGCAGTTGCTCGTGTTCTTCGTTTTATCAATTTGACCAACCTCTCTAAGGACATTTGATGATGCTGTTTTTTAATCCTATGCCTGTCAGTCTGTCTTTTATCATGTTTTCCCTTTTAGTTGTTGTTTTAAACTTGTGCCTCACGGTGCATTCTTAACGTTGTCAGGGCGCTAATGACCATTGAAATTGTGTGCCCTAAAACCACAAAAAAAAAAAAAAAAAAGCATTCCTGATGTATGTGTCTCACCATATAGCAGAGATAACAACTCGTGATAGGCACAACAAAAAGAGTCGCACAATTATAGCTTTCAGCCATTTAAGCCTTTGTCAGCAGTACACACACACACACACACACACACACACACACACACACACACACACACACACACACACGTGCAAATGCAACTTTCACACACATCTGCAGTCTCAGAGAACTGAAACCACACTGCGAGCAGCATCACCAGTACTTGATGGGAGTGACGACTGGGTGTGTAAGTAAGAAAGAGGCTGGGGTGGGGATAGTATGGTGGGGGTGATGGACAGTGAAGTGTTGCAGTTTGGGTGGAGGGCAAGAGAGAAGGTGTGAGGGGGGTAAGTAGTGGAAAGGAGAGAAATAAAAATAAATTAAAATACTGCGTGTGGTAGTGAAATGATGGCTCTGTAGTGCTGGAATGGGGAACAGGGAGGGGGTTGGATGGATGAGGACAGTGACTAGTGAAGGTTGAGGCCAGGAGGGTCATGGGCACATAGGATATATTGCAGGGAAAGTTCCCACCTGTGCAATTGAGAAAAGCTGGCGTTGGTGGGAAGGATCCATATGGCACAGGCTGTGACGCAGTCATTGAGATGAGGGATATCATATTTGGCAGTGTTTAGCAACAGGGTGGTCCACTTACTTTTTGGCCACAGTTTTTTGGTGGTGATTCATGTGGACAGACAGCTTGTTGGTTGTCATGCCTACATAGAATGCAGGACAGTGGTTGCAGCTTAGATTGTAAATCACATGACTGGTTTCACAGATAGTTCAGCCTTTGATGGCATAGTTGACGTTAATTACAGGACTGGAATAGGTGGTGATAGGAGAATATATGGGACAGGTCTTGCATCTACATCTATTACAGGGGTATGAGCCATGAGGGTAAGGGACTGGGAGCAGGGGTTGTGTGAGGATTGACAAGTATGTTGTGTAGGCTCAGTGGAAGGTGGAATTACACTGTAGGAGGGGTGGGAAGGATAGTGGGCAGTACATTTCTCATTTCAGGGCATGACAAGAGGTAATGAAAACCCTGGCAAAGAATGTAATCCAGTTGCTCTAGTCCCAGATTTTACTGCATTAAGAAGAGAATGCTCCTCTGTGGCTGGACTGTGGGACTTCGGGAGATGGTGGAAGACTGGAAAGATAAGACACGAGAAATTTGTTTTTGTACAAAGTTGGGAAGACAATTATGGCCAGTGACGGCTTCAGTGAGACCCTCGGTATATTTAGAGAGGGACTGCTCGTCACTGCAGATGCAATGACCACGGGTGGCTAGGCTGTATGGAAGGGACTTCTTGGTATGGAATGGGTGGCAGCTGTCGAAGTTCAGGTATTTCTGGTGGTTTGTAGGTTTGATATGGATGGAGGTGCTGATGCAGCCACCTCTGAGGTGGAGGTCAACATCTAGGAAGGTGGCTTGTTGTGTTGAGCAAGACCAGGTGAAGTAAATGGGGGAGAAGTTGTTGAGGTTCTGGAGGAATGTGAATAGTGTGTCCTCACCTTCAATCCAGATAGCATAGATGTCATCAATGAAACTGAACCAGGTGAGGGGTTTAGGAGTCTGGGTTTTTAGGAAAGATTCCTCAAGATGGCGCATGAAGAGGTTAGAATAGGATGATGCCATTTACAGATGATGACAGATATCTCGGTTGTAGAAGCCTGCCTTTTGATTGTTCAGAAAGAGTTCCACATTAAAAATTTAAATTTCATTTGGAAAATGGCTGCCACCCAATGGATTCTTTGTCAGTGGAAAATATCACTGGATGGAGAATGTGTGTGGCAAGAATTTATAGGCGAAAGAAGCAGCATGTCTGTCCTGTACAGAATGAGCTGGGACACTGTCGTGGATCAAAAATATGCCTTCACACTGCCTCTTGTGACACTTCACGTTGACAGCCTCCTCTAATTATCTCACCTGGAGATTTTTCCAGTACATTGCTGTGGAGATTTTCCCCTTAACATTATAGTCTGTTGGTACAACAGATTGTTCCAAAGAACACACAGCACCAAATTATCTGATGATGTTGGGATCTTTGCCTGCTTTAGTGGTGTTGTGTAAGTAGATGTATGTAAATGTGTGCTGTCTCATTAACTGTGATTAAATGGCTAAAGAAGCCATCTGAGTTAGCCAAACACAGAATCAATACATACACTGCTGCTTCAGTTTCAGTGGGTTTCTCAAGTGGGTGTGAGTAGTTGACACATCCTGTCGATGTCAGTTGTTGTCGTATTCATAACATCATGCAACATTTTGGAAACTGGCCTCTTAGTGATTTCCATTTTTTCCACTATTGCCTCAGTTGTTGAGCACCAGGTTACTTACTTTGTGGTCCTTCAGGCAGATGGGCTGCTACACCATTCTTCATCTTTGAACATGTTTTAGCAAGTTGAGAAACAAAATTGCTTCAGCTGTAAAAATATTAGGCACTACCAATTTCAGAGCACTTACAGCTGCATTTCAGGTACAAATCTGTATATAAGTGGACGATCAATCGTGTAGAAAACCAATATTCTGAAAGCTATGATGAAGCTGTAATGAAACATGTAGTCCCTGGAATCGAAACACGTAATCACTGGAAGAGTCATGACTCAGCTTGCATTGTTAGTCCAATGAAATAATTACCCACAAAAGTGTGTCTGCTGTAAAAGTACTAAAACCTATGAAGAAAGATTAAGAAACAATGAGGATGAATTTATGTAATGTTATAATGGACAAGGGGAAATGTAAGAGGCACTCACTGAATATCAGTGTGTGGAGGTGAATGTTATCTGGGTGGCAGACTGTAGGCTAAAACATTTGACAGTTGTGTGTGTGTGTGTGTGTGTGTGTGTGTGTGTGTGTGTGTGTGTGTGTGTGTGGAGAGAGAGAGAGAGAGAGAGAGAGAGAGAGAGAGAGAGAGAGAGAGAGAGAGAGAGAGAGAGAGAGAGAGAATATTTCAATGTGTAGTGCTGGAATGAAAATAAGTAAACTAAATCATACTTCAAAACAGGAAAATAAGTTGCAAATATGTAGCATATTATCATGTTTCTGGGTACAGTTTAACTTTCACATTTGCAGCAAATAGCTCTGTTCCTGGGAATGATTTAGTTTACTTGATGTTGTTGTTGCATAAAAGTTAGTATTATCTCTTTCCATCATTCTAATTTTCATGGTGTGTGAAAGTCATCTGGGTTGCTTGCTCAACATTCAGGAGATGGAGTACACCTGCTTATTATAGTATCATGTTGTATTCTAGGTTTTAATGGGACCCCATACATAGCATACATTCCTTGACATACTAATATTATAGCAGTCAAAGTTTTTAGCCAATAGGTTGTTACCTAGGTGGCATATTAAAGTGTGTGAACATTCATGTGGTAACATCGGCGAGTGCCTCTTAAATATCCTTATCCACTATGGTGTTATGTAAATTCCTCCTTAATGTTTTTATCATCTTCGCTGCTATTATGCAAGTGTTTTCCACCATATTTTATTACTTCTAGGACATACGCATTTTTGGGAATAATCTATTTAATGGGACTGACAATGAATGCTACGTCTTCCTATAATAATTATTTAAATTGTGAATTGACGCCATCCTCAGTATATGCTTCATTACAGTTTGATCTTAGCTTTGGGATTATTTATTTTTCTACAGGATTCTTTTTCTGCTTATATACAGTTTTGCACCCAAAGATGCAGCTGTAAGTGTTGCAAAATTGGTAGTTCCAAAGAATAGAAGGATTTTACAGCTGATATGGTTTCATTTCTCAATATGGTTTCTCATGGCTGTGGTTGCCCAGATAATTCTTTTGTTTAATGACGCAAAGTGTCAGAGGCATTTAACTATTGAGTGATGAATTGTTACCTTACACTTCCACTTCATTTTGGATTGTAGGGTAATTGTCCTCCTCTAAGTGCAGAAAATGCCACACTGTTCCTGTTTATCAGGAATGCAGAGGTTTGCCTACAAACAATCAAATAACTGTTACATAATTTTATTTTTTCAAGGTGGTGATGAAAATTTCAGGTCTCTTCTGTGCTGGTGTAAGATGGCTGCAGATATGGCTCCCCAGCAATTTTCGACTGATGTATCAACTGCGAATGACACATTGGGGTTTGATTTATATAGTTAGCTTATCCACTGTATGATTTTCTGACAGCATACTGTAGTATTAGTACTGCTAGTAATACCATACTCGAAAAACGTAGGGTTTGGAACTGTATGTTTCTTCTTCCTTGGGGAAGGAGAGATTGGCTAGGGAAGATTGCAAAAATGGGGCAACTCACACAGATCAGACTGAGAGGACCTGTGTGTTGTGAGGAGAAACTTGTGCAAAGCTCAGTTTGGTTATATTTGCTTATGTGGATCAGTTTTCTGAGAGCTTGCCATGATGTATGTGTCAGTAAATTTGAAATGAGATGCATTTTTGTTTTGGAATTGTGGCTACATGCTGGAATTTTTTAAATTATTAACAAAATGTCATAAATGTATCCCTACTGACCACCCCCAGATACTATTACTTCAGAATTTCACCTATGGAATAGAAGTATTTGAGTAGAAATTATTTCACTTTGTTTTAAAACATTCATTTTTTACTAGTATCTTTAATTCATAAAAGAGATGATAAAACACTTTTATGGATGCATACTTTTTTCTTTCTGTGGTGGATTAAGGTTAAATTGTAGGTAGTGGAGGACATTCTTCTTACTAGCAAACTATTCATGAGTAGTAGTACTCTTCTAAAAATTGTACCTAACTCTGCACAACAGACTTCATAAGAATAAATGGGTTGTGAAGCTTTTGTTAGTCAACCAAATTTTTAAACAATGCCTGCCCAAAATTAATGGATTGCCATGAGATTTAAATGAGAATGTCATATTGCATTGTTGGCTGAGATATCTCATTGAGTGGATTCAGTTACCTGTATGAAAGGGTGTTTTTCCTCCATCATACTGGCATCTATCTTCATTGGTAGGTGGGATCTGTGTCAGTATTGGATTTATAGTATGTAGGTGAGTGTAATGAAAGCATGTATAGTGTCATGTTTGTGTTGCATGGTGGTGGTGCTGGTGGTGGCAGTGTTTGGAATTTAATGCAGGAATTTAGCACAAATATGGGTGTGCATAACATTCATGCCACCAGCTCTTCTGTCCTTGCTGGCCAGACACTAACATTGAAAATTTTCTCCACACTGAAGATTCAAACAAGTATACCTCAGAGTTGAGCTGTATGATTTTCCACAGGATGGTAGACATAGCTCTCTGTCACAGTTTGACAGTGGCCATTCATCTTGGTTGACAGCTAGTTGGTAATCTTAACAATATAAAAATCTGAGCAAAGATTGCATCAGAGCTGGTATGTAATATGGCTATTTGCACTTGGGGCTGCACTCCAATGGAGTGGGCAGGGGGGGGGGGGGGGGAGGGGGGGGGGGCGGCGGCTGGCGGGCGGGCAGGCATCATAAGCCGTCAGGACTGGAATCAGAAGTGCTTGGTGCTTGGATAGGGCAGGTTTGGCACCGGGACCTAGGCCTCCCGCAGGGTTATGATCGCTGTGGCAACGATTTCGGATTGGGGGGAAGGCATAGCGATGGTCTAAGATATTGCAGAGGTAGGGTGGGCAATGGAACACCATTTTAGGATGGGTGGGAAGTATATTTGGTAGGAAGTAAGAATATCTCATTTCAGGGCATCCTTTGATAGGGCTTTGACACTATATCATTGTGTTCTGAAACAAGGGACATCTTAACAGAGGTTCTTCCCATCCCTCCCAAAGTATTATTTCATGCCCACACAACATCCTAGTTCATCCCTTTGATACTTCCAATCCCTCAACTCTCCACATATTATCTCCATTGGAGACATATGTGCAAAACCTGTCCATCCACCAAAACAGTGCTTCCAGTCCCAGTCTTGTCACAGGATTATTCCAACCTATCAGAGGATAGTCCACATGTGGAAACAGCTTTGTAATCAGAATCCGAATCTTATTGTCTCATAATGCACAAGTTAAATCATTGATTTTATGTTCAGGAGACTCATCAGCTGATGTTGTTGTTGTTGTTGTTGTTGTTGTTGTTGTTGTTGTTGTTGAAGTCTTCAGTCCTGGGACTGGTTTGATACAGCTCTCCATGCTACTCTATTCTGTGCAAGCTTCATCATCTCCCAGTACCTACTACAAACTACAACTTACATCCTTCTGAATCTGTTTAGTGCATTCATCTCTTGGTCTCCCTCTACGCTTTTTACCCTCCATGCTGCCCTCCAATACTAAATTGGTGATCCCTTGATGCCTCAGAACATGTCCTACCAACCGATCCCTTCTTCCACTTAAGTTGTGCTACAAACATCTCTTCTCCCCAGTCCTATTCAATACCTCCTCATTAGTTATATGATCTACCCATCTAATCTTCAGTATTCTTCTGCACCACCACATTTCGAAATCTTCTGTTCTCTTCTTGTCTAAACTAGTTATCGTCCATGTTTCACTACCATACATGGCTATGCCCCATACAAATACTTTCAGAAACGACTTCCTGACACTTAAATCAATACTCGATGTTAACTTGCCATTGCCAGTCTACATTTGATATCCCCTCTACTTTGACCATCATCAGTTATTTTGCCCCCCAAATAGCAAAACTCCTTCACTACTTTAAGTGTCCCATTTCCTAATCTAATTCCCTCAGCATCTCCCGACTTAATTCGACTGCATTCCATTATCCTCATTTTGCTTCTGTTGATGTTCATCTTATACCCTCCTTTCATGACACTCTCCATTCCGTTCAACTGCTCTGCCAAGTCCTTTGCTGTCTCTGACAGAATTACAATGTCATCGGCGAACCTCAATGTTTTTGTTTCTTCTCCATGGATTTTAATACCTAATCGGAATTTTTTTAAGATAAGTCATAGGGTCAGTATTGCCTCACGTGTTCCAATATTTCAACAGAATCCAAACTGATCTTCCCCGAGATCAGCTTCTACCAGTTTTTCCATTCGTCTGTAGAGAATACGCGTTAGTATTTTGCATCCGTGATTTATTAAACTGATTGTTCAGTAATTTTCACATCTGTCAGCACCTGCTTCCTTTGGGATCAGAATTGTTATATTCTTCTTGAAGTCAGAGGGTATTTCGCCTGTCTCATACATCTTGCTCACCAGATGGTAGAGTTTTGTCATGACTGGCTCTCCCAAGGCCATCAGTAGTTCAAATGGAATGTTGTCTACTCCCGGGGCCTTGTTTCGACTCAGGTCTTTGAGTGCTCTGTCAAACTCTTCACGCTGTATCATATCTCCCATTTCATCTTCATCTACATTCTCTTCCATTTCTATAATATTGTCCTCAAGTACATTGCCCTTATATAGGCCCTCTATATACTCCCTCCACCTTTCTGCTTTCCCTTCTCTGCTTAGAACTGGGTTTCTATCTGAGCTCTTGATATTCATACAAGTGGTTCTCTTTTCTCCAATGGTCTTTTTAATTTTCCTGTAGGCAGTATCTATCTTACCCCTCATGAGATAAGCCTCTACATCCTTACATTTGTCCTCTAGCCATCCCTGCTTTGCCATATTGCACTTCCTGTTGATGTCGTTTTTGAGACGATTGTATTCCTTTTTGCTTGCTTCATTTACTGCATTTTTATATTTTCTCCTTTCATCAATTAAATTCAATATTTCTTCTGTTACCCAAGAATTTCTACTAGCCCTTGTCATTTTACCTACTAGGTCCTCTGCTGCCTTCACAACTTCATCCCTCAGAGCTACCCATTCTTCTTCTACTGTATTTCTTTCCCCCATTCCTGCCAATTGTTCCCTTATGCTCCCCCTCAAATTCTGTACATCCTCTGTTTTAGTCAGTTTATCCAGGTCCCATCTCCTTAAATTCCCACCTTTTTGCTGTTTATTCAGTTTTAATCTACAGTTCACAACCAATAGATTGTGATCAGAGTCCACAGCTGCCCCTGGAAATGTCTTACAATTTAAAACCTGGTTCCTAAATCTCTGTCTTACCATTATGTAATTTAGCTGAAACCTGTCAGTATCTCCAGGCTTCTTCCATGTATACAACCTTCTTTTATGATTCTTGAACCAAGTGTTAGCTACGATTAAGTTGTGCTCTGTGCAAAATTCTACCAGGCGCCTGCCTCTTTGATGTCTTAGCCCCAATCCATATTCACCTATTACATTTCCTTCTCTCCCTTTTCCTACCACCGAATTCCAGTCACCCATGACTATTAAATTTTCGTCACCCTTCACTATATGAATAATTTCTTTTATTTCATCATATATTTCTTCAATTTCTTCATCATCTGCAGAGTTAGTTGGCATATAAAATTGTACTACTGTAGTGGGCATGGGCTTCGTGTCTGTCTTGGCCACAAAACAATGCATTCACTATGCTGTTTGTTGTAGCTTACTCGCACTCCTGTTTTTCTATTCATTATTAAACTGACTCCTGCATTACCCCTATTTTGTATTTATAACCCTGTATTCACCAGACCAGAAGTCTTGTTCCTCCTGCCACCGAACTTCACTAATTCCCACTATATCTAACTTTAACCTGTGCAGATCCCTTTTTAAATCTTCTAACCTACCTGCCCAATTAAGGGATCTGGCTTTCCACGCTCCGATCCATAGAACGTCAGTTTTCTAGCTTCTGATAACGACGTTCTCTTGAGTAGTCCCCGCCCGGAGATCTAAATTGGCCAAACTGAAAATGAGTAACATTCTTCATTGTGCTTGTCTGCAACTCAATGTGTGATCTTTATGGTAGATAGAAAATGCAATACCTGCATTCTTCATTGTCTTATCCTCTGGATAGGCCAGATTTACCCGTAAAAGTGTCACTGCTGTAAATTTTGCATTTTGTATCCTTCTGTGTATACTTAGTGATATGAGGTCCTCTGCTTAGAAACAGGAAACAGATTAAGAGGAAAAAGAAAAATGAGTAATACAGTTACGAAATGGAAGGGAAGGGGAGGAGGGGGGAGAGAAGATGAAAAAGATTTAGTTAGAGAAAGGGAGGGCATGCTGAAAATAAGAAGGTTAGAACAGTAAAGCAAATAATGAGATGCAATAGAGATGATGACGATGATAAAAGGGGAGGTGTTACTGGAAGCTAAGTTCATAAGGTTGTTGGGATGCAAAGATGTGTGTGAGGAAGAGTTCCCATCTCTGGATTCCATAAAAACCAGTACCTAACCAGATACCCAAACATCTAATGTGTTGTTGTTACCCCAGGGGGTCCACAACTCTGTTGTGGATACGTGCATAGTGAGCACGGGACCCCGAGCTAATAGTGCCATCCTTCCTTTCCGGGCTGCAACACTTCCCTTTCCGCATCCTTCCCCATCCCCCATCTTGCCCCCCCCCCCCCTCACCCCTCTCCATCGCCTCTTTCATTCCCTTTCTCCCCTCTGGGAGAATGTTTTGTGCCTATGTCCGGAGTCGGAAAGTCGAAACTGTAACAAATTCTTTGCTTTCTCCACTTGCAAGTATTTGTCCTTCCTTTATCCTTCTCTTTTCCTTGCCTCTTCTCTTTGCCCTTTTCTCCACTGCAGTGTTTGAGACCTCTCTTCTTTCCTTTCCCTTTCTCTTTTTCCCTCCCTGTGCATGTCTGAAGGCCAACCCATGCTTTTCCATACGTAGCCGGTGATGGGGTAACGGGTAATTCCCCGCCCCGGGTAGACAGGTAGGACACATACGTACCCCCTGGTAATGGCCAGGCCCAGGGAGGGGTGATTACCGAGCTGATACCTTCCAAAAGTGCTGATTGGTCCCTCCATCCGTTTGTCGGGAGGTGTGACCTGAGGTGTGAACAATCACATAAGGTGGGAGTGCCCTCAGAGAGGGCCCTCACAAAGAAGGAGCACTCCATCGGAGAAGCCGGTAATCATGGGGGATACTTTCACAATGGTTTCACCATCTTCTACTATGTCAGCTCACAAGCGTAAGTTCAATGAGTTTCAGCCACAGACAGTCCTTCCATCATTGCCAAAGTTCCTTGTTGTTTCTCGGTCTGACGATGGTCACAACTTCTCCACGGTCAACCCTTTCATTATTCAGAAAGGTGTCGATGCAATTGCAGCTCCTGTAAAGTTTTGTTCCAGATTACGAAATGCCACCTTGTTGTAATAAACAGTCAGTGCCCTCCAGGCACAAAAATTTGCTGCTTACTTCACTGCTACACACCTTCCCTGTCTGGGTGGAACTGCACCGTACTTTAAATTCATCATGTGGGGTCGTTTATACACGCTCCCTCACGCACCTGTCCTTGTTGTTTCTCGGTCTGACGATGGTCACAACTTCTCCACGGTCAACCCTTTCATTATTCAGAAAGGTGTCGATGCAATTGCAGCTCCTGTAAAGTTTTGTTCCAGATTACGAAATGCCACCTTGTTGTAATAAACAGTCAGTGCCCTCCAGGCACAAAAATTGCTGCTTACTTCACTGCTACACACCTTCCCTGTCTGGGTGGAACTGCACCGTACTTTAAATTCATCATGTGGGGTCGTTTATACACGCTCCCTCACGCACCTGTCTGACCAGGGTGTAACGGCCGTTCATAGTCATGAAAAGGGTTGACATGAACCTCATTCCAACCTGCACTGTCTTCTTGACATTTGACAAAGTTCAACTCCCATCGAAAATCAAAGCAGGCTATGAGATAATTTCCGTTCGCCCTTACATCCCAAACCCTAAGCGTTGCTATCGATGTCAGCGGTTCAGTCATACCAGCCAGTACTGTTCCAATCTGGCCAAATGTGTTACGTGTGGCAAGGATGCCCACGAGGGTGCTTGTCCACCTCCATCCCCTCGTTGCATCAACTGTATGGGTGACCACGCTGCTTCCTCTTGAGATTGCCCCATTTTTAAAGATGAAAAGCTCATTCAGGAAATCAGGGCGAAGGAAAAGGCTTCAACCTTTGCTGCTCGAAAATTATTCGCCAGTCGACTGCCCACCGTGCCTCTGACAGGAAAATACAGTACTGTCCTTGCCTCTCCTCAGCCAACAAAGGAGGCAGCCACGCAGACTTGCGATCTCACCTTTAGTTCCACGGTTGTCAGATCGGCCAGTGCAGGGATCGCCCGTTCAACCTCCCCACTTTCGCCTGCTCACTCTATGGCTCACCCTTCATCGGGTTCTGCCAAATCACGAGCCCAAAAGTCGGACACCAAGACTTCAAAAAAAGAGCATACTCGTGAAGATTTTTTACGTACCCCAACTTCACAACCATCGGTTCCTCCTTCTTCTAAACATCATAATTCCAAGAAGGCAACAAAGAAACCCAGTTCATCTCCTTCTCTGCCAAGGCATGTCTCATCTACTGCGCCACCTGGTGGTAATCGCCCTCGGCCGTCTTCTGTGTCGCCGAGGCGCACTACTGGCGGCTGATCAACCGGCCGATTGCTGGAGGCAGGAGCTGCTCCTGAACAACCTATGGATCAGGATCTTCTGCCTTCGGGTGAATGCCATTCCATGTTGTTGGTCGCAAGCTCTGAGCAGTCGCTGAATTGATGGCAACCTTGGTCACATTCCTCCATTTTCTGTTCACCCTATGTGCATTATCCACTGGAATACCCGCAGCATTTGAGCCAATCAGGACGAATTGTCGATTCTCTTACGATCCTACTCGCCGGTCATCTTCTGTCTTCAGGAAACAAAGCTACGTCCTCATGACCGCTTTGTTCTCCCCCTTTTTCATTCCATCCAAATTGATCTCCCCTCTGTTGAAGGCACTCCAGCCCATGGAGGACACGTGATTCTTCTCCATGATTCCATTATCAGTCAATCCCCTTAAACACTTCCTTCCAAGCTGTCGCTGTCCGTCTTTACCTTTCTGGATACACGTTCTCTCTTTGTACTGTATACATTCCATCGTCCACACCAATGGCACGATCTGATCTCCTTCATCTTCTTGGTCAGCTTCCACCACCCTATTCGCTGATTGGGGACTTCAATGCCCACCACCCGCTTTGGGTATCTCCACATCCTTGTCCGCGTGGCTCACTATTGCTAGACGTCTTCCTCCAAGCGGATCTAGTTTGCCTCAACACTGGGGACCCTACATTTTTTACTGCCTCCATGACAAATTTCTCTGATTTGGACCTTTCTGTCGGTACTGTTCCACTAGCTCGACGCTTCGAATGGTTCGCCCTTGATGATATGGACTAGAGTGACCACTTTCCATGTGTGCTTAGACTGCAGCCTCAACTGCCATATATGCGCCCACGGCGCTGGAAGTTTGGCGAAGCCGATTGGACACTTTTTTCGTCTCTAGCGACATTCGATGACAGTCACTTTCCTAGCGTCGATGATGAGGTCTCACACATTACAGATGTTATTCTTAAAGCTGCGTAACGTTCAATACCACGCACCTCAGAATTGCACCAGCGCCCCCCAGTTCCTTGGTGGAACGAGGAATGCCGTGACACAATACATGAGCGGCGACGTGCTCTTCGTGTTTTCCGCCACCATCCTACTTTGGCCAACTGTGTCCGCTATAAGCAGTTCCGTTTGCGATTCCGTCGCGTCATTCACGATAGCAAGAAGGCAAGCTGGAAATTCTTTATTAGCTCATTGAACACCTTCACTCCCTCCTCGGAAGTTTGGAGTCTGATTCGGTGGTTATCAGGCGCGCCCATTTTCTCACCGGTCTCTGGGCTCACAGTCGCGCATGATACATTAGTGGATCCCGTCGCAATTTCTAACTCATTGGGTCAACACTATGCTGGGATTTCGAGCTCTTCAAATTACCCGCCAGCATTTCTCCCAAAGAAATGTGCAGCGGAAGTGCAACCTCTTGTTTTCTCCTCTCAAAATTGCGAAAGCTATAATACTGTTTTCTCCATGCAGGAACTGCAACATGCACTCCCTTCCTCTCGCTCCAGGACCAGATGGTATCCACGTCCAAATGTTGCTGCATAGTCTGCGTTACCTCCTTCACCTTTGTAATCGAATTTGGACCGACAATACTTTTCCCAGACGATGGCGGGGAGCTA
The DNA here is from genome assembly GCF_021461395.2 of Schistocerca americana. Lineage (NCBI taxonomy): Eukaryota > Metazoa > Arthropoda > Insecta > Orthoptera > Acrididae > Schistocerca > Schistocerca americana. The sequence goes on from NC_060119.1 coordinate 44,338,758, forward strand.
TCGTCGTTCCTGTTCTGAAACCTGGAAAGGACTAACATCTCCCCTCTAGCTATCGCCCCATTTCTCTCAAGAGTAGTGTATGTAAGGTTTTGGAGCGTATGGTAAATTGCCGTTTAGCTTGGTGGCTGGAGGCCCGCAGCCTTTAAACACCTGCCCAAATGCGGTTTCTGAAAGCATTTTTCTGCAGTTGACCATCTTGTTGCTCTCTCCACTTATATCAAGAACAATTTTCTCCAGAAACGCCAAACAGTAGCAATATTTTTTGATCTGGAGAGAGCATACGATACCTGTTGGAAGATAGGCATTCTCCGCACACTGTTCTCTTGGGGCTTTCGATGCCGTCTGCCCCTTTTTCTTCGCGAATTTATGGCAGAGCGCGTATTTAGAGTGCGGGTGAACACTACTCTCTCCCGTATTTTCTCCCAAGAAAACGGGGTACCCCAGGGCTCGGTGCTGATGGTTGTACTGTTTGCCATTGCCATAAATTGTATTATGGAATGTCTCCTTCCTGATGTCTCGGGTACCCGCTTTGTGGGCGATTTTGCGATCTACTACAGCTCTCAACAGACAAGCCTTCCTGAACGACATTTTGAAGGATGTCTCGAACGCCTGCACTCTTGGAGCATCTAAACAGGCTTTCGCTTTTCTCCCAGTAAGACCGTTTGTGTTAATTTTTGGCGTTGTATGGAGTTTCTTCTACCCTCCTTACATCTAGGACCTGTCAACCTTCCATTTTTGGACGTCGCTAAATTCTTGGGTCTTATGTTTGACAGAAAACTGTGCTGGTCCTCCCACGTTTTCTATCCTTCGGCTCCCTGTTGGCGATACCTCAACACCCTCCATGTCCTGAATGGTACCTCCTGGGGAGCGGACTGAGTGGTCTTTCTCTGCCTGTATCGCGCCTTAGTGGGCTTGAAATTGGACTATGGAAGAATAGTTTACTCCTCTGCACGGCCGTCTATTCTTCGTCGTCTCGACTCTATCCAGCACCGTGGATTACGTTTAGTGTCTGGAGATTTTTACACCAGCCCTGTGGAAATCCTTTACGCTGAGACTGCTGAACCTCCGCTGTCCAATCGGCGAGCAGTCCTTCTGAGTCTTTATGCTAGCCATCTGTCTTCCATGCCTGCTAATCCAGCCCATGACATTTTTTTTCGACGCCTCCTTTGATGTAGGGTATGCAGACTGCCCCTCCTCCCTACTACCACCAGGAGTCCGCTTCCATCAACTGCTCCATTCTCTTTCCTTCCGCTTTCCTAAAACCTTCTTGACAAGTTGGGGTACAGCACCGCCTTGACTCTGTCCCCGGATTTACCTGCTCCGTGACATTTGTCAATATACCAAGGATGCTACCCCTTCACTTGTTTATCATTGGGTATTTGCTGCTCTATGTGCACAAATGAAGCCAGCCACATTCATTTACACTGATGGCTCGAAAACATCGTTAGGTGTAGGGAGTGCCTATGTTGTTGGCGACACCCCAAATCAATTTCGCCTTCCCGACCAGTGTTTGGTTTATACTGCGGAGCTCTACGCTGTTCTCCAGGCTGTCCACTATATCTGCCACCATCAGCGGATACAGTATGTTATCTGTTCAGATTCACTCAGCTCTCTCCTCAGTCTCCAAGCTCTCTAACCTGTCGACTCTCTGGTCCACTGGATTCAGGACTGTCTGCGTTTGCTCCACCTGGAGGGCGTCTAGGTGGCATTCCTCTGGCTCCCGGGACATGTTGGTATCTGTGGAAATGAGGCGGCCAATATAGCAGCCAAGGCTGCAGTCTTTCTTCTTCGGCCAGCTATTTAATCGATTCCCTTCGCCGATCTACGGAGTGTTTTATGTCGTCGTGTTGTTCTTTTATGGCATGCACATTGGTCGACACTTCTCCCTAATAAATTGCAGAAGGTGAAAGCTCTTCCCTGTGCTTGGACCTCTTCCTCCCGAACGCGTCGTTGGGTGGAGGTAATTTTAACTAGACTCCGGATAGGGCACTGTCTTCTTAGCCATCGACATCTTTTAAGCGGTAATCCTCCCCCACTCTGTCCCCACTGCTCTCAGCTGTGGACGGTAAGACACCTTTTAATTGAGTGCCCCTATTTTACTCTGTTATGTGCTTGTCTACAGCTGTCGCCTGATACATCGTCAATTTTAGCAGATGACACGTGCTTGGCCGATCACGTTCTCGAGTTTATTAGTGCCAGTGAAATGACGTCAGTCATTTGAATCTTTTTTTGGGGACACCCAAGCCCTTTGTGTAGTGGATTTTTAAGCCTTCCTTCTGCTTTTAGTTTCTCCAATTTTTTGGGTTTCGTTCCCATTGCTGCTGGTTTCGATTTTCGGTTTTTACTGTTTCCTAAGTCACAGACCGGGCGCTAATGACCATAGCAGTTTTGCACCCTAAAACCAAAACAAAAAAAAAACAAAAAAATCTAATGTGTAGTCACTGGCACTGAGGTCTTTTGAGTACAGAGATCATCCCACCTCATAAGATTCCCTGGTTGCTGGAGGTGGGAACTTATCCTCCAACACATGTCCACATACCAATATCTTAAAAAGCTTAACCTCTGTTAACATAATTGAGCCATCATTTGCATTATCATCTTTTAATTATATTTGACACATTTTTAAAATTTATTATTGCTCATTATATTCTGTATTGTTCTTCTCCCTCCCCACTCTCTGTATCTCTTTCTCTCCTCATTTGTGTAAGCACTACTGTCTCTCCATATCCATTACTACTTCTTACTCTGTCATCATCTCTGTAGTGAACCAGGCATATTGGTTACTAATGTACTACCTATGATGCACTTTCCCTGGCAATGTCCCCCTTGCTTTTCTTACCCTCTTTTTGTTTCCTCATTCTCACAAAAGATTATCCCCATTTGATTAACCCACATTTCCAAGTTTCCCAACCTGCGCAAGTCCCATACTTGAGGAAAGGTGTAACAGTTCTGAAAGCTACGATAGTAATATGTGTCTATTTCCAGTAGTAATAATTCCACTCCTTAATTTAAGAACTAGTCAGCTATTTTCTCATATTTTTGTAATAGTCGTGTGCACTGTACTTTCAGTGAAATGTATTACGTAGGAAAAGGGAGGTCATGCTGATGGATGGCTAAATTTAGAACGGTAGTGGGATGAGACTACGTGCTGAAGAGCAGGTTATCTAAAAAGGGCTTGGTCTGAGGCATCCAGATGACCCATAGGTGCCACTAAACTCCTCCAGCAACTGCATGCCAGGTGTCCCTGAGGTGGGTAGTTCTTGGGGTCAGTTTCTGAATTTGGCCTATGTGATGGTTCTCATCCACGTACAGGGTGCAGAAAAATTGTATCACGAATTTTAACCCTGGATAGCTGATGCCAGTAGGAATGAAAATTACTAATGCTGTGTAGGGCAACAAAACACAACTTTAAAAACTATGAAAACTTGGCGTCATGTGCTCCAATTGACTGCGGGATTGCCCTGTTGCCAGATACTCTGGACAATGCATGACCTTGCATGCTTTGCCTGCCAGAATTTGTGATGTATCCAGGGCAGCCTACACACTCAGTGGTAGCGCCAGCCTTCCACTCTGGGGGCTGGAGGTGAACCAACCAACCCAACACATCCATTGTTGTTTCATGATAAGACGTACTGGAAACAAACCCTTCAACAGCTGTTAGTTAGCATACAGAAAGTCTTTTACAAATCGTGACAGCCCTGAAAAGGGCCTTTTTTGTGACTAGGACATTGTTTACTTAAAGCAGGTGCTGGACCTGGTGACCCTGCATGCAACACAAGGTTGGTAGTGTCGAAAGGTGTTTTGCTGAACTCTTTCAAAGTTTACTGGCATTGCCTTAATGTGATTTGCGGCATGTTGAATGACATGCATTAATTCATCTTTGTCTCTAGGTGATTTGCACCTGGGTGGGTGAACTGCAACCTTGAAGAATTCCCACAGGAAACTACCGGTGGTGTGAGGTCTGGGACTACGGGGACCATGTCCTATGAGCATGTCTGCCAGTTACCTGGTCATTGAAGAGTTCATCTAAATATCCACACACAGCATGACTGTTAGGTGCATGCGACTCATGCTGCAACCACATGCATAGCCGAATTTCCAGGGGAACACCTTCCAGCAGGCCGGGTAGCGTTTTGTGCAAAAAGTGAAGGTAATTTGCCATGGCAAGTTGAGGAGGTTGGTGGACCGGCCCAATAAGATGGTCAACCACAATGCCTGCCCAAATGTTAAGCAAAAATTGTTCCTGGTGTGTGTGGACGTACATGTCGTGAGGATTTCCCCTTGCCCAGTAATGAACGTTTTGAGTGTTGCAAAGGCCATCCCAATGGACGGTGCGTTCATACAGTAAACAACACGACAACAGGGAAGTCAGGATCTCGTGCAACACATCGCAGAAAACACCAGCGAAACCCTAGCCTGTGCTCATAGTCTGTGACAGGATTTAGGTCTTCAGCAAGGTGTAAAGTAAATAGATGCTGGCCATCATTCCTCAAAACCTCCCAGACTGATGAGTGACCACAATGTTATGTCCGGTTGCTCGAGTACAGGTCATAGGTGTTTCCTCAATGCACTTGAGAACAGTCTCTTCAAATGCTGCATCCCCTAATGTTCGAGGTCTTCCAGCATCACCATGATATCCTGCTAACAAACCTGTTTCACCAAGTCATGGGTGAATTGCTGTAAATGTTTGCAGGTGTGGCTGATGTCTTGCTGGGTACTGTTCATCATACAACCATTGAGCTTCATGTGCATTATCGTCAGCTAGTTCATAAACAAAAACCATATCTTGCCGTTCTTCAAACAAATACTGTGCCACCATACTTACTGTATGACTAAATCCTAGGTGACGTGTGTGTGCTCTGAAGTGAAGCTTACATGTGAATGCCTCTTACATGAGGTAGAGACAAACAGCAAGACCTATTCGACACGTATGCATATCGCATTCGAGCAGTGATGGGCGAGGGACATTTGTGTGTGTGAACCGACTGTCATAGCATTGCCAGACAAATAACAAATGGCAACATGGCAATCTCATTGCCAAATGGAACAAGTGGCACCAAGTTTCCATAGTTTTAAAATGGTATTTTTTTGACCTGTGTGACATCAGTAATTTTGGTTCCTTCTGGCATCAGCTATCCTGGGATAAAATTTGGCAACACAATTTTTCTCCACCCTGTATAAAGGAGCATTGTTGGGAGCATCTCAGTTATTAAACACTGTCCTGTTTGATGTTGTGTAGCTCATCTCCCTCTCCCACTGATGTACCTTCAGATACTTAAATTCAGGAATTTATTGCCACCAGATGAGAAGTAGTAGAAGCTGTTGGGTTTAAGGTCCAGCTTATCACTATCTAACTGAACATAGTGTAGTTAAGTTTAGGTAGGGCAGGAGCCGGATATGTTTGGAGATTTATAGCTGTTACCTGAGTTGCCTCACTCTGTTCTTTCCCATGGGTGAAAGACTTACACCAGAGGAGTTGTCGCAGGACGGTAGGGACACTGGTAACTCTGTGTGTAATACACTAGTCCGCAGTGACATACGATATTTAGCGAGTATGTGAGCAGTGCTGAGCCTCAATTGAGTCTTCTTAGAAGGACTCTCAGTCCAGATAGCAGTGCTTCTAAATCTCAGCCCCAAAGGTCAACATGACCAGTCAACATGCTGATCAAGAGCTGGCAAAACTTTCAAGTCAGTGTTGTCATGTGAAGGCCTGCCTGCCAGCCTGCTTGTCTTTGTGTTGGCTGTACCACATTTAAGTGCAGAGGTATACAGACAATGGCTCCTCATACAGATGAGGGTTCCTCACTTTGCTTCAGTAGTGCAGGTTGTCAAGCAGTCGATCTTAATTGTTTCCCATGAAGTTCCCTTAGAGCCTCAGAGACAGTTATTCTATGGTCAGCTCCATGGTACTGAAACCATTCACATTTTATCAATTATGTATCCAGTATAGCTCCTCTGACAACACAGATGAATCACTGCCAATCATAATTTCAAATACAACACACAGAATAATATATTCTAAAGTGACGCTTCAGTAGCAACAATAGGATGTTGGTGCTGACCCTAATGTGCTCTCTTTGTACTAATTAGTAGTCAAGTTTTGTAGAACAGTGACAGAGAACGATAGCTTAACCAGCAGTACTACATCTGAAACCTGTTTAAAAGACTTGTCAACCTTACGTGTGTTGATGAGGTGAACTTCAGAGTTAAAGCAGTTGATTGTGAGCTATCTTAATCTGCAGTACACATGTTGTATTAGTCTCGCTCAGGTATTTGAGGCCCCTTTTGATTGTTTTAATGTTTGCCATTCTGTAAGTAGATAGGAGATCTTTCTTTATTTTATCATTAAAAAAGCTGAAACCGCAAAAAGAAAAGGAGATAAAACCCCTCTTAGTGCACAGCATGAACTAGTGGTGACTATTGACATACAAAGAGTATCTTCTTCTGGCAAAACAAAAATTGTCTAAATGTATTGTGCCTACTCGCACAAGTTCTGACAAGTCTTTTTAGACATTCAGATAACTTGCAGTGTTACTCAGAGAGAGATATTTGAAGCTAATACCACAAATAGGTTTTTATGAGTATTATACAGAATCTTTTGGCTGTCAATATCTTTTCATAAAATACTTTTCAGACAATTTTGTCCAGAAAAATTGTGCCCACATGGGTAGTGGATCTAGTGTGGCACCAATTGCTTTTGTAGTAAACAGGATTCATGCACATAAAGGTGTCCAAACTATTGCTTGGAATTTGTTGGTAACTTCTCAGTTTTTGGCATGTCCTCCAAACTGGTATCTACAGAATGTCACTTGCAGTTGTATGTTATGGGATCTGAGGAATGTGCACAAGCATTGGTTTCCAAATCCTTGAAATTAAAGGCAACACATGTCACAGCTCTAAATGATACTTTAAGTTTAGCCAGAAACAAGCATGGCTTCAAGTGAAGACTGTGCAGTAGGTTCCCCCTTAGTATGCCATGTGGGATGGACAGGTCCTCAATGTTTCACTTTTGATATTATTAACCATGGACCCACTGAGACTGCAGCTGTTTTTCTTCTTCTTCTTCTTCTTCTTCTTCTTGTTCTTCTTCTTCTTCTTCTACTACTACTACTACTACTACTTCTTCTTCTACTTCTTCTTCTTCTTCTTCTTTTTATATGATTTGGTGTGATTCATGTACCTGAAGATACTGTCCATTATAAGAGCTTAATGGTGACAGTTGAAGCTCAGAGAATGGCATTCATTCTTGGCCTGTTTGGTGGAAGTCTTCTCAAAATAATGGAAGCAGTCTGTGTTGAAATATAAACCAAACTCAGTGTGTTTGCAGATCATGTGTATCATAATACACTCTGGTCATAGGGGCTCACTTCAAAGCAGTACTCATCACTGAAGAAAATTCTTCTCCAGTCAATGAGATTCTAGGTTGAAGACATGTCAGGAGACAGTGCAGGCAGCAATGAGATACCAACCTGACTTTCACTAGCCATATAGCCCAACAACCAGTAGTGGTCTGATGTGCTATTTATATTCATAGCAGGACCCACTTTGGTTATCATCCATGGCATCCTCTCAGCACAGTGGTAGACAACTATATTCTATGCCCCATTTTGTTGCCATTCATTGCATTCTGGGCTTACATTGAATCAAAATAATATCCACTCTTACATGGCAAGGCGTTCTACTGCTTGTCTTCATGCTTGGCAAATGTTACCTTGGCCAGCAATATCAGTGGATCTCTTCTGACGAAGAATGTTTGGAGCATTATGGACACAGCACTTGAACTGTCTTGGGATTTTGATGAGAAAGCACACCATTTGGCCATAATTTGGCATGGTATCCCTCAGGAGGATATTAAACATCTCTGTCAGCCAAGCTGGATATGGTGGCCGAATGGTTCTAGGCACTTCAGTCTGGAACCGAGCGACCGGTATGGTCACAGGTTCAAATCCTGCCTGTGGCATGGATGTGTGTGATGTCCTTAGATTAGTTAGGTACAAGTAGTTCTTAGTTCTAGCGGACTGATGACCTCCAATGTTAAGTCCCATAGTGCTCAGAGCCATTTGACCCATTTGAATCTGTCAGCCAAAAACCCCCCCCCCATGAACCATGAACCTTGCCGTTGGTGGGAAGGCTTGCATGCCTCAGCGATACAGATGGCTGTATCGTAGGTGCAACCACAACGGAGGGGTATCTGTTGAGAGGCCAGACAAACATGTGGTTCCTGAAGAGGGGCAGCAGCCATTTTAGTAGTTGCAGGGGCAACAGTCTGGATGATTGACTGATCTGGCCTTGTAACATTAACCAAAACGGCCTTGCTGTGCTGGTACTGCAAACGGCTGAAAGCAAGGGGAAACTACAGCCGTAATTTTTCCCGAGGACATGCAGCTCTACTGTATGATTAAATGATGATGGCGTCCTCTTGGGTAAAATATTCCGGAGGTAAAATAGTCCCCCATTCGGATATCCGGGCGGGGACTACTCATGAGGACGTCATTATCAGGAGAAAGAAAACTGGCGTTCTACAGATCGGAGTGTGGAATGTCAGATCCCTTAATCGGGCAGGTAGGTTAGAAAATTTAAAAAGGGAAATGGATAGGTTAAAGTTAGATATAGTGGGAATTAGTGAAGTTCGGTGGCAGGAGGAACAAGACTTTTGGTCAGGTGATTACAGGGTTATAAATTCAAAATCAAATAGGGGTAATGCAGGAGTAGGTTTAATAATGAATAAAAAAATAGGAGTGCGGGTTAGCTACTACAAACAGCATAGTGAACGCAATATTGTGGCCAAGATAGACACAAAGCCCATGCCTACTACAGTAGTACAAGTTTATATGCCAACTACCTCTGCAGATGATGAAGAATTAGATGAAATGTATGACGAGATAAAAGAAATTATTCAGGTAGTGAAAGGAGACGAAAATTTAATAGTCATGGGTGACTGGAATTCGTCAGTAGGAAAAGGGAGAGAAGGAAACATAGTAGGTGAATATGGATTGGGGGGAAGGAATGAAAGAGGAAGCCGCCTTGTAGAATTTTGCACAGAGCATAACTTAATCATAGCCAACGCTTGGTTCAAGAATCATAAAAGAAGGTTGTATACCTGGAAGAATCCTGGAGGTACTAAAAGGTATCAGATAGATTATATAATGGTAAGACAGAGATTTAGGAACCAGGTTTTAAATTAAGACATTTCCTGGGGCAGATGTGGATTCTGACCACAATCTATTGGTTATGAAATGCAGATTGAAACTGAAGAAACTGCAAAAAGGCGGGAATTTAAGGAGATAGGACCTGGATAAACTGAAAGAACCAGAGGTTGTAGAGAGTTTCAGGGAGAGCATAAGGGAACAATTGACAGGAATGGGGGAAAGAAATACAGTAGAAGAATAATGGGTAGCTCTGAGGGATGAAGTAGTGAAGGCAGCAGAGGATCAAGTAGGTAAAAAGACGAGGGCTAATAGAAATCCTTGGGTAACAGAAGAAATATTGAATTTAATTGATGAAAGGAGAAAATATAAAAATGCAGTAAATGAAGCAGGCAAAATGGAATACAAACATCTCAAAAACGAGATCGACAGGAAGTGCAAAATGGCTAAGCAGGGATGGCTAGAGGACAAATGTAAGGATGTAGAGGCTTGTCTCACTAGGGGTAAGATAGATACTGCCTACAGGAAAATTAAAGAGACCTTTGGAGAGAAGAGAACCACTTGTATGAATATCAAGACCTCAGATGGAAACCCAGTTCTAAGCAAAGAAGGGAAGGCAGAAAGGTGGAAGGAGTATATAGAGGGTTTATACAAGGGCGATGTACTTGAGGACAATATTATGGAAATGGAAGAGGATGTAGATGAAGACAAAATGGGAGATACGACACTGCGTGAAGAGTTTGACAGAGCACTGAAAGACCTGAGTCAAAACAAGGCCCCGGGAGTAGACAACATTCCATTTGAACTACTGATGGCCTCAGGAGAGCCAGTCATGACAAAACTCTACCATCTGGTGAGCACGATGTACGAGACAGGGGAAATACCCTCTGACTTCAAGAAGAATATAATAATTCCAATCCCAAAGAAAGCAGGTGTTGACAGATGTGAAAATTACCGAACTATCAGTTTAATAAGTCACAGCTGCAAAATACTAACGCGAATTCTTTACAGACGAATGGAAAAACTGTTAGAAGCCGACCTCGGGGAGGATCAGTTTGGATTCCGTAGAAATGTTGGAACACTTGAGGCGATACTGACCTTACGACTTATCTTAGAAGAAAGATTAAGAAAAGGCAAACCTACGTTGTAGCCTCTCCCCGATGTTATTCAATCTGTATATTGAGCAAGCAGTAAATGAAACAAAAGAAAAATTCGGACTAGGTATTAAAATTCATGGAGAAGAAGTAAAAACTTTGAGGTTTGCCGATGACATTGTAATTCTGTCAGAGACAGCAAAGGACTTGGAAGAGCAGTTGAACGGAATGGACAGTGTCTTGAAAGGAGGATATAAGATGAACATCAACAAAAGCAAAACGAGGATAATGGAATGTAGTCGAATTAAATCGGGTGATGCTGAGGGAATTAGATTAGGAAATGAGACACTTAAAGTAGTAAAGGAGTTTTGCTATTTAGGGAGTAAAATAACTGATGATGGTCGAAGTAGAGAGGATATAAAATGTAGACTGGCAATGACAAGGAAAGCGTTTCTCAAGAAGAGGAATTTGTTAACATCGAGTATAGATTTAAGTGTCAGGAAATCGTTTCTGAAAGTATTTGTATGGAGTGTAGCCATGTATGGAAGTGAAACATGGACGATAACTAGTTTGGACAAGAAGAGAATAGAAGCTTTCGAAATGTGGTGCTGCAGAAGAATGCTGAAGATTAGGTGGGTAGATCACGTAACTAATGAGGAGGTATTGAATAGGATTGGGGAGAAGAGACGTTTGAGGCAGAACTTGACTAGAAGAAGGGATCGGTTGGTAGGACATGTTTTGAGGCATCAAGGGATCACAAATTTAGCATTGGAGGACAGTGTGGAGGGAGACCAAGAGATGAATACACTAAGCAGATTCAGAAGGATGTAGGTTGCAGTAGATACTGGGAGATGAAGAAGCTTGCACAGGATAGAGTAGCATGGAGAGCTGCATCAAACCAGTCTCAGGACTGAAGACCACAACAACAACAACAGCCAAAAACAGGCTGAAAATTGCTTGCATAAGGGCCAGAATTGGACCAAATCATTACGGACTTGATGAATTTGTGAAGCTCTTTTTCTGGGAAAAATCATCCAATTTTTTCTAAAATTGTTGTTTATCTGTATATTTACATCAGATCCATGAATTTCTGTCCCATTTAGATAATTACTTTGTAGTGCTTCATTTTATTTGCCTCGGGTTGTAAATGTCAGAAGCAACTATTATAGAGGGGCAGTATTCATTAGGTTCTCTTCAGAGGTGGGAATGTTTTGTGTAACCTGACAGCTAGTCAAACCTCCCTTCATCATTGACTACTATTGTGCTGTGTGGTGCTGCTCAGTTCAGAGGTATGCCTGCTTGAAACCTGGTGGTGTATGAAATTTTCAATGCCATTATTTGACCATCATGGAGAGTAGAAATGGTAGCATAAATATCCTGATCATCAGCTTTTCAATCACTGTCCCAGATTAAATTCCAAACATTTTTTCGGTGTGTTACAATGTGGTGACTGTCTACATTGTTGATAGTGATCTGTCTATCAGATGGGGACTTGAAGCTTGGTGGCCCTGTCGGTGCTAATTGAGAAGAGTAGGCTATGAATCGGTATTATGTTTCACCCCCTTTTTCTTCTCTCCTCATTATCAAATCACACACTCACACAAAAAAAAAATCAGACACACACACTCACTCACTCACTCACTCACTCACTCTATCTATCTATCTATCTATCTATCTATCTCTCTCTCTCTCTCTCTCTCTCTCTCTATATATATATATATATATATATATATATATATATATATATATATATATATATATATATATATATATATATATATATATGGACAAAAGAGCAAAAAGTAAATCTTCAAAAATTTCATTGTTATAAAGTGGATGGTGGTGATGGTATGGTGATGGTGAAGAGGGTTGTAATATAAAAAATGGGTTCATTGCTGCCCTTCTAGTGTCAATGGTGTTAAAGGATTGATCTACATTCCCCATGAGGCATGTGAGACTATAGTTTTGTTGTTTCAGGTGACGAGTAATTTCAGAGAGTAACTTTGTAAATAAAGTGATTTGACACGAGATGAGTTATTACTTTTTATTTATTCTTTACAGGTTACTCACACTTGTATTGCTATTAGCAAAAGATGCATAACTGGTGGATGAACTGACTAGAAAGTCCTTCTCTGCTTTCTTTGCATGAATTTCTCGTAGACTTAATTGATGTGTAATCTTCTCTGCAACTCGTATCTTTGTTTTTCTAAATGAAGGGAACTCTGTACCTTAAGCATTTGTCACCTTTTGTTCCTTATTTGTCTCTGTTGGCTGTAATGCAGAACTTCTTTTTACAATCTAGATAAGATTTGAGTGTTGATGATAATTATTAATATGCCTTTATTTATATTTTCAGGAGTGCCCGATGAGATAAAGAGGAGGTTTTTGAAGGGTGTACCTCGATGTTGGAGACACTACTGTTCAGAGTGGAGAAAGAATGAAGGTTCTTAATTTATTTATTTATTTATTTTTTTTTTTTTTTTTTTTGCCGAAGCTTAATTATTTACAGTTCACAATGAACTCACAATTGGCAAAACATTTTGGATTAGTCTCTCATTTCAACCTGCCAATGGGAAGGGCTTTTTGATCAAATGATACCTATACAAAGATTACTAAACTACTGCATATTGACATTTCAACACACCTCTCAAGTGTATATGAAACAAATGGCAATAGTTGTAATGGAATATTGACCTCTATTATACAGTTCATCACACTAATCATCAGTGTCAGGAATTATTCAATATGATCCATGTTGGCCCTTGTGGCACATGTTGATAACACATGAAGAACTATCTGCCATTACACACCCAAGATGGTAATGAAGATTTGCTTCATTTGTAGAATGTGTGTACACATCTTCCATGCACTATTGAAATCCACAAATTGTCCAAGGCTTATAAGCCCATTGGTTTCCCCCTGGGAGCAGGACACTTTCAGGCATGGCAGAGAAGACCTTTGTTGCCATTAGCATTCCAATTTATCAGTGGCATTGAATACATCTTCAGGAAGAAACCTGGTCATAAGAATTCTGGTGTATGTGTAGCAGTGCCCTTTTACATCTTACCTATGGAGGTGGAATGTGACACAAGATAGGTAACTAATGTGTGAAAATAGACTGTACACACCTACTGACAATGGGCATGGATTGGTTAAGTTGTACATATATCTTTTTCGCATATGAACTATTGTGCTAGATGGACACACTGTAGACGTACTCTGCTGTTGAGTGAAGAGACTGATGCTGCCCAACTAGACCACAGAGCTTTGGCAGAATATTGTTGGTGCTTTTGAGCTTTCCAGGTGTTGGTGTTAACTGCTGCTTAAAAGGCAGTGTCAGGCCCCAAGGAATTTTGGATGCATGTTATGATAGTCTGTCTCCCTCAAAATGGACATCAAGGGCTGTGTGTGCCAATCAGAGATGTCAAAACATGCAACTTCAGTTGTTCTTGTAGTAGCTTGTAACCTCCCTTTATGGAAGCATTGGCTGAAGATGTCTAAATCAGAAGCTGTTGCAAATTTCTGTGTTGCATAGATGTTGACCAATCATCTGCATAGCCAAGAAGAAGAAAAGAAGAGAAAAAGAAAAGAAAAAAAAAGGTAATGGTTCAGGTATATGTGCCAATGTTACAATCTGATGATGAAGAGAGTGAAAGTATATGACAAAATGTGCATGCAAGGAGCATGGAAATCTAATGAGTGAGTGAGTGGAATGCTATATTAAGGCAATGTAATAGAAGGCAGAGTTGAAGAGTGTGAGCTTGACAATAGGAGTGATGAAGTAAAAAACACAAATTCAATTGTTCTGTAAGTTTTATTTATTAATTATTACTATGCTATTTGAAAATTACTGGAGAAGGAGCTATATTGGGAAAGCCCTAGAGGCCTGAGAATATTCTAGCTGGATTATATCATTTTGAGACATTTTGCAAAATCAGATATTGGATTGCATGGTGTAATCAGGTGCAGATACAGTCTTTTCACAATTTAGTAATGATAGACTGAAGTTTCAGAGAATTGTCCAGAACTATTAGTGGTGAAGGAAGTGGGGTTCATTGGAAGTAATGATGCATATGTGAAGTTCTGAGAGGCAGTAAATAGTGTGATAATGAATACTGCAATAGGCAGGTCAGTTGAAGAGAAAGGGATTATCCGAAAAGGACAATCACAGAACTTGGATTTAGACAAACTTAAGTATGCACAAGATAACTGTAAAGAAACATTGTGTTGCAGAAGTTATACTGGAACCGATTCATAAAGTAAGTAACTACAAAAATGTGCAGTAAGAGACAGGAATACATCAATATAAGTCACCTAAAAGCAGTCAAGCAGAAGTGAAATGACTGCAAAAAAAGTCTGAAGAAATCATAAATGAAATAGTCATGGGGTTGGACTATTCAGCATAAATAAAAGTCAATGCAACCTTTGGTGAAAATAGAAGCCAAAGGAGCAAACAGTAAAGAGTGTGCAAAAGTAATTCCACTGTTCAACTTAGAGGAGTGAGATGATAGGTGGAAAGAGTAGATTAAAGCCCCATGTGGGGTAGGATTTGGCTGAAGGCATGAAACAAGAAGGGTTAGAAGACATAGCTGATTCGATGAAGATTAAGAGTTAAACAAGTATTGGGAGACATGCAATCAAATAATACTAGAGGCACAGTTAACATTTCCGTAAGTCGTAAAGGAAAGGGGAGGGGGGGATGTCAGGGTGGTTGGGAGGTGGGAGGGAGGGAGGATTGTAAATTTGGAAGGAGCACAGAACTGTATAGAAGTCAATTAAGTATTGTGGAAAACAAGAAAAGGAGAGGATCAAAATGTTTGTGATGTGGTTCTACATAGGAATGTTGTGAATTCAGTGAATTTATATGACAAAAAAAAAATGTAGAGTTTCACCACAGAAACAATGACAAAAAGGGACAAAATGATAGGTTATGTGCTGACAGAGCAACAAGTAACTTCCATCATACTTGAGGGAGCTATAAAAGTAAGAACTTCAGGGCAAAGCAGAGACTGGAATATGTCCACAAAATAATTGCGTGTTTTACACTGTGAGGTGAAGTAGTTGGGATAGGATAAGAGTTCAACTTCTTTTTTAAACTGCTTGTTCAGTGTACAGACTGAATAACATTGTGGATAAGCTCCAGTCCTCCATCTCACTCCTTTCCAAAACATTATTCCCATTATGTGCCTTTCAACACTTGGTTTGCAGTGTGGCATCAGCACAAATTCCAAATAACGTCTCTCTCCATGTAAAGAATGTCAAACTAAATACTTTTTATCCATCTAAATTTCCAGATTGTTATTTTATTGAGAAAACAGTTTTGGTGGTACATTATGACATATTTAGGCACCATTCCCACCTCTGGTCTGATCAGAATAGGGGCCTGTATTCAATGACTGGCATCTGTAGATTTGTGATCAATGATCACTTCAAACATCATCTGCTGACTGTTAAATTGTACAGTTTAGACAGTCTGTACTGAGAAGACAAGGTCCCTCAACCATCTGTGAGAAGATGGATGTGTAGTCTTCCTCTCCATGTGTTATTATAGAGTTCAAATGCTCCATCTTGTGGGTTGTGTGTATGACATTCTGTATGTGTCTGGCTTTTGTGCATTAGAACTGAAGGCCTACTCATTGTTCTTCACTACTCAACATTTGTCCTAGTCTCAGGGTAGTGAGTCATGTTTCTTTGTCAGTAAATATATCCATTTGAAATTGGACCTTTCCCTATCACCTATAGCTCAGTAAAATATTCTGCAGGTCTCCATTATTGTGGTCAAGGCTGAGAGATGGATATCTTAAACTAGACTGACTTCTTTAGTCTTCATGCAGTACTTCTATCATATTCTAAAGCTGCTCTCAGTCTGGTCAACATTTTACAGTATGTGCTTCTGAGTGTTAAAAGTATTCATCTCATCTTTTCCTCATTTCTGTGATTAACCTAGTGTCTAACTAGTCCCATATAGAAAACTGAAGATTTACATGAATGACACTGATAATTGTTTCCTAAGGAGTTAATGTATCTCATTACTTTTACCTACCTCCACTTTGCAAATAATCATCATCATCAATGTTCTGCCAAAAGCCAGGTTTTCATATGGTAGTTCTTCAGGCTGTCCAGTCTTTTGCAATCTCTTCAGATCTGCATAATTTTCTCTTCCTTTTATGTCATTTGTCATCTATTATCTTCTATCTCCTTCTTCCTCTCAGTCTTCTCCCACAAACCCATCTACATCTACATCAACATCAACATCTACATCTACAACCATACTCCGCAAGCCACCTGACAGTGTGTGGTGGAGGATACCTTGAGTACCTCTATCAGTTCTCCCTTCTATTCCAGTCTCATATTGTTCGTGGAAAGAAGGACTGTCGGTATGCCCCTCTGTGGGCTCTAATCTCTCTGATTTTATCCTCATGCTCTCTTCGTGAGATATACGTAGGAGGGAGAAATATATTCCTTGACTCCTCCGTGAATGTATGTTCTTGAAACTTCAACAAAAGCCCGTACCGAGCTACTGAGCGTCTCTCCTACAGAGTCTTCCACTGGAGTTTATCTATCATCTCCATAACGCTTTTACAATTACTAAATGATCCTGTAATGAAGCGCGCTGCTCTCAGTTGGATCTTCTCTCTCTCTTCTATCAACCCTATCTGGTATGGATCCCACACTGGTGAGCAGTATTAAAGCAGTGGACAAACAATTGTACTGTAACTACTTCCTTTGTTTTTGGATTGCATTTACTTAGGATTCTTCCAATGAATCTCAGTCTGGCATCTGCTTTTCAGACGATCATCTTTATATGATCATTCTATTTTAAATCACTCCTTATGCCTATTCCCAGATAATTTATTGAATTAACTACTTCCATTTGCTGACCTGCTATATTATAGCTAAATAATAAGGGATATTTCTTTCTATGTATTCACAGCACATTACACTTGTCTACATTGAGATTCAATTGCCATTCCCTGCACCATGCGTCCATTCGCCACAGATCCTCCCGCATTTCAGTACAATTTTCCATTGTTACAAACTTTCAATATACCACAGCATCATCCAGAAAAAGCCTCAGTGAACTTCTGATGTCATCCAAAAGGTCATTTATGTATATTGTGAATAGCAACGGTCATACGACACTCCCCTGTGGCACACCTGAAATCACTCTTACTTTGGAAGACTTCTCTCCATTGAGAATGACATGCTGCATTCTGTTATCTAGGAACTCTTCCATCCAATCACACAATTGGTCTGATAGTCCATATGCTCTTACTTTGTTCATTAAGCGACAGTGGGGAACTGTATCGAATGCCTTGCGGAAGTCAAGAAACACTGCATCTACCTGCGAACCCATGTGTATGGCCCTCTGAGTCTCATGGACATACAGTGCGAGCTGGGTTTCACACGATCGTCTCTTTCGAAACCCATGCTGATTCTTACAGAGTAGATTTCTCGTCTCCAGAAAAGTCATTATACTCGAACATAATACGTGTTCCAAAATTCTACAACTGATAGATGTTAAAGATATAGGTCTATAGTTCTGCACATCTGTTCGATGTCCCTTCTTGAAAATGTGGATGACCTGTGCCCTTATCCAATCCTTTGGAATTCTATGCTCTTCTAGAGACCTACTGTACACCACTGCAAGAAGGGGGGGCAAGTTCCTTCGCATATTCTGTGTAAAATGAAACTGGTATCCCATCAGGTCCAGTGGCCTTTCCTCTTCTGAGCGATTTTAATTGTTTCTCTATTCCTCTGTCTTCTATTTCAATACCTACCATTTTGTCGTCTGTGTGGCAATCTAGAGAAGGAACTACAGTGCAGTCTTCCTCTGTGAAACAGCTTTGGAAAAAGGCATTTAGTATTTCAGCAATTAGTCTGTCATCCTGTGTTTCAGTACCATTTTGGTCACAGAGTAACTGGACATTCTGTTTTGATCCACCTACCGCTTTGACATAAAACCAACATTTCTTAGGATATTCTGCCAAGTCAGTACATAGAACTTTACTTTCGAATTCATTGAATGCCTCTCGCATAGCCCTCCTCACACTACATTTGGCTTCGTGTAATTTTTGTTTGTCTGCAAGGCTTTGGCTATGTTTATGTTTGCTATGAAGTTCCCTTTGCTTTCGCAGCAGTTTTCTAACTTGGTTGTTGTACCATGGTGGCTCTTTTCTGTCTCTTACGATCTTGCTTGTCACATACTCATCTAACACATATTGTACGACGGTTTTGAACTTTGTCCACCGATCCTCAACACTATGTGTACTTGAGACAAAACTTTGTGTTGAGCCATCAAGTACTCTGAAATCTGCTTTTAGTCACTTTTGCTAAGCAGAAAAATCTTCCTACATCTTTTAATATTTGTATTTACAGCTGAAATCATTGATGTAGTAACCACTTCATGATCGCCGATTCCCTGTTCTGTGTTAACTGTTTCAAATAGTTTGGGTCTGTTTGTCACCAGAAGGTCTAATATTTTATCAACATGAGTCGGTTCTCTGTTTAACTTCTCAAGGTAGTTTTCAGATAAAGCACTTTAAAAAATTTCACTGGATTCTTTGTTCCTGCCATCCGTTATGAACATTCGAGTCTCCCAGTCTGTATCTGGTAAATTAAAATCTGCACCCAAAACTATAACATGTCCTTCAGGTGCTCAGCCACAACAGCTCCTGAGCCAGGGGGCCTATAGAGACATCCAATTACCATGTCTGAGCCTGCTTTATCCATGACCTTCACCCAAATTATTTCACATTACGGAACTCCGTCAATCTCCTTCGATACTATTGGACTTCTCATCATGCCTCCCCCTTCACTGTCTAGCCTGTCTTTGCGGTATACAGTCCAATCTGAGTTTAGAATTTCATTACTGTTTACGTCTGGTTTCAGCCAACTTTCTGTCCCTAGTACTATGTGGGCATTGTGACCGTTTATTAATGACAGCAGTTCTGGGACCCTTCTATAGACACTGCTGCAGTTTACTATTAGCAGATTAATATTGTTATTCCCTGTTGCATTTTGCCTACTCCTACGTTGCCACATGTCAGGAGGCATCTTGTCGGGCCTAGGGAAGGAATTCTCTAACCTAAATACCCCACATGTGCACTCCACCCGTAGTCCGCTACCCTTGTGGCTGCTTCCTGCATGTAGAGCATGCCTGACCAATTCTCCACCCGATATCGGACGTCAAGGAATTTGCACCCCAGATCTCCGCAGAATCATCTGAATCTTTGGTTTTAGCCTTGCACTCAGCTCCAAACCAGAGGACAGCGATCAGTTCTGGGACCGACACTACAAATAGTTAGCTCAGATTCCACCCCGTGAGCGAGGCTTTCCACCTTCACGATCTCCGCCAACTGCCTGTATGAACTGAGGATGATCTCTGCACCCAGACGGCAGGAGTCATTGGTGCCAACATGAGCAACAATTTGCAGTCAGGTGCACCCACTGCTCTCTATCACCGCCAGCAGAGCCTCCTCCACATCTCAGATGAGGCCCCCCCGGCAAGCAGACAGAGTGAACACTGGCCTTCTTCCCTGACCTTTCCGCTATTTCCCTAAGGGGCTCCATCACCTGCCTAACGTTGGAGCTCCCAATCACTAATAAACCCCTCCCCCCGTGTGCCTGCTCAGACCTTGCTGAAGGAGCGGCCACATGTCCACTCACAGGCAGAGCGGGTGATGCCACACGGCCAGCCTGCACATTGACCCTCCGCCTCGTGCACCATGAACGCCGCTGAACCTGCCACTCCCCTTGGGGAGAGGATGGCCCAACCGTGCCCGGTACCCGTGAAGATGTCTTGACAGCAGTGACAATGGGTGAAGCATGTAACACCTGTGGTGTACCATGCAATGCACCAGACTCCCCACTGATGCTACACTCTGAGGCAGCAGCCTGAAGATGGCTGACCGTTGCTATCAACACATTCAGCTGTTTGCGAACAGTGGCCAGCTCCTCCTGCGTCCGTACACAGCAGTCGCACATCCTATCCATCATAAGAAATCAATTTACTGTAGAGAGTTAATCAACTTTTAACTAGACTGCTAATTCACTAAAGGTGGCTGATATTTGACTAAACTGTTGTTACTATACACTTCTTGTAGAAAACAATGAAACTAGCACTACCTGTCTCTGGACTGTATTGTAAACAAACACTAGCACTACTGGCACTGTGGCTGACTAAAGGGACTCTCTCTGACTGTATTCAAAACAAACACGAAATCGTTGGGACACTATTAGTAGCACTCGTCAATTAAAGCTTCGTAAAAGCAAAAACACACAGAAGAAGTGACAAGTAAGAAAAATACAGTTAATACTTAAATTAATGTAGCTCACTGCACAGCAGGCATGACACAGACGGCTGTTATGACAACACCAATCCGTCCAAATCATCTATTAGCAAGCACTCCCTTCTCATTGAATGTCCCAACCAGTTCTATTTCCTTTCTCTTAAAACCTTCAGCAGACATGTTCTCTCGCCAACCCTTTCCAGTACTCCTTCATTACTGACTCTTTCCATCCAGCTTATTCTCTCCATTCTCATCCACATCCGCATCTCAAATGCTTCTAACGTTTTTTCATTCTCTCATCACAGTGTCCATGTTTCTGTCCTATATAGTGCCACACTCCAGACAAAACATTTGCCAAGCCTTTACATTAGACCTTTATCTCATTTGCCAAATTTTCATTCCCAATTCTACATAACTAGCTCTGGAATCCCAGCTTTATTATGTACTGTGTACTTCCTGTATCTCCTAGAACCCCATATCATAATACATTTTATACTATACACAAGAATAGAATCAAATGGCCCATGAAAGAACATAATTTTATATGGAAAATATTGAGGAGTGAACTACGCATCAAACAAATTTATTCAAGATAAGAACTCCATAACCAAGTCAGATACTATCTGAAGATAGGCTCATCCTGTCTATTAATGTCTGGAGACAAAAAATAACTTTTCTTTGCTAATCTTCTCAATTCACCAGGCAGACCCAATGCCTGTTTGTGTCCTTCAAATGGATCTGGTAGCTCATATCTCACTCCAGCTGACTTACAACCGATGTTCAGCTTTTTGTGGATGCACAGTGACCACTAAACTTCAGATTTAAATGAGTGTCTGGTGCATGTAGTGGGGGATTGGAATGTGTACAACATCTAAGAACCACAATTGTAAAAAACTTTCTCTACATCATGAGATGTGTCACCTAAATCCCTTCTTGGTTTCCTCCACTCCCATGAGATTCCCACTGAGTGACATCCTTCAGACACCCCCCACCTCCCACCTTCCACTTATCCGTATTTGTCTGATGTCTGGCAAATTCTTTTCTAGTCCTGTGTTATGATTATGGACTTCCCCTTTGCTATCTTGTTCTATCTTTTTCCTGATGACTGCTGGCCATTTTCTGTATATCCACAAGATACTCTCCCTGCAAGGCACGTTTTACACAATTTGCACACCAATAAGTTCATTAGTGAGGCATAGTGGACTACTCAGGTTTTTTTCTTTTTTTTCTCTTCTGTATTATTTGATTGTGAGCTGCTGAATCAGGAAGTATTTGAAGCTGGTGCTTTTGGTCTCCTCTTGAGCGACTAAGGAGAGATGACATTGTAAACTTCTATCGGCATGTCTGTTGTGACTAAAGTCTGACAGTGGTCTTTGCATTTTCACAAGGCTCCCTCCCCCCATCCCACCCATGCATTTTCCTTTTCCTCTTATTTACCCCTCATTGACCACACACAAGCACACACTAGAACAGAATGTCCTAGTAATTATTAAGACAAGAACTTTATAAAATTAAAACCATCAACAGCGGCATATTGTGTCACACAACATATTCATCTCCAGTGTAATTGTAAGATTTTATTATTTAAACTATGAATACATTTGAATCACATTTCAGACACACATTTGATTTTTAACCCATCAGCTGTATTACAGGTGCTCTACTTTTATTTTTCAGAATTATTTGTTAAAAATATGAAATTATGTACATGTTTTATTTTTATCACAAATAAAATCATAACTAAGAAACAGTACACTGCTAAAAAGTACCATTACATAGCATGTGTTTTTGTGTTGTAGCAAATACCAGCAGCATCTTGGACCAAGAAACACTAAGAGAAGCTGGCATTAAAACAAGCAGAAGTGGTCGTCCGCTGCTCCGGTGTATGAAACACTGGCTAGGTAGTAACATTACACTCATTTACATCTCTTTGTTGATCATAAACAACTTAATGATAGATAGTCAGAGTTACGTTACAGTTTCAACAAACATTATTCCTCAGATTCAAATTTTTGTTGACTTGGGGTAAGTGTTAAATACCTGTGGCTTTTGAAGCTGTAATAAATGTCCTCATAGTAAATATTTCACCCTTCAGTGGAGTGTGCTCCGATATGAAAATTGGTGACAGATTAAAACTCTGTGGAGGACTCAGACTTGCACTGGGGACCTTTGCCTTTCATGTGCATGTGCTCTGCTAACTGAACTTCCCAATAAAAAGTCATTTGTGCCAATAAATGTCTTTCAGCAAGAT